>NC_043703.1:159348224-159416407 GCF_006229205.1 Suricata suricatta
CAGGCCCGCCCCCCGCCCGCGTCTTCTCCGGCTGGCGGTTGCCTCTCCCGCCCGCCTTCCTCCGGCGCCGCCGGGGCCTCCGCCGGGGCCTTCGTGCTCCGGCTCCGCGTCGCCCACCGGGAGACCCGGGTTCGGACTTCCCCAAGTCGCGGAGCTGTTAAGGCAGCAGAGGCCTCTCCGCCCACCTCTCAGTCCATAAACGGCTCGGCGCTCGTCCCTCTTCTGAACACTGGGCCTTCTAGAGCCTGTCGTCCTCACAGGCGGGGAAGTGGTGCGAATCCGTACTCCCTCGTGCGGAGACTGGAGCCCAGAGAGGGCGGGTCGCTCACCGGACGGCTCACAGCCACTCGCGCCGGCCCCCCCCAGCATGGTCGCACCGTGTGCGTTTTCTTAGATACTTGAGCCCCGGGGCTTTTATGCCGAAGACCAAGTGTCTGATGTTTTTGTATTTCTGAGTTCTCCCTTTCTTTCTAGAGTTTTATAAGATACGAATATTCTGTTTAGTATATAAGATGTTTAATGTCAGTTGTCTTATTTACCGCAGTGACAACTAATCTACAAAGCAGACATTGCTATAATATATTACTTTTCTACCATTTTTCTTTACCTTCGTAAAAATAATTACATTTTTCAGAACCCCTTCCCCCCATTCAAAGAGTAAATATAGTTTATGTCAGTTTCTGGCTTCGGTACAGAATAGGACTCAAGTCGGTCTCCACCTTCGTTGAGTTGAAACACTGCTCAGAAGTGCAGTGTGCCTCAGAACAGAAACACCGGTCGGCTTTCCACATTTGAAGGGCTGCGTGCTCGAAGCCCCGGGCGCTGGGTCCTCTCCGTGTCCCGTGGAGAAGGTGGGGAGTGGCAAACGCCGGGGTCCCCAGGAGACACAACCACGAGAGCTGTGCAAGTGAACAAAGGTCTTTAAAGCTCTCAAAAAATTTCTATTTCAGTTCAGTCCAACAAAAATATATTAAGTATTTGTTATTTGTGGGTCCTGGCGCTGGATGCCGGAGGTGCAGCCGGGGACCAGTCCGCGTGTGTTTCCTTGCAGTCCAGCGACCGCACTGGCAGGCATTAGCTCTGAGTGTGCACCTCACAGACACGAAGCCGTGCCGCGTAGGGGTGCGTTCGTGCAGGAGTGGGGGCCCTGGCGGCTCGGTCGGTTAGGCGTCCGACTTGGGCTCAAGATCATACTGGTCTTGCTGCTCGTGAGTTCAGGCCCCATCTGGGTCTCTGTGCTGATAGCTCAGCGCCTGGCGCCTGCTTCAGATGCTGTGTGTCTCTCTCTCTCTCTCTCTCTCTCTCTCTCTCTCTCTCTCTCGTGGTTTTGCTCTCTCTCTCTCTCAAAAATAAACAAACATTACATAAGAACATTGGTTGAATAAATGTTAGCGTATCACCACGATAGAGTGTTTTGTAACTGTAGGATACAGTAGGTGAAAATAGCCAAGTGTGAATGCGTGCACCACGTGATACGGTTTGTAGTATTTATACATGAATATGAATAAGAACATTCATGTGTAAATAATAGGTATTCCTTTTTCTTTTAAATATACAACAAATTCATGGGAAGGGTAAACCAGAAACTTCTGAGAATGTGCTCCTTTAGCGGATGCCTAGCTTTCTAAAGCTTCAGGAGTAGTAATGCCCCTTAGATGGGAGAGGGGGTGTCTCTGCACACTTTACGTAGTTTTTCGGTCGTGTTCCAGAGCAGAGTCCTGAATATGGACAGAAGGACCTGACCCCACCTGTATATGAGACTGGTAGTGTAACCACCCAGGGGAAACGACTATGCAGTCACCTTTGAGTGGAGTGCTCTGACTCTCTGTTCTTAGTAGAATACATCCTGAGGACAGAATTAACTACCAAGAAATCTTGAACTTAGTCAGTTTGTAGTTGATAGTAGTTTTGTTGTATGTATACCTCTGAAATCCTTTAGAGCGTGTTGTAAGATAGAGTGAATGAATAAATCACTAGGTGTTTGGGAGCACTGGTGTTTTCCCCATGGGAGAAGGGAGATACAAAAACTGAATAGTAAACATGTGTTCCTTCGTTAGCATTTTTACTTAAGGACATAGTGTAAATTAAGTGCATCCAAGAATGCACACTCCTATGGTTTCGGTAACCTTTGCACACATGCCACATGTCGTTGAGAATCATTACGTATATGTACGTAGCTTTACTGAAAGCTTTAAAAAACCCAGCATTTTGTTTCATGGCGGCAGGGTGAGTCACAGACCGCGCTTGGCGGGCAGACTGGTTGACCCTAGCGTCAGCACTGGTGCTTCTAGAAGGTGCGGAGCCGGAGGTTGCAGAAGGGCCGGTGCTCATGAGTATCTTAAGAACTGAAAGTGGCCAAGAAGTCAGTTTAGCCACTTCAGATCCTGCAGGAAGGGAGATGGACAGTCCCTTGATGAGATCAGTTTTGATTAGAACTCTTTGATTAATTACTCTCCGTAACTCTTGGGTTAGTGAGGAGGAGTTACTTCTTTGCAGAGAATTGCTTATAGTCAAACTATATGGCTTCCTTATGTTTAAAGAAATGTTCAAAAATTTACATTTTTAAAGAATAAAAATGTGTCTTACAAAAGAATATATCACCTATAGTTTAAAGATGAGAGTAATTTTTCCCCCTTGTCTAAACAGAACATTTGCCACAGAAATGTTTTTGATGGGGTATTTCTCATCATCTAATAAAAATAATTTGGAGTGAGTTTCTATAAGGGGAATATTCTGTTCGAGTAAATATATATCTCCGGTTCTATTTTGGAGATCTAATGAGATGATTAGAACTTTGTTTTGCTCTTAAATTAATCCATTATTTTAGACTTCGACACTCAGTGGGCCTGCCATCCGTTAATGGGTTGGATTCAGGGGGAATTAAAAAAATTTTCTTTGTTTTTAGTTTTATGTGCCTACAGATACAGAGAATATTTTGTGGCTAGTGTAAGGAAAAGAGAAAAAGACAATGTAGTAAGACTCTTTGAGACTTCATTAAGGAATTGACTTAATAATTGACTTCAAGATGATTTGGAATGAAAAACTGTAGGAAGACAATTTGACTAATGTACTGGAAGATCATATATTGGAATACGTTAGAATAATTTAGAGGACTATTTCTAGTTAACCATAGTGGAGTTCTTTGATTCCATTGCTTGTCATTTGAATAATAAAAAGTTTTATTTACAGCAGACAAAAGCAGCAGTATATAATTGATATTCATTTATTTTATTAAAGAAATCTGATTTGATAAAAACAATCAAAATAGTATTTTTAACTCTAGTAGTAAAATTTATTTTTTAATCCATAAAAAGCCTCATTTATTTTTATAGCAATTTGATGACACATCTGCTTGCTTTATTCAGCTGAATAAGAAAATGTTGGTTCTTGGTGTTTGGTAAAATTGCTTTGTTAAATTATTTTCCAAATTGTTCAACTTTTAACAAATGACATTTGATACTAACACTAGAAAGCAATTTCAGCTAATTAAGTAGATCCCTCTATAAACCATTGGAACATTAAGATGACATACTGTTCATTCAAGATTATTTTAATTGGTACAATTATTGTAATTTTCTTGCAATTATGTGTTGAGCTAAAAGCTTTTGTCTAGATCATTTGAGGGGTTTTTTTTGTTAACATACATTTAGGAAGAAGAAAGGGAGTAAAATAAAAACTATAGATAAAGATTTTCTGTCTACTTTTTATTATAACATTTTAGACAACCATTGAAATATGTTAGTATAAAACTTTATTTCTGGTATTTTTCAGTAAGCATCTTAAGCAGTCATGGAAGTTTTTAAAAGATGAATTTAAGTAGTTTTCATGAAGATAATGTTTTAAATAATCTGCCTTGACACTGCTCAGGCAGTCTTTTACTCAGGATGGTATGGTCAGAATAGTTTTGTGATAAGGATAATGCCATACTCTTTTAATTATTTAAAATAAGTAAGTTCTGAGAGAACTTTGGAATGGTAGCCATGTTCCATCTCACTGAAATAGCCGTTTGCGGAATAGGCACTGTGCATCCACCTCTGACTTACAACATTTATGCTCAATTCAGTATCTTTAAATTATTCAGGTAGTGGTATTCTGTGCTTGACATTTTTCATAGTAAAATCTCATATCTTAGGATGTTCATTCCTGACATTCAGCCACAATTTTCCTAAGTTTAATTTGCTCATTTCTGGTTCTCTCCTGCCTCCCTCAGCTCTCACTCACCTCCTTCGTCTTCCCTTCACAGTATTTGTTGCCCCTCCTCCATCGTGTGGCCCCAGTTGTGTGCACATTTATTTCTGTTGCGTGTGGATTTAAGTCGTGACTGTCAGGAGCATGAAAAACCCGGCGACAGTTCAGATTTGTGGAGAAGTTGTCTCACCTCCTTTGTAGTACTGAGTACATCCTTTGTGCTGCTGATTTTTCTCCTAATTTTGATCTCGGGATACTGGGAATATTTATGCCAAACACTGTTTCATGCCTGGTGCTTTTTATCTATAGTGGAGAATCTTACTGAAATTCTCTCTGTTTGATAGGAGGTGACTTCTCTGCAGTGTTGATGTTGTCACCATTCTACATTTATTAAATTACTGTCTTGTATATAATTTGTGTTTCCATTTTTTTCCTCCAAACACATTTTCCATTACTATATCTCATACAAATACTCTCTTCAGGGTTGAGAAGGGAAACGCTGAGCAAAGACTTGGAAGGAAGTGAGAGAACCAGCCAAGCAGAGATCGAAGGAGAGCGTGTCTGGGCAGAAGGAACAGTGTGGACAGCGGTCCTCAGACCGGAGAGGACCTGGTGTGTCCTCGTAATGGCAAGGACAGAGGATCGGTGTGGCCAGAGAGGGTCCAATAAAGGGATGGGGTGACAGATGAGGTCCGGGGGTCTTTGTAAAGGTTTTGGCTTTCACCCTAAGTAACATGGAGATCCATTGGGGGGTTTTGAAAAAATTGTATCCATACCCTGGATGCTCCAAGGTGCCTGTTACTTGGCGGTGCCCGCGTGACGCGGCCTAAGTTAGGGAGTCCTGTTGACCTAAGGGAACATACTGAGAATCCTGTGTTGGGAAGGGGATAGGAGTGCATCTTGGTGGGGAAACTAGGGTAACTGGAAAGTCGTGCACAGAGTAGGTGGGGATCCCACAGTAAAGATGAAATGAGTGGTAGAGAAGGACATTACCAGCGCTCCATGAATGTGAGAAAGCTAAGAAGTGAGCGGCGTCTATACGTACCATCTTGTTACAGCGTACTGAAGAAAACTCGTTATTTCTGAACCTCTCCATTAATTTTTATGACTAATCTCCCTGTATGTTCTTCCTGTTGTAATACTTTCTTTTTTCTTAAGATCAATTTATTCTTTATCTTCTGGTAAAATGTTGGATTTAGAAAACCCACTTTTGGATCATTTTGTAAATTTGGACTTGCCAGCTGCATGGTTTGTCCCCAGGCCCCACATTGAAACCCGGGTTGAGAGTGAATGAAGGTGATTTCCGTAGCCTTGACTGATGGGTCAGTGGTGTGGAGGCCGACGGGCCGTGCTTGTGCTTGTGCAGTAACACCGAAGGTGATTTATGAGGCCTGTGAGATGGAAATGATGGTCATTACGTGCCAACTTGGGTCTACAGATAAAGAAAAATAATTGGTCAAAATTCGATGTACAAGTGACCAGTTTACTGGCGTTCTGAGCAGTCCTCGCCTGGCTCTCCAGCCCGTCCCCTGCCTCATCCCTCCTGCACTTCTCTGTGGCCCTTCCTCCCCTCGCCCCCCCCCACCCCCCCATTAGTCTTTTGGTCACATCTTACATGCCACTGCCTCAGGAAGCCTTTGGTGACCAGGCATGCCCCATTCTCCAGGGTACTGCTAGATGTGTTCCTTATACACGTGTCCCTTCATTGTTACGTAACTAAGTCGTAGTGACTTTTCTATAAACATTTGCCTTTCTCTTTAGTATTTGTTTCCTGAACTAGACTGTTAACTCCATGGACTGTGACTTCCTTAAGCCTTGCTGGATTCCTCACGTTAGACTTTCTTGGCATGGAGTGAGCGGTGGTGATTGTTTCTGAAAGAGTAAAGAAACGTGCTGAAGACCTTCGGGTCAAGGAAGAGCAGGCACTGGGGGCGGTGGTAGATGAGCAGCCACATTGTACCTCGAAGAGAACACTGTTCATAAAGACAGCTGATCTTTGCTTCCACACGTGGGTGAAATGTTTGATTTGTTGTTGTACTAGGATAGCGTGTGCCTCGAAGTTCTCGGACGCAGCAAGTCAGTGGGAATGACATATTTCAGGCAACACCTAGACGCCCCCACCTTTTGTTGGGTGATACTAAAATCAGAACGGTGGTTTTCGTAGTCATTTCCCTGTAACTCTGAGTTCAGCCACCTTTCTGAGGTTGCTTGCGCGTATAATCCTTTTATCACCGCCACGGTTTGGAATCGCTCCCGCCTCAGCTCCTGCTGACAGGCTACTGTCAGCGTTGTTTAAAAAGGCCTTCGGAGTTAGCTGGGCTCCCCGTTTTGTTGGGCTAAAGTATTTTGATCAGGTTCATTCATTAGACAAATATTTCCAGAGCCTGGTATGTATTGAAGGATGCTAATAAAAGTACTGGTTGGTACTACTTGAGTCCTCGGTATACACCACGCGTTGGAGTAAGCAGTTTGCACAGATTCTGTACTTGAATACTAACTCTAGGAGGCGAGTGGGCGTTCCTTGGGCTCAGCTACTACGGCTGGAGCCTCCCCAGGCCTATTTCCGGAAGCCAGGAGATGGTCTGTAACGCCACAGCGAGGCAGGAGATTGGGAAACAGAAATACAGAACTATACTAATTTTATTTTAATTTCCAGATATATTTTATTCATTTGAAAAATGAATATTTAGGATTATTTATCATATATCGACGGGAATATTATTATGTATCAGTGGGCAGATAGGAAATTTTCCCCAGGATTGCCTTCTGCTCTATGCAGAGAATGCAGACTCTTACCAACTTACGTAAAACCCCAAATAAATGCTTTACTCAGTTCGACTTGGGTCTGGTAATGGCAGTGGGTGCTGTAGGGAACGCGGGAAGAAGTCAGTCGTGGTACCTGACACTTCAACAGCTGCCACATCTGTTTGTTTAAACCTTTATACCATTTTTATATGCATTACGTGGCTGTAATTCTTTTAGGTAGCTTTTCAGTAGCTTTTCATTTGCTTTAAATAGGATAAAATTGATTTTAAAGGTATTTTCTCATTTAAACTCATGATGCCATGTTCAGTAATTTTATGGTAATATAGAACAAAGAAAGAATTTTAAATGTTCCAAAGCTGTGTGTTTCTAACTCCAACATGAAAAACTCAAGTGTGTTAACTACGGTTGTTTGAAATCTGAAATAAAAAAATTAACTTCCCTAAAGGATATGTTTTAATATGTAAAACAAAAATATTACCTGTGCAGGTTCACAGTTGATATTATAATACAGTAAGTGTGATCCACATTTACATTTAAAAAAACCCGTCTGATTACTGAAGGATTCAAATTTGCCATGTATATATGAAGTTAGTTTTTCAACAGAGGTTTATGATTTCAGAATTTCAAGTCAAAACGTTTCTGAGGCTCCGTGAAGTAGGAGCACAAACCACCCAAGTGCTGGGTCCTGGGAACACCAGGGGGAAGAGCGGGCCGCCCGCCGCTCCTCTCAGCAGTACCCAGCACGTCCACCAGATGGCAGTATTTCACTAGAGACGTTACCAGCATGTCCGGCCAAGAACTCAGGCCTGCTTCCTTCTGCTCTTCCCTTTCCAGAGCAGAAAAACAAGGAAAACTCTAAGTTTAAATATGAATATTTTACACTTTAAGGTTTAATTTCCATGCCTATTTTTAAAAAATGGCTTCAGAGGACAGTTGTAAGCACCAAGACTCTTGCTCATAGGCAAGTAAGTGGTTATCTGATCATGTGGCTAGAGTTTAAGTTTTGCAGTACCTTTTCCTCCTCAGATTCTTTCCAATTAGCTTCTGGGAAAAGGGCAGATATGAAAAAATAGGAGTATTTAAAATTGATCTACTGGGGCGCGTGGGTGGCTCAGTTGGTTAAGCATCCGGCTTCGGCTCAGGTCATGATCTCACGGTTTGTGGGTTCGAGTCCTGCGTTGGGCTTTGTGCTGACAGCTCAGAGCCTGGAGCCTCTCTTTGGATTCTGTGTCTCCCTCTCTCTCTGCCCCTCCCCTGTTCATGCTCTCTTTCTCTCTCTCTCTGTCTCTCAAAAATAAATAAAACATTTAAAAAATTTAAATTATCTACTTAGGGGCGCCTGGGTGACTCAGTTAAGCATCTGACTTCGGCTCAGGTCATGATCTCGCAGTTTGTGGGTGGACCCCCGCATCACGCTCTGTGCTGACAGCTGTTTTCAGATTCTGTGTCTCCCTCTCTCTCTGCCCCCCCCCCCCCGCTCACACTGTCTCTCTTTCTCTCTCAAAAAGAAATAAAACATTAAAAAAAGTTTTAAAAAATTGACCTACTTGAAAATTATAAAATAAATAAAATTGATATAAAAATTTGTATTTAGATTAAAAGTATTAAATTCTAAACGTTGTAGAGCCAGGGTTCTATTCTTATTAAACGTTAAATCTTTAAGATAGCTTGTCTAGTAAAGATTTTGTTTTAACCTGAGGCATATTCATAGGTAGACAAGCTTTGATTTAGAACCTTCATTCTCTGTGCTTTTCGGAGTTTTATTATAAAACATTCGCTTCCTCTCTCTGGTTAATGGAAGGGTTTTTAAGAATTCTAGAAGGAAACAGTAGTAGGAACATGGCTTCCTGCGGTGCGGCGCCTCACGGTGCCGTTAGTGTTCCTCCAACAGCCGTGACCTTCATCAGAGTACTTTTTAATACATCATAGTACAAGCTCTTGACACGAAGCAGTGGGCCTTACACGCTGTGATAGATCCTATTTCCTATCGAGTCCGAGGCCACGGCTCTGCCTCCCTTAACCTGCTCCCCGAAGTCTGGCCTTCTCGGCGCAGCTCGGAGCTGCTGTGCACCGTCGGCGCCGGGATCGGCCGAGCGCATGCGCGGGGGCGTCTGGGGGGGCGGGCTGGTACGTGGGTTTTCAGCCCCCCCCCCCGTGGAAACCTTTTTGCAAATTAAATCTTACGCACAATCCCAGTAAATAAAGCAGAATGAATGTAAACTAATTGATTCAAAGATACCATTTCCTAATAAATTCAGTTAGGAAAATGAGCCGTTCTGACGAATGTGCTCCAGTTGAAACGTGGGAGGCCTTGCAGCCTCACCTGGGTTTAAACCTCTCTTCGTTTCTCTGCCTAGTTTTGGCGACATGACACCAGGAGAGTTCTGAATCCTCGGCGGACACAAGTGTCACCAGGCTTTGAGCGTGCCCTGCGGCGGCAGGGTGTTTTCCCCGCTTGGCTTCCTGCGTCAGTCGCCAGTGTTAGGTGACTGACGTGCTGGGCGCTGCCGCTCTGACAAGGCGCTGTCACGAGTCACGTCATAAACACTGCGGTTTGTGAACCGTTTGTCATGCTCTGACTCAGGCACAGCAGGTGGAGGAGTGCCCTCGCTCGCCTGGTTTTATGAAGAGGAAGTGCTGGACTGGAAAAATAAAAAAACAAGGAATTTAAGTGTCACGTGCAGATGGAGGAGAAACCATATTTCAAAGTCTGCCAAATTAAAACAAAGTATCAGGATGACTTTAGGCTTATCTGTTGGTCTTCCTCTGTGGGTTAAAATTTAGTATGTAAGCAGTATTCTATTTTATTATATTTTAAGGAGTTAAGAATATGTAGATCATTAATTAGGAATTCTGAACCATGTCTGTGGCAGCCGGTTTGACCCACTGCAGTGAGCGGACACAGGCTTTTGACTCAGGCCAGAAGGGTGCCAGCTCTGCCCCTGACTCAGAGGGGATGCCAGGCCCGTTGCTTAACATCTCTGAGCCTCAGTTTCCTTGTTTAAAAAAATTTTTTTTATGTTTTTTTATTTATTTTTGAGTGACAGAGAGACAGCGTGAGCAGGGGAGGGAGGGAGAGAGAGGGAAACACAGAATCCTAAGCAGCTCCAGGCTCTGAGCTGTCAGCACAGAGCCTGACGTGGGGCCCGAACCCACAAACTGTGAGATCATGACCTGAGCTGAAGTCAGATGCTTAACCGACTGAGCCACCCAGGCGCCCTTCCTCATTTTAAAAATTGAAATGGTACCTCATGGAATGTTTGGGAGATAGAAATTAGGGAAACTGGATAAAACGCCTGTTTCAGAGAGTGGCAGCCTGTAGGTATTCTGCAAATACTAGTACTTTTAAAATTTTTCTTCTCATTTACCACAGCAATAGCACTTCTGGGGATCTACCCAAGGGATACAGAGGTGCTGATGCAGAGGGGCACATGTGTTCATAGCAGCACTTTCTACAGTAGCCAGATTATGGAAGGAGCCTAAATCTCCATCACCTGATGAGTGGATCAAGAAGATGTGGTTCATCTATACCATGGAGTACTACACGGCAATGAGGAAGAATGAAATCTGGCCACTTGTAGCAAAGTGGATGGACCTCGAGGGTGTCATGCTAAGCGAAATAAGTCAGGCGGAGAAGGACAGATACCATATGTTCGCACTCATAGGTCTAACAGGAGGGACTTAGCAGAGGACCACGGGGAGGGGAAAGGGAAAAATAGTTAAGGAGAGGGAAGCAAACCATAGGAGACTCTTAAATACTGGAACAGACTGAGGGTTGATGGGGGAGGGAGAGGGGGACGGGTGATGGGCACGGTGGAGGGCACTTGTGGGGATGAGCACTGGGTGTTGTGTGGAAACAACTTGACAAACTATAAAAGAAAAAAAATTCTTCTCAATTGCTTGTACCCTTCAGATATAGTTCTGCTGTTAGAGTACCTGTAAGAAGAGGGTCCTCCCAACACTTTACGCAGCGCACGTGAAGGCCGTGCCGTGTCTAATGCACGTGAACCTGGGCAGATACCTCTCAGAGCTGCTGTGTTTCACTCTTCCTGTTCATTGGTCCTTTCTCATCCCTGCAGTTACCAAAATCACAACCTCAAAGCCAAGGGAAGTTATGCTTCGGTGTCACTTTTACACCAGAAACCAAAGGAGCTCAGACATGGGACGGACCGCGTAGGCTCTCTCGTGACTGTGAGAGAGAGCAGAGAAAGAGCCTCTCCGTGTGGTGGGTGTGGGAGGTGCCCTCCAGGTCCACAGGCGCGGGGAGGTCTCCCCCAGCCCTCTGAAGTAAGGAAACTGGCACTCAGAGGGCTACAGGACTTTCCCAAGTCACAGTGACCCAGCCTTTTAAGTAAATTAAAAAAAAAATTTTTTTTATGTTTATTTATCTGAGAGGGGGGTGGAGCAGGGCAGAGAGAGAGAGAGAGGGAGACACAGAACCTGAAGCAGGCTCCAGGCTCTGAGCTGTAAGCACTGAGCCCAGCGTGGGGCTCGGACTCACAAAACCATGAGGTCATGATCTGAGCTTAGGTCAGATGCTCAACCCATTGAGCCACCCAGGTGCCCCGTAAGTAAATTCGTTATGCCTTTTAAAAAATTAACCTCATTGTTTTTCATTTTAATTGTCAAATGACATAGCCTTCTTCTGACTTCCCTGCGATGGTCAGCCCTCCGTTCTGTGCTTTCACAGCCCAGCCAGCTTGCAGGGCGGCGCTGTGTTCCTAGAAATGAGGGCCTTTAATGGGCAGCTTCTAACGCGTAAATAGGTTGTAGGTTATGCAGTAGCTTCAAAGGGAGATTCCCCCCCCCCCGCCCCCCCCGGACTTAGGTTATACTGTTCCCTCAGCAGCTGAATCCGCTGCTCTTCGTCATTGGATCAGATGGAGTCATCGCTGGAGAGTGTGAAGCTGCATTTCTCTTTGAGGGGAAATGCTTCTGTCTCAAATTATTCAGTGCTTTAAAAAATTTCTTTGACCTTTATTTATTTTTGAGACAGAGAGAGAGACAGACAGAATGTGAGTGGGGGAGGGGCAGAAAGAGAGAGAGACAGAATCCTAGGCAGGTTCCAGGCTCTGAGCCGTCAGCACAGAGCCTGAGGCAGGGCCTGAACTCACAAACTGCGAGATCATGACCCGAGCTGAAGTCGGACACTTAACCGACTGAGCCGCCCAGGCGCCCCAAGAAGTATTCAGTGCTTTTGAATAAAAGGTAAAGGAGATTTGTAAAACCCCACTGTAACTAATGTACAGTGTTGTATTAGCTGCAGGTGCACAGTTTAGTGCTACCACCACTCTCAGTGCTCACGAGTGTACTCTTGTCCCAGGGAGATTTTTATGGCCACAAAATTTTCCCTCATTTCTCGTCCTAGTTTGTTTTTCAGTTTCTAACTCTGTTTGTTACTCATGCTCAAAGCGAGACGCGAGCATGGCTGAAACAGGACCAGGACGTGGCCTGCAGCACAGACTGGTACAGAAGTGTGAACGTATCTTGGAAAAGGGAGAGCTGTGTCACGTGAGGTCCTGGATGGGGTGGCATCTCGGCCGCCAAGGTCACATCTTGTGCTGTCCATGTGAGGTCCAGCTGAAGTCCGGCTGCAGATATGCAGATTGCGGTCTTCATGATAGTCTACTGAGTTCGCATACTGAGCACTTAGAAGTTTTTAAATTACCTGACTAATGTTTCCTCCAATGTAAAAAAGTAATCTGGGCCTTAATATTTTGACCAAATAGGAAATATAACACTGTCTTGAAGATATACACACCTTCAGTGAGAAATAATCCTGTTAAAATGTAGAGGAAGCTGTTGTGCCAAGCAAAAGAATAACATAGTTTAGCTCTGCCAGTGATTTATTTGGAAACTTAGGCAAGTCCTTTCAGGGTTAGCATTCTGTCATCCTAATTGGACGGTCCTTAAACATAAGTCAAACACATTAAAGACTTGAAACCAGAAACTAACAAACCTGAAGGCTCGGCATGGCCCCATCCGCCATGTCACGTGTCACGTGTTCTCGCCTGCGTGGTTCCTGAATAGAATGCCTTTAACATGCAGTATTAGTTTAGTAAGCGTTGGAAGGCAGGTGCTAAGGAGGGCTGGGCGCTGTGCACGGTGCACTGTCTGAGAAGGAGCTCTGACCCCTGGGGCAGGGGCCTCTTTTCCTCCTTGCTCCAGTGAGCGTTCTGTGCTCAGCACACCTTGGGCATGAGCGGCACTGGTCGTCTCTGTCGCTTTATTACTTTCGTTACTTTAGCGATAGACGCCCTAGGCTAATGTCCTTCCCAGCGTAATATGAAAGGCGACTCGGAATTGTTATCATGGGACTTATATAAGAATGGCAGGAGTCGGGGCGCCTGGGGGCTCAGTCGGTTAAGCGGCCGACTTCAGCTCAGGTCATGATCTCACAGTTTGTGAGTTTGAGCTCCATGTTGGGCTCTGTGCTGACAGCTCAGAGCCTGGAGCGTGCCTCAGATTCTGTGTCTCCCCCTCTCTCTGACCTGCCCCCACTCATGCTCGGTCTCTCTCTCTCTCTCTCTCTCTCAAAAAATAAAGAAATAAACATTAAAAAAAATTGTAGGAGTGATTAAAATTTCAGGGATGCAGCAAAGGCAGTACCTCAGAGAGAAGTGAACTGCTGTAAATGCCTGTATTAAGAAGGAAGAAAGACCTTCATGGCCTAACTTTATACCTCGAGGAACTAGGAAAAAAAGAACAAATTTTTAAAATTTCAAAGCTAGCAGAAGGGATGAAAAACTAAAGATTAGAGCCAAGATAAGTAAAATACAGAGTAGACTAATGATGGACTTGACAAAAGCAAAAGTTGTTTCTTTGAAAAAGATCAACAGAATTGACACTGAGGAAAAGAACACACAAATAACTAAAATCAGAAAGTGGAGATATGACCACCAATCATGCAACAATAAAAAGGATTCCACAAGAATATTCAGGAGGCGCAAACAGGCATTTGACAGAATCCAGCATCCTTTCCCGATAGGAACACATAAAATCTGGGAACACCGAGGCGCTTACTCAGCATGAGAGAGAGCGTGTAAAAAGCCCACAGCTAACCTCATTCTGATGGTGAAACACTACAGGTTTCCCCTTAAGACAGCATGACAGGGGCTCCCGCTGCGGTGGGCTGCAGCGTCCCTCCCAAATTCATATGTTGAAGCCCTAGTCCTTCATGTGGGCGTGTTGGAGGAGGGGCCTTTGGGGGGCAAGTAGGTTCAGACGAGGTCACGAGGGTAGAGTCCTGGGATTAGTGTCCTTAAAAGAAGGGAGAGTTAGCTGCAAACCCGGGAGAAGGTTCTCATAGCACCTGACTATACCGGCTCTGACCTCAGACTTCCAGACTCCAAGAACTGTAAGACATAAATGTTGTGTAAGCCCCACAGTCTGGTTTAAATACTGATTTAAAACCCCCAGTATTTTGGTTTAGCAGCCTGAGCTGACTTAGACACCCACTTTCACTACTGCTGTTCACTATTATACTGGAAGATCTAGTGAGTGCAGTTCGACAAGAAGCACGAGGAAAAGGATCCAAATTGGAAAGGAAGAAATAAAACTATCTCTGATTGCAAATGACGTGATCCTATATATAAAAAGTCTCAAAAAATCCACAAGAAAACTCCTAGAGCTAATAAATTCAACTGAGTTGCAAGCTACAGATCAACACAGTATCACTTGTGTTTCTTTCCCTCTGCAGTCAACTATTTGAAAGGAAAATAAGGAAGCAATTCTAGCAGCACCTGGGGGGCTGAGTTGGTTAAGCTTCTGACTTCAGCTCAGGTCATGATCTCATGGTTCGTGGGTTCAAGCCCAGCGTCGGGCTCTGTGCTGACAGCTCAGAGCCTGGAGTCTGCTTCAGATTCTGTGTCTCCCCCTCTCTGTCCCTCCCATGCTCATGCTGTCTCTCTTAATAATAAATAAAGATTAAAACAATTTTTAAAAAAAATACCCAGGAATAAATTTAACCACCAAGGTTAGAGACCTGTACATTGAAAACTATGAGATGCTAAAATAAAGATTAAAAACATTCTAAATAAATGGAAATATATCTGATGTTTACCAACAGGAAGACTAAATATTAAGATGTCAGTACCACTGAAAGTGATCTACAGATTGAAGGCAGCCCCTACCAAAATAGCCTTATTTTGTGGGAATGGCAACCTGATCCTCAGATTCATATGAAATTGCAAAGGATCCCAAATAGCCAAAACAATCTTGGAAATATTCTTCTTGCAAAGAAGAATAAAGTTGGAGGACTCACGCCTCTCAATTTCAAAACTTAGTACAGACCTACAGTGATCAAAAGAGTGCAGACCAGTGAAATAGAACTGAGACCTCAGAGACAAAGTCCTACATCGGTGGCTGCCTGAGCTGTGCGGGGGGCGCCGCGCCCATATCATGGGGGAAGGAATGTCTCTCCCACAGACACCTAGATTTCTACATGCGAAAGAATGAAGTTGGACCCCCATCTCACACCACGTACGAAAACGAACTCAAGTGGATCAACCGACTCTTTTCCAATCCTAACTCTTTTTTCAGTATCAGAAAGTGTAATTACAGTGAAACTTACTAGAAAAGAATAGAGTTCTTTGGCAACAATGCCTTTTTTCTTTGTATTCGTTCTACAAATATTTATTAAGCAAAAGTGGCCTGACACTATTCTGTTCTAGCTCCAGAGATACAACAGTGAACAAAACCGAACTTGTTCCAAGCTTTAAAGGAACGTACAGTCTAGAGGGGGAATAGACATCCACAAAATAATTCCGCTGCTGATTATGAAATTCCCGTTGGGATATGTGGTGTGCAGGAATGTATTTGGAAAGACTTCTTGAAGAGGGGGGATCAGTAATTAGCGGCGTCAAGACAGAACGAGAGGGCGTCGTTAGCTCCTAAGGTGCTCAGGGTCTTGAGTTGTCTGTCCACACACGTGGACGGCACTTGATCTTTTGTTTCTCACCCGTTGGCTGTTTTCGGTCTGTGTTCCATCTCTCTTCCAGAATCTCAGAAGCGCTGTGTGCAGAGAGCATTGTTTACTAAATGGGCGTTCAGTGATAGAACGTATTTGAGTCTAGTAGGGTTAAATTTGTCTTCAGGCAATAAAATTCTGAGCCCGTTAAGAGTTTTCCCCAAGTTTTTGAAGGAAATTTGTCTTCTTTTTAACCTGCTAGGATTAAATAATGACATTATTAGGTGGCTACTCTTACATAAGTATGATAAATAATGCCCTCTTCATAAATTATGCTTTTAGAACCTGTTTATATTTTGATTTAAAATAGAAAAAATTTTTCCCATGTAATTTACGACCTCATTTTGAATGGAAGTGATTTGAATGGCTTATGTAATTTCTGCCAAGGAATTAATATGGACTTTCTATAAACCACTGTCATTTATAATCAAAATGCTTTTAACTTACATTGGTATTGTCATTAATAAATACTGCTAGCTTGGTAGCATAGAAAGAAATTGCATTTAAACTTACTAGGAGCTCATTGATGCCCGAGATTTTATAATGCTTTCTGTGGGCCATTTAACTGCTGGCAACTTTAATTCACATGATTCATACTACTGGAGATTTAAATTCACTCTTAATTGAAAAGTGAAGTTACTTAAATTCTTTAAATACTAACCTTTGGAAAAATATCTGAAAAATAAAGACACATATGATTTTAGTGGCCCACTGCCAAAAGATTATCATTTGCATAAATATCTCTTTCAGTGGAAGAGTTTAATGTATTGAGCTCAAAAGGTTAGAATCGAGACTTCAATCTGGAAGCCAGCAGAGGCTGCTGGCTTGTGAAGGGCAGCATTGTTCATCGTATTGAGAACACTGTTCACATTCAAGTTGAAGCGGAGCTGGCATTAAAATTCAGTTAATTTGTTTCATGTGACTTGTCAGCTGTGTGTTTTTATCTAAATCTTCCTAGCTTCTCTTAGTATTTTATGTTCAACTCTTGAAACAGATGAACTACCTTTTTAACTGTTTAAACTCTGAAATTTTGGCCCCTTCTGCAAATGATTCTTTGTAACCATTCTCCCAAGATTTTCATTTCATTTAAAACATGGCACTAATCAGTTTGAAGGCCATTTTAATTTATTAAGAAGTCATCTCATTTCCGAGGGTTCTTCTGTTTTGCCCAAGTGTGTGTGAGTCCTTGTGAGGGACTCCCTGAAACTCATTAACACAAAATCACTGTCCTGTGTCCTCACCAGCACCCTGTCTTTCCTTGTTTGCTAATTTTGTTCTCTGGGTTTTCCCTCAGATGGCTTTTAATATCTGGCTACCAGCCCAGGATTGGGTCTGAGCAGTAAACCAATAGAAATTTTATAAAACCTTTTTTTTTTGAAGCCAGAAAAACCTGTACTTTTTTCTAGTGTATGTACTTTATTTAAAAATTAAAATTTATTTCTTCCCTTCTTTGCAAAGGCAGGAACTATGGTGTTCCGTAATACATGTGGGGTTTGGAGCTGGTCAGCGCCCCCGGCCCGGGTGCGTGGTTCTGGGCGGGCCGGCTCGTTGGCACGGGGCTCACTCTCCCGTGTGTGAGCCGCTAACTCATGTCCTCATCACCGGGAGATCCTTGCCGACACGAGAGGAGCCCGGAAGGTCTGCTTTCCTTTCCGTGTTCTAGCCCGAGTCCTGCCTGTGGCCAAAGGCATTCTAATTCTGACCTCTCACTTGTTACCTTAGTCATTATGTAACTACAATTTTTTTGGTCTTTTTTTTTCCCCTACAATTTTTTTTAATGATGTGTAACGCGTTATTATTTTTATGAATACACTTTAAGTTACATGTAGAATTTTCCTTTCAAATAATGACATTAAAGACCTTTTTCATTTGTTTCTTGTTTGAAGGATATCAAAGAATATTCCAACAACTAAAGATGTGGAGCCATTGCTTGAAATAGATGGAGATGTAAGAAACTTTGAGGTGTTCTTGTCTTCACGGACCCCAGTTCTCGTGGCTCGGGACGTAAAAACCTTCCTGCCGTGCACCGTAAACCTAGACCCCAAACTACGTGAAATTATTGCAGGTGGGTATTAGCAGTGAATCGAATTTTTCTTATCTGGAGTCCTCAGAATGTTACCCATTTCTGACTTAGTGATGGAAGTTTCTCTCGCTCCACGAGCCCCCGAGGAATACTGAACCAAGCACTACGCAGGAGAATCCGTGAAACTCAGGATGAGGAGTTTTGACATCCTTTAGAGAATGTTAGGAGAATGTTATTTGTTAAACTCACTTTATCCTAATGTTTCTCTGGAGAACCCACACGCCTAACTTCTTGCTTTGGAATCAGATCTTGAGATAGTCACCATTTTAAGCTGTCAGGACATTGTAAGTTTTCTGTGACCAGTCTTGAAATAGGAGTCTCTATCCAACGGGGCAAAAATATCTTTATATTACTATCTAAATTTTAACTTAAATTTGTGGACTGGAGCTTGAGGATAGTGGCATTGAAGTTTTGGAATAATTTCATTTGTCCTTAACACGCACACACGCACGCGCACGCGCACATTTGCTGAGACACATTAGCTCCTGTGCGGCGTCGGGAATCGTGGGGACGGAGCCGGGAATGCTCGTACGTCCCCCCCGTAGGCACTAGTTACAAGGCCGCTATCAAGGTGTGTTTTGTGGCCATGGGACTGTTCGTGGTTGTTCAGAGATGGGTAAGTGGTATAGTTTGCAGGCCCACAGCTTAGCAATCACCGTATTTGTTAACGTTAGACAAGTGGGAACTATTAATAGTAACACTTTACGGATCCTAGAATCACACAAATACCTCAAAGAGTCACAGAGAAAATGATTGTTCTGGTAACTGAAGAGAAGAATCCGGATGGTGACTTTTCGGATGGTGACAGAAGCTCTCCTGCAGGGTAGTTGGGTTTGTCCTCTCTAGACTGTTCTGGCCGAGGTTTTCCAAGCCAAGATTTCTGTCTCCTTTAAGCCTTCTGGAATCCTTGGCAAGTGAAAAAAGCATGTCTCTCTCTGGTAACTGAAGAAGGAGGTGGTAGTCGGACTAATTACGACAGTCCTGTTTTCTTTTGCCTTCGGGCTGCCGCTGAATCTCCTAGACGTGCGAGCTGCCAGGGACCAGATTAACATCGGAGGCCTCGCCTACCCCGCGCTGCCTTCGCACGAAGCGCCTCCTAGGCCCCCGTCCGTGTGCTCGTCGTCCACCTCCTTCACCGGGCCCTTCGGAGGGGGGGTTGTGTCCCCGCAGCCGCACAGCAGCTACTACAGCGGGATGACCGGGCCGCAGCACCCCTTCTACAACAGGGTAAGCCAGTGCTGGGGAGCCTCGATTCCGAGAGTCTGTTGGGGGAAATAGCAGCAGCTTTCTGCTCTGGGTTCGATTATTGTTTTGAAAGTGCACTTTAGCTTTAAAATAGGAAAAATGCGTGGGTGGAATTTAAAATACGTGATTTTTTTTTTTAAAAAAACCAAAAGAATTTCTCACTTAATGGGTTCTAGAGCTCAGTGGAGTCTGAATGTTAGAGAAGCTTTTTGCTTTTATAAGAACATGAACTCCGCAGGATCATCGGTGACCATCCCGTGCTACAGAGGGAGTGTGTGTCTCTTTGCTCATAAAGAAATGTTGCATTTGTTATATTTTGTATAATTTTATTGGCATTTAAAACAGTGGCAAACTTGAATCTCCACAGTGGTCTAGCAAACCTGTATTTAGTATGTGTTACAGCTTTTAAGTGTGAGATAATGGTAGAGGATACTGAGTGTAGGATTCAGGTGTTATTGCCAAATAACAGCCCGGTGGCCCGTTTCTAAAGTTATATTTCAAGTTTCAGCAGACATGTATAATTGTTTGCTTAGTATGAATATGATAATTTTCTACTTAAAAAGATGAAAGCACAATTATCAGCGGTATACCGACCCTGTCAGGTTTATTGGCCAGAGCTTAATGATCTTAAGTACTAATATTTCCTACAGGAAAATGGAGCGTTGAACCCTCCTAGTGTACTTTTTGGAACCATATTCAAAGGTCCATTACAGTTTCTTATTTTCTTATTTTTATTGTCTCCCTCTTTTGTCTAATTTGAGAAAAACAGAATTCACAGAAGCCAACTGCATGCCTAAATAAATTTCATGTGAGCTAGGAAGAAAGTGAAGTTTAGAATAAATTGGCCAAGAAGGAGTTCCAGAATTTAAGTTAAAATTTCAGTTCTTGAGAAATGTTGGCCGTCTAAGTACAGTTGACTCTTGAACAACACGGGTTTGAGCTGAGTAAATCCACTCAGTAGAGAGGATTTTTGTCTGTGTGGTTTTTTTTTTTTCGGTGGGGGGGGATAAATACAGCACAGTAAGTGTGTCTTCTCTTCCTTACGAGTTTTTTCTCTAGTTTACTTTATTATAAGAATACAGTATATAATGCATACAACATGCAAAATATGTGTTATTTGTCTAAGTTGCCGGTAAGGCTTCCGGTCACCAGTAGGCTATCAGTAGTTACATTTTTGGGAAGTCAGAAGTGATGCACAGACTTTTGACTACGCAGAGGGGTCGAAACACAAGACCTCTGGTGTGTTAGGGTTAGCACCCCTAACCCTGTGTTGTTCAAGCTCAGCTGTACTTAGGGGGACTGTTCAGAGAGGTCCTATGAATGATGTCATTCCACGCTTTCATTCCGACGAGGAGAGAAAAAGGGTCTGTAGCAGTTTATGATGTAGTCCGTCTTTGTAAGGGGTAGCTGTGTGGTAGATGGCACTGAAATGCAGGTTTGTATTTAGCAATCTTAAAATCTGCTCGAATTTTACATAAAATGGCTCATTGATCAGTGGATGATCAGAGGTTTTGAAACCAATAAATTTATTATTTTTTTAATTTACCATACCATCTAGGCTGATGTGATGCTTTAATAGCATTTTATCACTTTCAAGACACTTAAAATTTTCTCATGTTTTTAGATCCAGTTATTATTTGTTCTAGTTATCTGAGGTTTCCAGTCTGAAAGTTAAAAGCAGAACAATTTTCTTAAATGGCAGCAGTTAAAAGGTAGGGAGGATGTTATTTCAGTGTAATGAAGCTTAATGAGTTTTAATCTTTATGTTTAGTCCATATAATTTGATATCTCCTGTTTATGTGAAGTTGGCTACAAATAAAGACAGTAGTTACAAGTCTCACTAAACAATGGATTCCCCATTAACAAATACACCTTATTTAGGAGATAAACTCTAGACTACAGGACATAAAGTAAGATCTCGGAGTAGTGACATTCTTGGAATCCGTGCTGGGATATTCCCATATACATTGAGACTTTTTTGGTCTTGATTAGCCTCATCTTTTTTTGTAAAGAATAGTATTCTATTAAAAGCCCATTCTGCCTTTTATTTTAAAAGAGATTGTGAGTTAATATTGGTAAATAACTTAGAAACTGAGACATGGTAAGCCCGTAAAAATGTTAAAACAAACTCTTGTGTCAGATTGTAAGATGTAAAAACCTTATATTGAATCAACATTATGGAAATTTAAGTGCTAGTCTTAAATTTGGGTTTAATAACTGACAGACTATGAGTAAGGTGCTTTTTCTTTTGTTTTGTCACTTGTGTTATTCAAAATTTGGAGTTGTGTTTTATTGGTTAGTTTCATTTGATAAATCTCATCACATTTTGATTTCTGTAATTGTTTATCCCCTTCTTTTGTTACGTGTTTTCTCCATAGCCATTCTTTGCCCCCTACCTTTACACGCCAAGGTATTACCCTGGCGGCTCCCAACACCTCATCTCACGTCCGTCAGTAAAAACGAATTTGCCCAGAGATCAAAGCAATGGCCTAGTAAGTATAAAAAAGGGTAACTAAAGTATTAATCTAATAAGACACCTAGACAGCGGTAGTGGTTCGGTTATTTCCTTTCTCTCGCAAAAGAATGCAGCTTATTTTATAAATAGCGTTAAGACACATAAGCTATTACTAACATAAAGTGTGTTTTGTTCTTCTTTCTGGTAAATGTCTATGGAAGGAAACTGACAAGCAGCTGCAGTGAATAAATGCTGAGTTTCCTACAACCAGAGCTTCTGGCTTATAATGCAGTGTTCGTTACCAAAACTTTACAATCTAAACCTTTACATCTGCTCGTTTCTAATATCTTTCTAAGCACACATCCAAACTCGGTATCTGTATGTATCCGTGCATGTGTACACGTAGGTCCGTTAGCCCCGGGGTATAAAAGTTCGAGGGTCTTTTGGAGGAGCATTTTCAGAAATTAAATAGGACAAGGGAGTTATTCAGATGTGTGATAGAATCCCCTCCAGAACAAAACACATTGTAAATTACCGGGTGTTCCTGACGGTCAGCTTAGTTTAACGATGAAAGAAAAAGAGATTTCCTGTTAATGTTTGATGAAAGAAAAAGAGATTTCCTGTTAATGTACGTTTGCAAATTAGAAGATAAAAGCAGTGGGACTTAAACTGTCCATCTAAAACTTAGGTGTCCCTGAGGGCAGCTCCAGCCACGCCCAGGTCTCAGCCTTGTCGCGATCATGTTAGCACCGCGTGCGTCCGTCCCCTCGCTCGGCCCCCTCACCTCTGACCCGCACTCTGTTCTGTGTTGGTAGGAAGTTATCAAGGAGGATGCTGCTGAGGGGCTGCCTTCGCCCACAGACTCCTTGAGGGTAATGAGTAGCCTTGTGCTGGGGACACGGGCCTGTCGCCGCTTCTGCAGCAGCAACGACTGTCGTAGCCGCGGTGACAGCAGTCCCCTAACTCTGCCTCTGTGCTGTGCTGGCCGCCGGTAGACTCGCTGAGTACTAACAGTGGTAGCTCACGGATTAATGTAAAAGCTAATGTGTGACTTTCCCCTTTTTCAATGACGCGGGATGGGCTT
This sequence comes from Suricata suricatta, assembly GCF_006229205.1. Taxonomy (NCBI): domain Eukaryota; kingdom Metazoa; phylum Chordata; class Mammalia; order Carnivora; family Herpestidae; genus Suricata; species Suricata suricatta. The sequence continues at coordinate 159,371,014 of NC_043703.1, forward strand.
TTGTTTCAACAGGCCACCAGGAGGAGTCACTTGGTGGTACTTGTTCCTTAGTATTGAGCTCCGTTTTCACCTTTGATGGGTCTTCTTGGGCCTGCAGTTCTGAAAGTGTCCCCAGCCCCCCGGGGAGCCCAGCAGGACGTTAGGAGCCAGACGGTGTAGACCGAGATGGATCTGTAGTGTCTCATTCTTCACCTCAGTCCACAGTTTATGAGACTTGAGCATGCATGTACTATTTTTCTTTATCTGTGTATTTGTTAAAATAAAGTTTCTAGATGAACAGGGGCAGTAGTCCATTATATAACTGGAATTATTTAAGCCTATTTTTGGCTCACACCTTAAAGTGAGTTTCTTTTCAAAAATTGTATAGGAAATCACTTCATATATTTATTATTCAAGATTTTGTATTTAATAAGAAATATGTTTAATGTGATGAGCCTGAAAATCTTCACTTACTCAATGTGGAATTTAGGAACCCAATTGGTATTTTAACTGCTCTTGATTAATTTACAGACCGTTATGCCCATGTAAACCTGATCTGTTTAATCCAGAGCTGTGCTGAAATGCACACAACGGTCAGAATTAGCATGGCGAAATGCTACATCCTAAGCTTACCACACTTTTTCACTTAAAGCATGCATCTGGGTAGGCAGTAGTTCTTTAACTCTGCTTTCCTTTGAGTTAATGTTAGTAAGAGAGAGAAAGATCCATCTTGGTGTTTTCATCGAGGAGCTGATGTTTCTTTTTAAGTCATTAATGTTCTGAAGTATTTGAGTGACTCCAATTATCCAGGAATAATAGACACAATAAACCATAATAATTCTATTTGGGTGTTGGGGGAATCTTTAATCCGTGGATCATTGCCACTGTATGCAAGAAAGACTTTTACTTTAGTCAGAGAGCCTTTCATACATACATTCATGCATGTAACGCAATTCTCTAAGCCAAAATTCCTTAGCAAACTTTTGATGAAAATCAGATACTGTGAAGAATTCGATGGTCTTACTGACAGAGACATGCTGAAATGGTAGCTGTCCCCGTGCTCGAGTGTCTGGGCACATACTTACAATTAAAAGATATCTGTAGTTTCTTTCAGGGACCAGTGAAGGAGCATTAAGCAAATTTGAAATGAGTTTTTGGGGAAGGGGAAATAATGCAATTCTTGTGATGTGTTTAGAAGCCCAATAACAAAGAGTAAAGGTGCTCTGTCTACATTAGTGCCTTTGTTTAGTAAAATAACCATACTATTTGCTGTTCTTTTAAAATTAAAAGGTAGTCTTGTGATTGGCCTAGTGAATAATAAATGCTTATCAAGCTTTCTGTGCTTTTGAGAAATTAACAATGACAATAGCATGTAAAATTTGTTTGCTAGAAGACTAGTAACAGTAGACACTTAGCTCAAAGCCAAATTCAAAGCCGTGGTGGAAATGTGAAGCAGCGTCTGCACATGGGAGCCTTGCCTGGGCCCTTCGTAGCTGGACCGACAAAGCAGTCGTTAACAGAAACACTGTTCAGCCCTTGGTGGCGCGTACGGCTTCCCGGTCCTGTAGTAGCAGCGCTTCTGGTTCTGAGGTGGCAGGACTGTGGTCGGGGCCGCCTGCTCGTTCACCTGCCCCCGCTCGGAGCAGGTGGCGACCGGAGGTGCTTCCAGACAAGCCGGGAGCTACACAGACAGTTTTGGACAAATTGTCTTGTCTTTACAGACACAGAATGACGAGTAAAAATAAATACAGAATGCCACCGGTAAAGCAAGCCCATAAAGGGTTAACCAACTGGTACTTCTTAATACACATGGTCCCATCTTTTTTTACCGTAAGGAATTCTGGTAAACCTTTATAAAGCAGAGCCTTATGAAAACCATTGGGTTTTCTCACACAGTGGAACCCTGATGATGATAGCTTCTTGTGAAGGGCAGCCAGGGACTCACCCGATAGGTTACTGGCGTGTCCAAGTGTTTCACAGAAGTGAAGATGTAAAATAGAAGACTCTTTGCTAACTTTAAAATATAATTTTATACTAGAGAAAATATATGCCAAATCTTATAAAACTGGGCAAAAACGTAACATCGGACCCAAGATATGTTCCCCGGAATATCAGAGCTAGGAAGGTGCTTTTTTAAAGAAGTTCTTCTCAGAAATTAAATATTACTCAGAACTGCAGTTCATAAAACCAGTAAAAGTCCCGCCGTGGACTGGCCTTGCTCTTGAGGACCCTCGGGGACGCTAGTGCAGCTTCGTGCTCCGGAAGAGCGTTCGGGGCTCTGTGAGACTGAGGTGTCCAGGAGCGGAGCGCCCGCTGTGCTGGGGTCCGTGCGGCCTGTGTCACGGCCCGGGCCTCGGGCGCGGTGCTGCCTCCTCTGCCCCGTTAAGACGGAGCGTGCCTTAGCCAGGCACTTGATCTGAAGTCAGATAGACCCCGGCCGTGAGCTCTTTGCCTTCGAGCAATTACTTAACCTTGTGGGTAGCCAACCTTTTCATCTGGAAAAAGCAGGCCTACCCCATAGGTCTGATTTAAGGATTACTCAGCCGTAGCATACTTTAAGTACTTAATGAGTATTATTATTACTACACCAAAGGCAGATTTCATGGAGCTTTAGAGACTCAGAAATTAAAACCGTTTCATGTTAAATTAAATTACCTCTGTCTCAATAGTGAGAATAGTGTACAAATACACCATTCGGTTTAGGTTAACTCAGCCTTTTATCTGTTGATGCTTCTCTGGCGCAAAAGGTATCCATCAATTTGTGTTCTTAGAATTTAGAAGGATTTCTGGGTTGAGTGCCCCGCATACGTTAAAATTTGACTGCCTTCTAGGGAATTACTTGGTGCCTTTACTTTCTTTCAGTCTGATTCCCACTAGGAAGTCGTGGCATCCGAGCGTTCCGGGGCCACCAAGGGAAGGACCCAGTAGGGCGGGCTTGGCTCAGGCCAGGCCTCCTCGGGGGCATTTTGTTCAGTGTTTCAGGCTGCTCGGCGGAGCAGTCCGTCTGTTTTCCGGTAAGGCATGCTGCTCATGGTGGAAACCGTTTTCACCGAAAAGAAGTCCTTCAAAGGAAGGAATGCTACAGCCCCTTTCTTTATCCTTTTATCATCCTGGAGCTGTTTAGCACTGACTACTACCAAGACCTGGGTGGTCACTGCCGGGCTGCACGCATCTACTGAGTATCTGCCAGGCACGATTCTAGTGGGATGCCGCAGTGACCACGACAGACGGAACCCCCGCCCACACCGAGCTCACCGGCCCGAAGGCCGCCGCAGGAACGCTCGGGCTCCGAGGTCGCCCTTTGTCAGCCTTCCCTGCCACAGGGTTTACTCGATTCCTTTAGACACCTCTCTTTAGATCACTTTTATACCGCATTGCAAAGTCTCGAAAATGATTAGTACGAAGTGTAACTGAAGAACTTGAGAACTGCAAAGGCAGGGTCCCGAACAGCGTCCTTACTTCCGGTGTGCTGTTTGAGAATGATGAAATCTGCAAACAGAGGTCTTGGCTTTCATTAAACTGGGTCCAGCTGGCGGAGTAACTCAGTAAAAAAGTAAAAAAAGATGGGGCTCAGTGGTAGAGAGTTTTTATTTCCACCACTGGCTTAAAACTTAAACCTGTTTTCAGACAAGCGTGTGTCCAAATCAAGCTGTCTCTCGTTGTCCAGGAGCGGACTTGGACAAGAAGGCTAAAGACGCTGTGGGTAAGGAATGGGCATGTTTCAGGCTTGATGTAGAGTGCAGGCACCTGTCACCTCACAGTGGCTTCTGTCAGGGCCCCTCCTACTTTCTAAAGTCTTTTAGCAGTGCATTTTTATTATTCTGTTCCAGTATGGAAAAGTATTCACTTGTTTTCCTTTAATAATATAGTGAAAAATTGTATTCCCTTCAGAATACACTGAGTCACTTTGGAATCCCTTCGGCAGTCTTTGTGCCAGACTTCAACTCAAGAAAACTTTCTTTTTCTAAGCAATTAATACACTGCAACAAAGTTAGCAGAGATATTTCCACAGAAATATACTACAGTAATATCATTGAAATACTGTGTACAGTTGGAAGATAAAATATAACAGAATCATATTCATTGCAGTTTTTAGTACTTTTTCTTTTAAAGATCACCCTTAAAATGTAGTTTGATGCCTTGTCCGTCAACTTGACCTCATTATTACTTCTCATGTAATCTGAAGAATAAGTTATATTTCCCAGCTAGGTTACCAGTAGCTTTCTTTTATGTTTTGGGTATCTTATACTAAGCTGTAATTTCATTAGCACTCCTTTTTGATGTTTTTTCCAGTCTCCACATATATACTCTATATAGTATATATATTTCTGAAAATCCTATTTATAAGGTTGATATGTAAGTTAGAAGAAGAGACTCCTGTTAGGGGTTGCAGATCCTGAGTATGTGAAAGGACAGCTCTGACAGGCCAGCGGCACACTGCCCTTTGTTAAAACAATGTTGTAAGTTAACTGGGAATCGGTGTCATCAGTCATCTGTAGATTATTTTCACTCTTTAACGGGTTTTACCACCAACCTGACGGGTGTAGAGGAATAATCGGCAGCAGTGGCATCTGCTCCGAATGGGAGTTGTAAAGATGTGCTCACGAGACGGTGCTCTTAATCACACTGTGCAGATGCGTTTTGATTCACGTCTAGGATTTCTTGAGCCATAAGCTCTTAAGACTTTCTTTTCAAATGGTGTTTTAGTGCATCTACCGTGTGGCGAACAGCCAGCAAAACAAAAGCCCAAATTTGAAAAGCAGGTTTCTGAACATTAGGTAGAGGGTGGCTAGGTAATAGGTCGTTTTACGAGGAGCTCAGGCGAATTCCAAGTGCTTACGTCTTATTATTAAATTGGTTATCTTCAGTTGCAGTTTTAAATCAGAATATTTAAATATTAATTTTATTCTGGCAGGTGGTAGGAATATTGACTTTTCATAGCACGTTTTGTTTACCTGGTTTTCTTATTGAGTGTATGGCCCAGGATTTATTTTTTTAATAGAAAGACTGTGTGTTCTGAGAGTACAGTTTTAATGTTACCGAGAGCATGTTGATGACATTACACTAGCCTGTGTGTGTGCACGCGTGTGTGTGTGTGGGGGGGGGTGTGCCTGCGCATGCGTGTTCCTTGCCGGGAGCTGCTGCGAGGGTGTTTGTTCAAAGTGACGGCGAGTCTGCGGGGTGACGCGCGCCGCCTGTGTGTGTACATGTTACCTGATGTCGTACTGAAGCTCGTGTCCTTCATTCTGTTTTATTCCTTCCTGAAAGCCGTGTGCCTCTGGGGTTAACAAGCAAAGGCAGGTACAGAAACTTCCAGTGCGATTTTACTCACTTTCCTGTTAGACCAGTAGAAGCAAGCATTGGCACCTCACGCTGGGCCGTTGGTCAGTCTGCGCTACGTCAGTGCCTGACTTATTTTCGTAGCCGCTTTCAGCCTCTGCATGGCACTCATTCTGGCTAATCACTTCTAAGCTTCTTTAATAAATTTACCAGAATTGATAGTGTTTCAGAGTGTAGTTTTAATCTACTCACGATATAAAACAATGTCGTTACATCAAGGTGATTCCAGTCTGTTTTGTTCGCTTTACTTTTCCCTGAAGAAATTCTGATTTGTGTGCATTTTGAAGTTTATAGTTAACAGTTTAAACAAACTAACATCTTCTATGTTCAAATATCTGCATTAGAAAATTTAAAAAAATAAATTGTGATATATGCTGAACTGATCTGTCCTAGACTTACAACTGGTTTCTTTCAAATAAGAATGCACGATGAACTTTAGACTATTACCATTCTGTATTTTGTCAGAGTAATAGAATTCATTTTCTATTAATTTACCTGTTGAATTATTAAGTACCCTTTTTCCTATCACTTTTGTACTCTGTGGCCTTCCTTTTATGAGATTTCCATGCAAAAATCGTTATTTTGGTTACTAAAATCATTTGGTTCCAGATGAATTGTATGATGTGTGGTTATTTTCAATGCATATTTATCTAGAGAGAGAACGGCTGTGCGGTGGGGGGAGTCGGGGAGAGGGAAAGCCTGCTTCGTGCTGTCAGCCCTGGGGCCCCACGTGGGGCTCGGTCCCACAAACCTGTGAGAACACAACCTAAGCAGAAACCGAGGGCTGGATGCCTCACCGACGGAGCCCCTGCGCGCCCCTACATGTGGTTATTTTAGAGAAGGCCTGGCAGGTGACTACCTTCTCTCCCATGAGATAGAGAAGCACATGATAACATATTTTAGTTTATTGACAATTTACTCCTTACCTTGGTAACGTCCTACCTATATATAATCAGGAGTCAGACTCTAGCTTTGGGATCTTAGGGTCATGTGTTTGTTTATCTTTTCTTATAAAGCCTCTAAAAGTCATTCAGAGAATATATATTTTCTACATAATCCCCAATGCTACAGAAATTCTGTTTTAAAATAGTTGATAAAATGCAAAAGTTTTAAAGGTGCATGAGAGCAAAATTATGTGGAACTTTGTTTTTTCAAAGGACGAGAGTAGCATCTGTCAGCATGGCTCAGTAGTTGAGTTCCCAGATCCTCTGTGGAGAGAAGGTCCTCTGACAGTCTCTGTTCCCCGCCGAGCTGCCAGAGTTAATTTCCTCCATGGCCATGATACTTTTCCTTTTTAGCATAGTCAGAAATAGAGTTTTTGGGAGATTAAAAAAAACATTTTACTTTAAAATAATTTTGGACTTAAAGGCACAAAAATAGTACTCCCTTTGTGTTAACATCTTCCATGACTGTAGCGTACTGTTTAAGAGCAGAAGTTAGAGTTGGCGCACTCCTGTTAACTCCCTGCAGACTGCGCTTGATTTCACCGGTTTTCCTCTAACGTCACTGTTGTGGTCCAAGAGCCAATCCCAGTTGTGTTTGTTGCTGTTCCTCCTTCGAGTTCTCTGATCTGTGACTTGACAGTTCCTTGCTCCTTCCTGGTCTTCCATGACCTTGACATCTCTGGGCAGAGGCTCCCCGGAACGGCGTGCTGCCCTTGTGAGCGGATCCTGTTGGCGGGTCTGTGTTGCCCGAGCCTCACTTCCTGCTGCCCGTGTTGCCCTTGACCCCTTGGCGGAGGGGGCGCCGGCCAGGCTTTGGCGCTGTGAAGTTTTATTTCTTCCTCTGTAATGAAGAAGTGTCTTGGGAGAGATACTTTTATACTCTGCAAATAGCCTGTTTCTGCTTCTACTTTTGCCCATTAGGTTTAGTACACAGTGACGCATCCTATATACAGCCACTATTATTGTGGTGTTTTCTTAATGGTAACTTTCTGTTTCTTTCTTCTACATTGATTAATTCACTTCTATAAGGAAAAGCTGTCTTTTATTCCTCAATTATTTATTCAGTTACTTATTTTCACTTACTCAATTATTTCTCTTATTCAGTTATTCCTTTATATCAGTGTGGACTCATCCTACACAGAATAAGTTAGAATCCATTATGATAATTATTTATTTTGTTGATCAAACTGTTTAGTTGTGATTTTTGAACCAAGAATATGTAAAGCATAAATGTATCCAGAGAGAAGAGACAGGTTGAGTAATAAAAATGTTTGGAAGACTGTAATGGAGACCATTTAAACGAGGAGTATTATCCATCAATAAAAAGAATGAAGTCCTAGCACGCGCTGTAACGTGGTCACATGTCATGTGGCTCCAACCACGTACAGTGTCCCCAGCAGGTGCATCTGGAGACAGAGAGATTAGTAGCCAGCAGGGGCTGGGAGTGGGTGTTGGAGGGATGGACACAGGCTTTTCTTTTTGGGGCCATGAAAGTGCCAGAAAATGGATGGTGGTGACGGCTATAGAACTGTGCCAATGCACTAAAACTGCTGAGTCCTACACTTTAAAAGGGAGAGTCGTAGGGTGTGTGAATTATATCTCAGTAAAGTTGTGGAAAAGGAAAGGAAGAAAAAACAGGTATGGTTATTAAGAATTCATAGAAAGCATTTGACATTCCCACAGTAGATAGATACTGCATAAGTAACACCTTGAATATTGGCCGCCCTCCTCCAGGCAGAAAGTAGAACTGTGTGTAGAGATAGGAAAACTAACTTATGGAAATGCTAGTGTTTTGCTGTTAGTATATTTTGAAGCAGTTGTGCCTCAGACCATATAATATATGGCGTGCTTAAAGTTTATATTTAATTAAAAACAAACTCTGAGTAAACGTGTTTGGTGCAGTACATTCTGAGTCATTAACCTCCAAACTTTAATGGGCCCGTCTCGTACTTGTTAACTTGCAAAGACTCCCTGTCGTAAAATCAATACTCCAGCTCCCCGTCGCTACAGTCTCATTCCCTGGCGTACTTATGTGTGACGAAGGCATATGCTGTGCGTAGGCTCCTTGTGTGTGTGCGCTCACACTACAGATAGCGTTTGGCACCTGGCTAACAGGCCGCTTGGGCCGTGTAACGCTGTACTGTCCCCGTGATGGTAAGAGAGGCAGGAGAAAATACAAGTGTGCACATCCTTGAGGACAGGCTAAATCTGACTTATTAGTTTAAGGTTAGATTGAATGGTAAACAGGGAAGACCATTTGAAGGCTGTCTTCATCTGCTCTACTAGTTGGTTTGTCTTTTCTTTATTGTGGTTATAGTTTCTTTAAACTCTTCAGAAATAGACAGTGGGAGCAAGGCAAATAGGAAGTGGTAAGACCTGGTAAGTTAGGTTCTGGTCCAAAGCTACTGCTCACTGGCTGTTTGTTCTGTGACTTCGAGGTCACGACTCAGGCTCTTTCGACCTCCACGTCCTCATCTGCACTTGAGACCGAAGGTGGTTGACCACAGGGCAAATGCCCCTGTAGTGTGTCCCCACATTCAGAAAGCGTTCTTCTTCTAACTAAATGCTAGAATTATTTCTTATTGTGGTTTTTCTTTTAAATGAAGCCACATTTTCGTGGGCTGTATTTACTTTCACATGTGTTAAGAAGTAATATTACTGTTTTATATTTACATGCTTATTGTTTAGATTCTTAGAGGGAGGTTTTAAATTCCCGAGATATAAAATCTGATCAAGGTCTGGAAACTTCAGCTATTATAGAGCATAACGGTAGTATGTAAAGACATTGAAAGCTGTTAGGTGTAGGCATGTCAAAATTATTTCATAGATTTATCCTTTGTGTTTTTATAGTACAGGCATCTGTAAGTTTCCCTCTTTGTTCCTTTTCTTTCTTGTTTTCTCCTTCCTTTTTTTTTTTTAACCCTTTGTCCTTCCTGTTATTAAGCGCTGCATTCTACTTTTCTGCGGTCAGGCTGTAAACATTTGAGAAGTTGGCCTAGGCTTGATTCGTGGAACGTTCTGTCTTCATAGAAAAGCGGTTTTGATCAGGCTGTATTTGCTAGAATACAAGCCACTCCTTAAAGTAGAACGGCAGCTAAACTGCACACATTTGTTGTTTTCAACTTCCGTTTGAAAATCTGTTATTAATCAGTGTACTTCGTAGTGTGACTTCATGAGAGTGTCTCTGTCATGTGCGGCGTTGCATCTGCCATGAAATGCTGTTCACGCACGTGTTTCTCCGTGGCTTACCCAGGGGTCGGGCCCAGCCCCGGGAGCGGTGGCGTCACTGAATTCAATGACCGTGGATGCGGTGTGCGAGCGGCTGAAGCAGATCGAAGGGCTGGACCAGAGCGTGCTGCCGCAGTACTGTGCGACCATCAGAAAGGTGTGTACACGCCGACCTGCCGGCTCGGCTCGGAGCGGGGCCGAGGGCGCGGGCCGGGCTCTGTGGACAACGCATTCCTCATCCTCAGCTTCTCAAAGATGGGTTCTCTGGTGAAATGGGAAAGCTCCAGATGGAAACATGATTTTACTATTTTGTATCCTAAAACTGCCCTCTTATTCCTTAGTTTATAAATGGATAAAAGAACATAGCTGTATTACAATGTTATTTTTTAAATTTTTTTAATGTTTGTTTATTTTTTAGAGAGAGAAAGAGACAGAGCATGAGTAGGGGTGGAGGGAAGGGGCAGAGAGAGAGGGAGACACAGAATCCGAAGCAGGTTCCAGGCTCTGAACTGTCAGCACGGAGCCCGATGCGGGGCTCCAACAAAGTGTGAGATCATGACCTGAGTCAAGTCAGATGCTTAACCAACTGAGCCGCCCAGGCGCCCCGCAATGGTATTTTTTTTAATGACCTAATATAAGTAAATGTGCCTTGATGAAAAATACAAAGCTCTAAGGAACTTCACATTTAGATGAACAAGAACTCATGTCTCCAATATGCAGCCTAGACATTTAAAAGCTTTTCCTGTTATGTTTTCTTTGTATTATTTATTTGTGACCCAATCATCAGAGTAGCCCACACTTGCTTCATTTCCCCCCATTCTCACTCGTCTGTGCCATAGGACTTAGGAGCGTGTCCCATTTGCTGAGCGCTCGTGGGTTCGGTGCGCGAGGCACACACGGGGAGGAGGTTCATTCCTCTCACGTCCGGTTCCTGCTCTTCCAGCGCCACCGCCACGTTGGCCAGGGACGCCTGGGATTCAGGGCAGGCTTCCGTGTTCCACAAGCCCGCGTCCCCGTCAGAGGGGTGTTTCCACTAAGTTATGCCTTTTCTTTTGCTGCAGTGAAGTAGAACATGACTAACAAGCCTCGAATGTCTACATACTTTAAAGAACCGCATCTAAAAAGTTTTGTAAGGAATGATGAGCGTGTAAACGAGACACCATTTTACTAATCTTTACCTACGTTTAGTCAGAAAGGTTTTGGATAACGTCAGTTTCCGTTAGTGCTGATCCCTGCTGGCAGAAGCACCCAGCATTGGCTTTCCAAGGTGCAGGCCTGGCCCTCTGTCCTGGGCCAGGAGAGAGTGAGGCCTCCAGCGTGGATCCTGGGCGGTTTCGGTTCCGTCACGACAGCATTTTCTTTACTGACAGCCTGGCTTTTGAGGCCCATCTTAGCCCTGGTTTTCTAAGTGCTGCTGACTGCCTTGCGTTTCTGCAGCAGGACGGCTGTCATGGGCTTGCTGTGTGTACTTGTGTGTTCATAATTAACTTGAGCGAGCAGGGGAGGGGCAGAGAGAGGGAGGGAGAATCCCAAGCAGGCCCTGCACTGTCAGCACAGAGCCCCATGCGAGGCTCCATCCCCTAAACCGTGAGACCGTGACCTGAGGCAAGATCATGAGTCAGACGCTCAACTGACTGAGTCACCCATGCCCCCTCGTTCTATCACTTTTAAACACGAGTACTCCATACTTTTACCATAGTTAATCAAACCAGGCTTTGTGTTTTGTAAAATCAGCAAGCTACCTCTTATTAATAAAGAAAATTCATCTGTTCTTTGGGGGAAGCTGGAATTAAAGAGACCTAATCATCAATGGAACAGAATAGAGAACCCAGAAATGGCCAACTCATCTTTGACAAAGCAGGAAAGGATATTCAATGGAATAAAGACAGTCTCTTCAGCAAGTGGTGCTGGGAGAACTGGACGGCGACATGCAGAAGGATGAACCTGGACCACTGTCTTACACCACACACAGAAATGAACTCAAAATGGACGAAAGACCTAAACGTAAGACAGGAAGCCATTGAAGTCCTCGAGGAGAGAGCAGGCAAGAACCTATTTGACTTTGGCCACAGCAACTTCTTACACAAAACATCTCCGGAGGCAAGGGAAACAAAAGCAAAATGAACTGTTAGGACCTCATCGAGATAAAAAGCTTCTGCACAGCAAAGGAAACAATCAGCAAACCTAAAAGGCAACCCACAGAATTGGAGAAGATATTTGCAAATGACATATCAGATAAAGGGTTAGTATCCAAAATCTATAAAGAACTTATCAAACTCAACACCCCAAAAACAAATAATCCAGTGGAGAAATGGGCTAAAGACACGAACAGACACTTCTTCAAAGAAGACATTCAAATGGCCAACAGACACATGAAATGATGCTCAGCGTCACTCATCATCAGAGAAATACAAATCAGAACCACGAGATACCACCTCACACCTGTCAGAATGGCCAACGTTAACAACTCAGGCAACAACAGATGTTGGTGAGGATGCAGGAAAAGAGGAATCCTTTTGCACGGCTGGTGGGAATGCAAACTGGTGCAGCTGCTCTGGAAAGCAGTATGGAGGTTCCTTAAAAAATTAAAACTAGAACTACCCTACGACCCAGCAACTGTGCTACCAGGTGTTTATCCAGGGGACACAGGGGTGCTGTTTCGAAGGGACACATGCACTCCAGTGTTTATAGTAGCACTGTCCTATCAGCAACAGCCAAAGTATGGAAAGACCCCAAATGTCCATCGATGGATGAATGAATAAAGAAGACATGGTATATATAGACAATGGTATTACTCGGCAATCAAAAAGAATGAAATCTTGCCATTTGCAACTACGTGGATGGAACTAGAAGGTATTATGCTAAGTGAAATTAGCCAGAGAAGGGCAAATATCCTATGACTTCACTCATATGAGGACTTTAAGATACAAAACAGATGAACAAGAGGGAAGGGAAGCAAAAGTAATATAAAAACAGGGAGGGGGACAAAATATAAGAGACTTTCAAATACGGAGAACAAACAGAGGGTTACTGGACGGGGTGTGCGGGGGGGGGGGGGGGGGGGGGGGGGGGGGGGGGGGGGGGGATGGGCTAAATGGGTGAGGGGCATTAAGGAATCTACTCCTGAAATCATTGTCACGCTATATGCTAACTAACTTGGAGGTAAATTAAAAATAATAATCAAACAAACATTTTTTAAAAAGACTTTAATAAATCGGGAAACTCGTGGGTGGACATTCTTAATGGCTGCAGTTCTCTAACGTAGCTGATAAACGGGCTCGTCCGAGCTGACTTCACTTAGAACTTGGTCTGTGACTGACACACTTTCAAGAACAGATGTCTGCACCCCTCCCAGAAGCTTCGGTTCGTGTTCGTATGTCACAGGATTAGAGGAGACAAACCCACAGGTCTGTTTATTGCTCACGACAGGGTGTAGGTAGTTTTGGAAAGAGTTGGAAGGGTTGGATCTTGGGTTGGTCCCTGCCTGAAGCGTGACTTGCTTCACCTGTGCGACGACACTTGGAAAACTACGGAGTGGCACACGTTGATCAGAGTCAGCTTGTTTATTGTCCTGTTACACAGGTTAATAACCTTTTTTAGGTCGGTATTTTCTGGCCTGTAATGACTTTTTTAGTACTAATATAAATGTACTTTCTAATTGCTGCTCTTTCAGAATATCTCATATTTTGTGTGTTTTTATTTTGCATTTGTTTTGATTCAGGCAAACATAAATGGCCGTGTGTTAGCTCAGTGTAACATTGATGAACTGAAGAAGGAGATGAATATGAATTTTGGGGACTGGCATCTTTTTAGAAGCACAGTAAGATATTTTATATTCATAGAATTATTTACAACGGCATGTACAGTGAGTGCGAGTCAGCACTGGCCTGAACTCTCCTTTTCTGTATTCTCTTTCATGGAATGTCCACATCTGCACGTGGGAACCTTGTCTTTTGGACATTTCACTTGGAAATTTGGGGAAGAGGCCACGTGCCAGTTCTCCGTGCTTGCACTGACGAAGGCTTTCTCCTGGCCCCGCGTCCAGCCAGGCCCTCTAAGCCTCCAGGCCTCAGCCTCCGTGTGCGTCCTCGTCGGGCCTGCACGGCCCAGTTTTAGTAGGGATCACGCTAAGTCCGGTCAGAAGGGCCTCCCACCCGCACTGTCTGATGGTCCTTGGTACCTGGTCAAACTCCTCATTCCCCACCACCCCTGGGTGGTAGCTGGTCCCCCTGGCCTGCCTTGCAGAGAATCCTGTCGAGTTGGTTTGGCCAGAACTCCCCTAACTTCGTAGCGATTTTCCACCCCCCACCCCCACCCCTCTCCTTGCTTGTCCACACTGCTTTCTGGATTGAGCCCGCCGCTCTCCTGAGCTCTCTTTTCCCCAGTTCCAGTAGTTTCAGAGAAGAACCTGCTTTTACCACGTCAGCTACTCTCTGGCTCTGGTTCTCTTTGCCACACTCCAGTTGCATTCTGTTTTGTTAAACTTCAGCAGAATTTAACCGGAACTTTAGACTAAAGTAGTGATGACATACTGGTCAGATCAGCATATAACGTACACGTGATGATTTTGTCCCTGCGGCTTGTGGTGTAATTGAAGTGAAAGAGAATCAGATATATTTCACATTCATTAGAAACTCACAAGAAGTCTGTTTTCTCATTTTCATTGTAATACCTTTGTAATGTTTTACTTTGAAAAGTACTTTTTAAGGCGTCTAAACTGTGACTTGTCAGCGTGGATATGAATGTTATTTCTCGCTCCGTCAAGGTCCTAGAGATGAGAAATGCCGAGGCCCAGGTGGCCCCTGACGACTCGCGGTCGCTTACTGAGAACAGCGGCGGCCCGGTTCCGCACGGCGAGTCTGCCCGTCGCTCTTCCCACAACGAGTTGCCTCACACTGAGCTTTCCGGCCAGACCCCCTACACGCTGAACTTCAGCTTTGAGGAACTGAACGCCCTTGGCCTGGATGAAGGCGCCCCACGTCACAGTCACCTAAGTTGGCAGGTATTTATGAAGTGTCGTTCTCATATTCCTGAAGCAGCCGGGCGATATCTAACTGCCCGGGGATATCTGGGTGCACTTCTGTAGTCGCTTGGAGAATCCTTGGTGCGTACCTCCATGAACAAGACCGAGGGCTCCCTATTTTCAAGAAACTATACTTTTCTGAAGAGGAGAGTCAGTACAGTAATGACAAAATGAGATCATTTTGGAAATTGGTAAGAACCGTCAAAAAATAAACCGGGTAACGGCCTAGAGAGTAGACGGGGACCGGGCCCCCTTGGTCGGGCTGCTCAGCAGAGCCCTGGCTTCGCTTGCTGTGCTCTTGTTACATCCGTTACGCGGTGGCTACGATCCGCCTTCACTGGAAAATCGCCACGCATTACCCTGTGGGCAGCATAATCCGGTGGGCAGCGCGCACTCCCCACGCGTGGGGACCCTCGTTCTCTCTCTGTCATCCGATGTTAGGGATGGGTGCGCTCCTCCTCTGGGTGTTCTTAGCACAGAGAGGCCAGGTGAGAATCGGGAATAAAGAGCAAAGTGGGAGACACACGAGAGGGAGTAAGGAGAAGATAAGGAAAAGAAGCTAAGGAAAAACCGAGCAGGATGCCGAAGAGAGAGGACAGGCCAGGAAGGACAAGCAGTGAGGAGCTACCCCAGAAACCATCCTGAGGGGGAGCAGGATTTAGGAGAAGCAGTCCCTGGTGGGCCTCCCATTTTTAAGAACAGTTGGTTTAGTTTGGTAGCGAAAACGTGGTGGTGGTGGCGGTATCTTTTTATACGTACCAGGCATATATACCTTTCTCTTTATGTTGGGAAATCATTTTATAATCGGGTACTGACGGAGAGAAAAATTCCCTTCTTTCAGGAGAAGACGTGTTCCCACTTGACCCTTTTGTCCCTGTGTTTCTACAACTGTGCTTCCTTTCTTTTCCCTGGAATTCCTTAAGAAATCCTCATTCTCTGCGTTTCCATACTTGGCATTTCCTACCGTGACCTGGAACCCATGGCCTTCTCATTAACGCGGCGGCTCCAAAACTTTCCTGTAATCTCAGGTCCCTTTACACTTTTAAAAATTACTGAAGACCCCAAACGGCTCTTGTTTATGTAAGTTGTATCTGTCGGTATTTACCATGTTAGAAATAAAAATGGAGAACCGTTAGAAATATTTATAAATTTATTTTAAACGAAACACATTATAAGTTGATATAAATAACCTTTTTATGAGAAATGACAGTATTTTCCCAAGCAAAGCAAACTTTAGTGAAAATGGGATTGTTTTGCAAATCTCTTTAATGCCTGGCTCAGCAGAAGGCAACCCTCCCCCCCTCCTTTCTGCTTCTGCACTAAATCTCTTGTGACCTCACCCGTCAGCCATCCTGGAGCCTCCAGGGGCCCCACTGCACACTCTGGTGGGACCACTGGGATGGAGAGGTGGCTGGTGACATCATGGGACCTTCTTTGGGGGATTGTTCAGACCACGTGGATTCCTGCGCGGTGTGGACACAGCGCATGCAAGAGCGGAGGAGGGCGTTCTCCGTGTGGTCTGAATCCAAGGGGGCGGGGGTGGCTTCCGGAGGAGATGGGTCACTTCTCCCATAGGAGAGAGACGAAGCCTCCTCACCTCATTTCTGCTTCTGGGCCTCAGCCCTTCTCCTGTCCCTTCTGAGATGTCCGTGGTTCTTTTTCTTCCATGTCTCTCCTCTTTTTCCTGATCTGATCTCATTCACTAGCTTTTCTGAGATCTACAGCAATTCTAACCCTCGACTTCACATTGGAAGTCAAACTTTTAAAATACCTAATTTCTCTATTTACTAGGATCTGACTCTTGGCCTCATATGGCTTCCATTCCTGTTCATTTGGATCCTATATTTGTCTTTTCCACTGGACTCTATGCTTTATTCCTTTTAAATTATCATTATCGTTGTTTGGCATTTGGAGTACATTTTACTACTCAATTGAAACTTGACAGCAACTTAGGTTGTATGAGTTAGGAAAGGTTCTTTTTAATTTTTTAATTTCAAGGATATTTAGCAAATAATTCTTTTTTTCCTATTAATCTTTTTTTTTAAATTCCAGTTAGTTAATATTCAGTGTAATATTAGTTACAGGTGTACAGTATAGTGACTCAACACTTCCATACAACGCCCGGTGCTCATCAGAGAAAGGTTCTTTTTAAGATACATTGAAGACTTGAGTTTTTTGTTCTTGAGATATATCTTAACTCTAACTTTCTTTGTCTTTCTTAAGAGGAATTTGTATATCAATGAAGGTGATTTTTTTCCTTAAATAAAAGTTAAAAGTTGGAAGTTATAAAAATAAATGCTAAGACTATTTGCTAATATAACCTTTAATTATACTTTAGAATATTAATAATAAACTAATTTTATTAAAATTTATATAAAGCTTTCTAACAACAGTAAAATTATCCATAAGTTCACAGCTTTTATTAAACTGTATTACGTAGAATCCTTTAAGAGGAATTTGGTATTTTGAGGACACTAAAAATTAAGTAAACATATATATTTCCTAAGTTGATATTTATGCCTTTTTTTTTTGCTTGCTTGAATTCTTAAATTTATTTTTTTCTGTCTTCACAGTCACAAACTCGCAGAACCCCAAGTCTTTCGAGTCTCAATTCCCAGGATTCCAGTATTGAAATTTCAAAGCTTACTGATAAGGTGCAGGCCGAGTATAGAGATGCCTATAGAGAGTACATTGCTCAGATGTCTCAGTTAGAAGGGGGCACGGGCTCTGCCACCATCAGCGGCAGGTCTTCCCCACATAGCACGTGCTACCTGGGTCAGAGCTCCTCAGGGGGCTCCATTCACTCTAATCTAGAACCAGAAAAAGGGAAGGATAGTGAACCAAAGCCAGATGATGGAAGGAAGTCATTTCTAATGAAGAGGGGGGACGTTATCGATTACTCTTCATCAGGAGTTTCCACCAATGACGCCTCCCCCCTCGATCCTATCACTGAAGAAGATGAGAAATCCGACCAGTCTGGCAGTAAGCTTCTCCCAAGCAAGAAGTCCTCAGAAAGGTCCAGTCTCTTCCAGACAGATCTGAAGCTTAAGGGAGGTGGACTGCGCTATCAGAAACTTCCCAGCGATGAAGATGAGTCGGGGACGGAAGAATCAGATAATACTCCGCTGCTCAAAGATGACAAAGAGAAGAAGGGTGAAGGGAAAGTAGAGAGAGTATCCAAGTCTCCAGAGCACCCGGCTGAGCCGATGAGAACCTTCATTAAAGCGAAAGAGTACTTGTCAGATGCCCTCCTTGACAAAAAGGACTCGTCCGATTCGGGAGTGAGATCCAGCGAAAGTTCCCCCAATCACTCTCTTCACAATGAAGGGGCCGACGACTCCCAGCTCGAAAAGGCGAATCTCATCGAGCTTGAAGACGACGGCCACAGTGGGAAGCGGGGAATACCGCGTAGCCTGAGCGGCCTGCAAGATCCCATTGTTGCTCGGATGTCCATTTGTTCCGAAGACAAGAAGAGCCCGTCCGAATGTAGCTTGATCGCCAGCAGCCCCGAGGAAAACTGGCCAGCCTGTCAGAAAGCCTACAACCTGAATCGAACACCCAGCACCGTCACTCTGAACAACAACAGTGCGCCAGCTAACAGAGCCAATCAGAATTTTGATGCAATGGAAGGTGGGAGGGAGACCCCCCAGGTCCTTCTGCGGCCCGCTTCCAGTCCCACCCCGACTGCCGTTCAGAACGAAAACCTGAGAAGCGTGACGCAGAAGCGAAGCCAACGCCCAAGCTACTCGAGGCTCTCCAAGGGCTCTTCGGAGCTGCTCGCGGCGGCCTCCTCGGACGGCACAGGCTTTGCAGAGGAGAGGGAGAGCGTTCTGTAAGGGGAGAAGGCGCGGGCAGAGGAGCGGCGCTCTACATCCGTGTGTGCCATCTCTGTGCGCTTTATGCACAAATGAACGAACGGGAAGGCCTTTGATAAAAGAAACATGCACGACAACGGAGGAAAGTGCCGGAGAGGGTGGCTCATCGCTCACCCTCCACCTCTTCGTAATTAGAAGCGTAGAAACGCCCCACTGTTCTAGCGCCTTTCACGGGCACACGACCCCATGTTTCTTGTGACAAGACCTAAGTGTAAAGTTAGGTCGGAAACATTAGATATAAAGGGTGTGATTTGCCAAAGCAGATGGACAACTAGAGCCTCCTTTTCTCCAGCATTCCCTCATCAACCACTCAGAGGAAGACATGCTGCTAGATGACCCAGAAGCAGATTTTGCTCTTACAGGGTAAAAAATAAGAATTTATAGGTTATGGAGTAGCCCAGAGACTCAAGGTAAATGCTCTGTAAATTGAGAACCAGTGTTCTATATAATAGACAAATTGTTTAATAAGGGCTTTAAAAATTGATAAGCTGAATGAACAGTGCTCAAAATAGAGCCCCAGTGACGAGACCTTTTTGAGGTCCTAGGAGAGTGGCCTAGGGGAGGGGCCTGCGGGCACCCCCTCCTCCACATCCCCCGCCTCCACAGGCACCACCCACCTGCTCAAGAACTCGCGCTGGCCGGCCTGTGGGTCCTTTCCATCGTGTGCCCAACCCGGCTTAGCCCCGCAGCGAGAGGGAGAAACGTGAAACCTTTCCCTGGAGGATCAGGGAGGCAGGGGCGATAATAGGCACTAATAAATATTCATGGATGAGAGAATGAGGAAATAATCACATCAGAAAGGTCAGTGTCATGTGACAAATGACAAGGAAATATTTAATTAGGTAAAACTGAATGACTGCCTTCTCTACCAGGGCAGAGGGTGTCTGTCTACTTCGTGGATCCTCGGTTAGCATGCTAATCCTGGGGTGGGGGGGGCGGCTAGAAGAAAGGATATACTCTTTAATTAAAAAGTTTAAAAATGTAACAAAGCAAGGGTAAAAAGCAGATGAAACTGGCGAGACTTTCCATTTATTGTTACCAGGGTTAAGAGAATGATCACATTTAAGTACCGCACGGATGAGAAATTGACCTTGTCATCATGCGTTGAATTTTGTTGTTGTTGTTTTCACATAGCTTATTTACGTAGAATTATTTTTGGCGGTGTATCCTCAGTACAGATAGGATCGTAGATCGTAGGTGTGCAGCTGCCCAAACCTAGTGTTACCCTCGTGATGGCTTTCACTGAATAGACTTTTATCAATGTGCTGAATAAATTATTTAGTTGGCCAGTCACTGCATTAAATAGTTGCTGTCTGGGGGTTTCACTGCCTCGATGTCGGAGTGTAATCCAACATTTCCTGAAGGTGTGTATGTGGGGCGACTTTAACACATGTTTTTAGCCAGTTTAAAAAAGGCAGGATGTTACTGACAATTATATATTGCAATGTTAGCATTTTAGGATTTATAGTGTTTGTCCATCTGCAATATTGTATAATGAGTAATCACTGCAGAGGCCACATTGTGTTCTCTTTCCGGTGAGTAGATGCAGCCTAATATCACTGTCGTACATTCTTTACACTTTGTGAAGCTACCCTAGAGTGTTAAGTGTACCAATAGATTTAGAAAACAATAAAAAACATGGCATGTTATTCTGACTCATGAATTTTTATTCACTACAGTGATGGCTCCCATTTTGATGACAAATAAAAGAGTCACGTGTATGTTTGTTGTGTCGCGTGTGTGGGAAGTTTGTTAAAGGCGGTCCGGCTCCCAGTCAGGCTCCCGGGCAGACACCTGCCGCCCCTCCCCCACGATCTCCTGGAGAGAGCGCGGCTCTCAGGTCCCCGTGCCCGGACCGGGCTTTAGCGGAGCCCTCGCGCCCAGTAGCCCAGCCGTGGACCGTGCATTTCCGTAGCTGTGCGAGGGCGCTTGTCCAGATCCTGGGAGGGTGGCGGTTTCATTATTCTATGGACATTATGGGAAAGCTTTCTTTTCCATAACGTTAACAGAAATTGACAAACCAGATGGGTCATTGAGTCACACCATCATTCCTTTGAGTCTGTGTCTGGTTGTGTGTGTGTGTGTGTGTGTGTGTGTGTATCTATTTATAAGATACAGCTCAGTCTGATTCTCACATATGTGAAGCCCTGCTTTAGGCTGGGTGGAAAATGATAAGAAAATTGGTGCTTTAATTTTGCTCGTCCCTTCGATCCTGCATCATGTAGACTTCCGCCATATTTCACAAACCACTCTCCCTTCCCTTTAAGCCACCGATAGTTCTGTTCACGTAGCAGAACACACGGGCAGCTCACGCGCCCTGGCCGCACCCTGGCCGAGCGGAGGGGTGTGCAGGGGCGTGCAGGGGCGCGGCCCTTCTGCGGGAGACTGGAAATGGAAGCAAACTATTGCTCTCTCTCAGTACGCTTTTTACTGTGCTGAGCGTTGAAGGGTCAGCTCCCAAATTCCAGGAAATGGAAGCATTTGGAACGGAACGAGCGTTTCCAAAATGGACAGGAAAATCTGTCTTTGTGTTCTCTTTTACTTATGTGAGTTGTAGATGGCAGTCAATACTTTTAGTCGACTAGCCAAATAATTTTAGAAATTTATTTGCTAAAATTCTCAAGAGCTCTTTTAGATCTTTTGCATGTCGCGGTGCTATAGTAAGAGATATTTGTAATCATGATTTTTTTCCTTATAAGTACTAACCCTTAGAAAATATTGTTTGAATGTAATTAAATTATTTTTCTGGCTAAAATACTATACTTAAAAGGCTTTTTTGGTTATACCAGG
Source organism: Suricata suricatta (assembly GCF_006229205.1). Classification (NCBI taxonomy): domain Eukaryota; kingdom Metazoa; phylum Chordata; class Mammalia; order Carnivora; family Herpestidae; genus Suricata; species Suricata suricatta. The sequence continues at coordinate 159,392,193 of NC_043703.1, forward strand.
AATTCTCAGCCTATTTAGAAGTATCTTAGAATTTTGAAATCTCTGAATTCCTGGCTCACTCGAGGTAATCAACAGATCTACCCAGAAAAGTGAGAACCCGAGAGCACTGTTTCCCCTTACCTTCTGGATGGGTGACAGGGAGGGGAAAGCAGGTAAAAGGGAAGGTGCGATAAAGCCAACTTCTTTGGCCAACACTGGAGACTGAACATGTCTGCTCCTTTATTCCTCACCTGCCTTTCTACGAGTATGCGGACCCCTGGCAGGAGGGAGAGACCGCGGGGAGCTTCCTTGCTCCGGGCAGGGCCGAGAGGGCTGGCTGGCCCAGGGTGGGCTATTGGAAATGCTTGCATTTTTCACCTCCAGCTTGTGGTGCCCCCTACCCTCCTCTACCCCATAATTTCGAGCAGAGGCCATAATTGTGCAAATTAATTGGAAAGCAGAGATTTATATATAACAGTGAGCCCACATGGATGGTCTTTTATGGTTCCTCACTTCAGAAAGGTTGAGAATCCTTGGGTGAGACTGATTAACTAGAAAGAGAAGCTAAAAATCTTACATGATTTTAAACCCTTTCATGTCTAGGAAGAAAATGCTGTCCTTGAGATAGATACATCTTCAGAGGACCCCATTTAAACGAAGGTATGTAAAAAATCAGTTTTCAAGTTCAACTAGTTCTAAGCCAGCGGTTGCCAACAATTCTCACCAGTGAGAGAAATTAGAAACCAAGTTAAGTAAGTAACCTCTAAAGCCGTCGCTGGAAAGCAGCCACTGTCCCCTCGTGGCCAACGCCTTTTTACGTAAAATGACTGGTAAAGCACAGCCTCGGTTGCCAGCATCACGAGAGGGCTGTGCCCAGGCCCACGCGGTGGCCGGAAGACTTCGTCAACACGGCCTTGGGCTCGCTTGGGCGGACAGGACGTCTTGAGTGGGGCTCAGGTGGCTTACGTGATGAGCCCCATTCTGAATGTCCAGTTACAGCGAGGCATTAAGAAAATAAAGAATTTATAAGAATAAAAGCATGCATGGAGACGGAAGAGATTCTTTCCAGATTCTTATTAGAAGTCAGTAAAAATGTCAATGATTTGATCTCACTGGGGTGAAGACAAAAGTTGGAAAGAAGACGCTTGGAAGCACAGAGGACCCGATGTGCCCGTGGAGCACGATCAGCAGTCAGTTGTTCACAAAGGACCGTCCTTTGTCCTGCGATTTCTGAGGTGAGATCTAGTTTTTGTAGCGCTCTTTCCGCGGGTGACAGACCTCAGAGGCCCTTTCTCAGTTTGGGCGAGATTTAACAAAACATGAAATGATACGTTCAACTGAACTATTACTGAAACTGGAATAAATGAAAATCTGCTTTTAAAAAAACATGGCCCTATATGCTCCATATTCAAATTGAGAAGCCGTTTGAAATAATTAAGATGGCCTCGTAGACTTTGTACTTATTTACCTTGTTTTCTCTCAAGGCAGTAGGGGCTCTAGAGCTTAGTCCCCTGCCCGAAGGCCATTTCTTGTGACAATTCGGTTAGCTTCTCACGGCCGAATCCGCACCAAACATAGGGGGTAAAGAAGACACTGCAGATTACCACTCAGTAATCCTGCTACCTGGTCGCTGGAGAAGAGAGAGGGCTCACCTCTACCAGTTTTCTTTGTTCCTAGTAGTTGTAGAATTCGAATTAGTTTTAATGAAGTATTCGTTTATACAATTTTAGATAAAAGCCCAAATGTATAGCAAAAAGCATGTAAATGAATTCAACGTAACCTAACATTTCATGTCGTGTAGCATCTTCTTGGTCAAGTATCTAATAAAAAGTTAGGCTGTTATAGCTCCTGACACTAGTACTTTTTTAGCTATGTTTTTGAGAATTCCTACACGGCATATTGTTACAGTTAATGCACATTAAACTCTCTGTATTTTTTTAAAAAATTATTTTCTTTTTGAGTTTTTTGTGTTTTTCTTCCTCTACCTTTTAGCCAAGTTCTTTTCACTCTTTTTTTTTTTTTTTTTTGTCCTGGGGTTTTGTGGGGTTTTTTTTTTTTGCCTTTTTTTTTTTTACATTCTTCTATATTCATCCTATTTTACCATAAAGTATTCCTTAGAGCAGCAGATTGGAAAAGACCCTCAACAGCTTTTAGACCAGAGCTTGGATTTCAGACAGCCAGCGGACATTCAGTCAGCACTTGTCAAGTGAGTGAATAAAATCTACCGTTGGAGTGCCTGGGTGGCTCAGTCGGTTGGGCGTCCAGCTTCGGCTCAGGTCATGATCTCACAGTTTGTGGGTTCGAGCCCTGCGTTGGGCTCTGTGCTGACAGCTCAGAGCCTGGAGCCTGCTTCGGATTCTGTGTCTCCTTCTCTCTCTGCCCCTCCCCTGCTCGCGCTGTCTCTCTCTGTCTCTCAAAAATAAATAAAAAACATTAAAATAAATTTTTAAAAATCGACTGTAAACTGCGAGTCCCCGCCCACACATCCTACACTGCCTTAAAAATACTGAACTGGGAGGACCTGGGCGGAGCAGTCGGTTGAGTGACTTCGGCTCAGGTCATGATCTCACCGTTTGTGAATTCGAACCCTGCATTAGGCTCTGTGCTGAGAGCGCAGAGCCTGGTTTGGATCTTCTGTCTCCCTCTCTCTGTCTCTCTGTCTCAAAAATGAATAAACATAAATTTTTTTTTTTTAAGAACCTGAATTGGAATGCTTTGCCGACGTGGCTTGTGCTGTGGTCCTTGCAGGCCCCAGCCTCCCCAGCACATTACGCTGCCTGCTGCCCATCTGCCCCTACGCTTTTCTGTTCGTGACTCTGGGAGTCTGTCCGGCTTTGTTCCAGTCTCCCGGGGCGGGAGCTGCACAGCGCATCTCGGTCAGCGCCGCCCTTTAAGCGCGAGGCTGCGCGCTCCGTGCCCATGCCGAGCCGTTTGGTTCGTCCTCGGTGGGGGTGCCCATCTTATCAATGAACATAATTGTAGAGTCAGATTAAAATGCTTCGCCCTACATTTTACTCTAGGATGTTGGAAATCTTTTCAGGTGTAACTTAGCACACACGTGTTTTCTCTGGGCTCCCCTGGGGCCACGTCATTATAATGAGGGCCGACCCAGAGAATCTGGTCAGTAGGTTTACCCACCTGCAGCGTGGTCTTCCAGCCTTTCTTTCAGGGGGATTCTTGACCATGTTCCCTGGCCACGCCTCGTCGCTCTCAGCCCTGTCTCTGTCTTGGGCGGGCCACGTAAGTGTGACCAACAATGAGCATGTTACTCTGGGAGTCTATCTGGAATACTTTATACACGAGCGGGCCACCATGTGGTTTGAAGATTTCTTTAGGAAGGTAGACTAAACTGTCACAACCCCCAAATCTCACTGACTCAGTACAGTTGAGGTTTATTTCTTATTCCTGGGACAGTTCACTGTCCCCTAAGTTGGCATAAAGCCCCGGGGGGCCCACACCCCTTCATCTGTGGCTTCCCCAGGCTCCGGGGCTTCAGAGTCCTCTGCCCATCTCCCCACATTCCTCGGACACACGGGGGCAGAGAGCAGGGAGGACCGCACGCCTGCAGTGAGCTCCGTCCACGCCAGGAGGTGGCGCTGTAGGCGTACTTCCATTGGCCTTCCTAAGTCACGTGGTAGCGCGCAGCCGCAAGGGAGGCTGGGAGTCAGGTGAACTGTGTGCCCTGCGGGAAGAGCCAGCGTTTTGGTGAGCACATAGAGGAGTCTTTTCGACTTTAGGTACTTGATGTGGATTATCTGTCGCAGATTAAACACTGTGACTCATCTTGTTTTCAACGCTAACAGCTCTTTTTGTTGACATCCCTTTTAAATTTTACTTTGTATGTGGTTTTCCTTCTGGTAGAGAAGTCTGTTAAAATCACAACACCTCACCTGGAAGGGTTTTAGCGGCGCTGGTTTTCAGTTAGGCAGTTCTTTCTGTGCCTCCAAGAAACGTAACAGATTTCTAGCGTGGAGCAAATTGCCGGGAGAATGAAGCAAGGTCGAATGGGAAGAGAATAGTCTCACAACTTCTGTAGAATGTCTGTCTATCCAAGGACCCTTCAGGTCATCCAGAATCTGCCTGACTCCCTGCTGCTAGGATTCTTTGAACTTTCTTCCTCCTGGCTCAGGGCCACAACAGCCCCTGGTGGCTTTTCCTTGTACCTGAGATGTGGCAGGATGTGGTGCTGGGAGGCCCCGCCCCCAGGGTGGGGCTGGTGGTTACAAGAATCCAGACCCCTGTTGGCGACCACTACTTAGTGGGGACATAGAGTCCCTGCCCTTAGAAGTTAGTGGAAAATTAGACTTTAGGTCCACAATTTTGTTTTTAAACAAGCCCTTCTGTGGTCTGACTCTGCTGACCACTTTGCAGTGTTTTCCATCAGCATTTCATCGATTCTGAGATGCGCTTTTTTTCATGCTGTGACCTTTCTGAAACGTCTTCACAGCTAACAGCAGTAATGGCAGTATGTTCCTTAACGTTTCCTAAGGTCACAACACCTCCTCCAGTCGATGAGGTCTCGTTTGGATTGAGAAGACACGATGTTACTTTAATAGATGGTGTGGTCATGCTGAACTGCACATTAAGCCATAGCACAGAGCTGGTGATGACTTGTGTGCACCAACCCCCAAAGCCAACGTTTTATGTTGAATATTTGTGTTATCAGTCATTATTCATCCCGTATTCATTCCGGATATTTACAGTATTGTTTTGCATTTATTATAATAAAATAACTTATATTTATTGAACATACATTATACTCCTGACAATGTCCTATTAACTGATTTGATCCTCAGAACAACTTCCTAAAGTAACTACTTTTATCCTCAAGTTGCAAATGAGAAACTGAGTGACAGAGAGACTGAAGTCACACAGCACTGACGGGCTGGGGCGGGGACCCAAGCCTCGGCAAGGGGGCTCTAAAATGCCCACTCTTCATGCTACATTTATCTTTTTTGTTCTTTCGCTGGCGAGATGGGTCAGTTCTTAACATTTTCCAAGAGAGATCTTAATTTTAGCTTTACTTGCTGCATCACCATCATTGTCTATTTGTTTTTAACACAGGGCTTCGGGTCTCGCAAACAGCTGTTTGTTTCAGGGAGATAGAGATATAAAAAAAAGTCTATAGTCTTGTAAATTACATTTATAGAGAAAAAAATTTTAATATCAAATGTCTTTGTTCCTACTAATTATTTTGGAACAATGTTATATTTTTGGTTAAAAATTTATTGACTTAAGAAAACATCTTTTACTCCGGTATTATTGATGGATTAGACCACTACATTAGTTTTGCATGTAATGCTGAAGATACTCATTCTATTTTCAGTCTTACTGTGATATGACTTTCTTATACTTGTTCTTCTAAATGTCTGTTGTCAATATTCTGTACTAGATTATTATCCTAAATACTACAATATGTATTTTTCTTTATATCTTATTATTGAACAGAATTAATGCTTAATAAATGTTAATAGATAAGTAATATATGTCTATTTAAAAATCATTAATGCTGCAGTAGAGTTTTTCTAACGATTCTGGTCACTGCCTCCTTTATTTAAAATTAATTAATTTTTGAGAACGAGGGTACAAGTGGGGGGGGGGGGCAGAGAAATGGAGAGAGAGAGAACCAACCCCAAGCAGGCTCCGCATCATCAGCACAGAGCCTGACACAGGGCTCGAATTCATAAACCATAAGATCGTGAAGATCACTGCAGCTGAAGTTGGATGTGTACCCAGCTGAGCCACCCAGGCGCCCTTGGTCTCTGCCCCCTGAGAGGAGAAGACAGGAAACAGGCAATGCTGGACTCTTTGTATTCATAATGTCAGCTAGTCCGGAGACAGGCAAGCGACCAATAGACACATCAGTAATATTGGGCAGGCAGTGGTTTGAGATGGGGGTCAGGTGACAATCGGGGTTTAGATAATTATCGGCCTGATAATTTGCTTCCTTGAGTCAGATTCTGTTAAAAGCACTTCACACGGGCCAACGAGCTGATGAAGTCGATACTATTATCATCCCCCGCTTACAGACATGGAGCCCGAAATGCAGGAAGTTACAACTTTTACATAAACTTACATGCACTATATTTTTATAACAGTTCCTTAAAACACTGGCATTATTATTATTACCTTTGTTTTTGAGAAAACTGAAGATTTGGAGGTTTGAGACCCACCCCACCCCTGACCCGCATCCCAAGGTTCACCTAGCAAGTGAACAGAAAACCACCAACGCTGCTTTTCCGACAGATGTGGTGATTTTCCCGCCGCACACTGCACAGCCCCTCTTGCCCAGCGCCCGTCACTGTGCCCGTGTGGGCGCTGATGTTTCTGCTGCGCGCACACCCTCATCGTAGAGCACGGCAGTGGAGAGCAGTGAAGGTGTCTTCACACTCAGCCGAATGAGTCCCAGGTTTCCCACAGAAGCTCCATGTCCTTCCTTCCCACTGTTCCCCGGAACCACGGCCGCCGGGGTGCTGGGCAGTCGTGGGCTCCAGGCCCGCGGGCCATCCCGGGCCTTCCGACCCCCGCGTGCCTCAGAACCACTCCCCTGTCCGGCTACACCGTCCTCGATGACAGGATCTCCTGAGCAGAACTCTGCTCATTACACAATGAGCGTGAAATATTTAAACGTGTGCGTGCCCGTGTGTGAGCACCCACACACGGGCACGCACACGCACACGCATGTGCTTGTATTAAAATCCTACGTTGCAGGAGAGCTGGCTTGATTACGCCCATCGCCGAACGGGCGGGTTGGCTGGACAGCTCGTCACAGGCGAAGAGACAGAACTAAGTCTCGAGACGTGAATCCGAGGCCCGGCCCGGCTATTTGTGGCTCAGCTGGCCGGTTCCTTGTCCGTCCTGGCTGCTGCATCCACTGAAAATGTAAATGACGGGGGAAGAGGCCTTCTTCCCTTTGCCCCTGGTGTTACCTCCCCAGAGCTCATCATGTGTTGGTCACTTGCAAACATTAGTTCTCTGATCGTTGCAATAGTTTTGAGGGATGGATATTTTTCCTCTGTTACAAACAGGGAAACTACAGCTGAAAGAAATTAAAAACGCTGCCCACTGTCTTGTGACACGTGAGAGCAGAAATTCGAGCTCCGGTCTGACACCGAAGCCGATGGATGTCCCCTGGCCGTCCTCCTGCCTGTGCCAGGCTGTGCGTGCACGCAGACGGTCAGCACGCCGAGTGCCCGCGCTGTGGTCGTTGGGCCCCGCCCCCTCGTGTTCACTGATGGGGGGATTATAACGCGAACCTATTATTACAGCACATCTGTGCTGCACAGGATGGTGTGCTTGCGCTCACTTTCAGCTTCCTTTATCTCTCTCTTGACTCGGCTGCTATACCCAAGTGCCACCGGCCCCGTGGCTTATAAACAACAGAAATTCATATCTCAGTTCTGGGGCTGAAGTCCAAGGTCACGGTGCCAGCCTGGTCAGGTTCTGATAGAGCCCTCTTCCGGCTTGCAGATGCCGACTGCACCTTGCTATCCCTTATAGTAGAGAGTTGGGGGAGGAAGTGACGGCTCTTGTGACTTTTATGAGGCACAAACCCTATCATACAGGTTTGGGGGGGTGCGTTCTGTTCGTAAAACCTTCCTCTGGACCATCGTCTCATTACCAGAGCCCGCTTTTTGCCGTTAGGCCTCTTAAGTGCTAACCAGGGCTCACCATGAGCAGAAACGGCCTCTGACTTCTGCTCTCCAGGTCCCACTGACTTCCGGTGAGGGGGCAATGCCGGTGCCAGGAGTTCCCAGCACCCGCCTCTGCACCTGAGACGGAAGGTCAGCCCTGCTGGCCAGCGAGGGGATTTACCTGCCACCCCAGGGGGGAAGACGGTGTGGTCCTAGCGGTGCGGGCTCCAGCCAGACTTGGCTTTGCCATTAGGTCCAGAAAATGTCTCCTCATGGACCCGCTCCCCAGTGGGCGTCCCTCCTGCGGCCGGTCCCTCACTGCTGGGAACGCGGTGAGCTTTCCTCCGGGGCCTGTGGCCACGATTCCAACTTCAAAGCAGCCAATGTAGCTTCCAGAAGCAGAGCTCCAACCCCGTGTGCCTCCAGGAGGAGGGGGGATGGGGCTGAAAGTTCCATGCTTCTAATCATGATGTGGTCTTTCTGGTGACCGGCCCCCTTCCAAAGTCAGCCAGGAGCCCACCGAGAGTCACCTCTTCTCCCCCAGGAAATTCCGGGGGATTTAGGAGCTCAGTCAGGAACCTGGGTCAAAGATCAAATACACATATTCGTCATAATGCCACAGTAATAAAGCAAATATCAATGTAGCCACAGTGAGGTTAAGAAATAGAAATTGCCATTATCTTTGAAGTTTTTGTCTTTGTGTCTCTTCTGGACGTGCCCCCAAAGTACTGTTCCTTTGCTTGAAGTATCCTCTCCTTGCTCACCTCTACCGCTTTATCACTTAGTATGTCTCCTGAAACAATTTTACCTGCTTTTGATCTCACAGAAATAAAATCATGCAGGGGCGCCTGGGTGGCTCAGTCGGTTAAGTGTCCGACTTTGGCTCAGGTCTTGATCTCTCTGTCTGTGGGTTTGAGCCCCACGTCAGGCTCTGTGCTGATAGCCCAGAACCTGTTTTGGCTTCTGTGTCTCCCTCTCTCTCTGCCCCTCCCCCACTTGTGCTCTGTCTCTCAAGAATAAATGTTAAAAATTTTTAAAAACTCATGCATAGTATATGTATGTAGTTTGCTTATGTATGACTGCTTTGATCTCCTATAAATAAAATCATTGTTAGTATTCACTCTTGCTTGCTTTTTTTATTGAATGCTATGGGGTTTCTCTCTACTGCTGTCCATTGTTACAATTCACTAACTGTTATTGAAGAATAGTATTCTATTACATAAGCACTTATAACTTCCTTAATGGATTATCTTATTGGATATTGGATTGATTCCAATTTTTATTGCAATGCTTGTATTTTTCGCCTCTCCTGGTATATATATGGAAGAGTCTGGGCTTTTTATGTGCAAATTTCTGTGTTTGAGTTATTAAAAAAAAAACACATGTATTGTTGTAATCAGAACAATACCGCAAGCAGAAAAGACTCTTCTGTTTATTATATCTCTAATCCTCCCTGGGGTAAGTCTATGTCTAGACTAGTGACAATCATGAAATCTTTTTTTGACATTTATTTATTTTGAGAAAGACAGAGACACAGTGTGAGTGGGGGAAGGGGCAGAAAAAGAGAGACACAGAATGGGAAGCAGGCTCCAGGCTCCGAGCACAGAGCCTGATGCGGGGCTCGAACCCATGACCCATGAGATCATGACCTGAGCCGAAGTTGGCCGTTAAGTGACGGAGCCACCCAGGCGCCCCTCAATCATAAAATCTTAACAAGGATATCAGGACCTGGGAGCAAATGACAACAGCAAGTGACAGCACAAGAAACTGCCACTTGGAAACAGACCAACATTGGGACCTTTTGTCTTGGAATGATGCCAGTGGGGAAGCCCCGGGAGCCAAAGCCACTGGCCTGTTGAGAGGTGTGACCAGAGGACGTGCGTGTGCCCCACGTGCCCCACGGTTCCAGACCCCCGCTTCCTCCAGCGTCAGAAGAGCAACCCACCCACACGCCAGCGGCCAGCACCAAGCTCAGCACTGTCCCCCAGGCCAACCTTCCCTGCCGTGTTTTCCTCCCTGTCATTTGTGCCATAATTATCTCCTTCCTCAGGCTCAGACCCTGAGGTATCTTTGCCTCCTGTCTCACCCCATCAGTCACCCAGCTCTTAGAGTTCGCTGTAGTGTCTCTCCAGACTGTCCCTTTAGGGTCCCGTCACCTTGAGTCTAGCCCCCACCATTCCCTGCCTCCCACACCTTCCCTTGTCATTACAGTCTGTGCACAAATACAGCGGGGCCTCCGAAAACACGGAGTCCATCACTTCCTGCTCAACAGCGGCGATGCCTCCTCTCCTGCCGCCCAAGAATCCGATTCTAGTGAGCCTCCATGGATGCCTGGGACCCCCAAAGTATGGCCCCAAGTCACTCCTGTGCAAGTCAGTCTCTCAGCTCAGAGCTGGCCACGCTCCTGGGTTTTCCTGAGTTGCAAAGATCTCCATGAACCCAAACTCCCTGACGGTCCTTATGTCTGTGGGTTTGTCCTCCCTTCGTCCCACGTTGGGGTGCCTGCTCTTCACTCACAAGCCGAAGTGCCCGCCTTCACGACGCAGGGTCTCCTGTTGAAGGGCTTCCCTTGACGCATAGACACTTTCCACAACCTAAGGGCATGTTCCTTTGTGCCTTAGTGCATTCAGCCACCCCCACAGGCAGGGCACTGCCTCACAACTGGGTGTTTAGCAAGTTAACAGAGTTTGTCCCTGAAGGAGCTGCAATAAATGGAAAAATGATTGAATCTCAAAAGTTGCAGATGCATTTAATGAATGATAGATGCTTACAAATGCCATCGTCTTACTCATGGGAACAGAAGAGTCCTGAGCTGAGCCGCATACAGTAGCTTAGACCCGGGAAGAGTTACATCTAACATCCTTAATTTGTAGATTAAAAAACCAGAGTAGGAGTGTCTTCCAGCATGTCGCGACTTGTTTTGACTTGCAGCAGCACTGATCTCTCCATTGTCTAAACTAATCTTGTTCCAGCAGCCTTAACACATGGAGGAATGCATCACAACGCATTGACCTAGAAGAATGAGCCATTAATTGGGGTGAAGAAAGTCAACGAACACATAAATTCAATTTTTCATGTAAAATGTAAATACATAAAAAGAAACCTGATCAGACATAAAACACATCAAAAGTGAGAGTGTGACCCTGAAAATTAAACCAGGTATAGATGAAGTCGATGACCACCCAAGTGAACAGTGGGTCCATGACATGGTCGCGGTAGAGGTAGGAGCTGTGATTCTAGCACAGGGGACACGAACTGGGAGAAGACTTAACTTTTGAGAGCAACTCACACGTTCTGAAGGACGACTTGAACACAAGGTGAGATGTTAAAAAAAAATCTGTACCACGAATTTGAATGACAAGAGGAGAGAGCCAAGGCTTCGCATTTGTTCTGGTCTTTCAAAGGAAACTGGACAAAAATAGCATGGGTTTGAGGAAAACAGTAATTGGTGATGAGAGATGGCGTTTTCTCCGTGACCCAGAAACAAAATGTCAAAGTTTGCACTGGAAAATTACAACATTCCCGATATCCCCCCAAAGCACACATGTCCCAATCACAATTCAAGAGCACGTGGCTTTGTCTCGCTGCCATCCATGGGTTCGTTCAAACCGGAGGTCAGAAGTCCATCCATCCCGCCGCGCACGCACTGAGGGTCTGCGGGACGCTTCACAGAGCGAAGAGCTGAACGGGATCTGTCAGGCTTCACCACGTGCAGGACCCAACTGAACAGTTTCTGACCAAAATCTGTCATCAAATTTCTCTGACTTTAGCCTTTCCCTGGATGTTTGTGGAAGGCTGGCTAGGTGAGGATATTAGCAAGTACTACACAAAAAACTGGATTTGTGGTCCAATGAGTTTCAAAAAATCCAATCAAATGGGTTTCTTTGTTATGTAACTTGTGAAAACGTACAACGTATATTTGGAAACTTCCAGAAGAGGGAATGGCATGCAATCTCTTCCAAATATATCCTTCTCCGAACCCCTTTTCCCTGAGCAGGGTGCAGGACAGTATTCTGCACAAATCCTGTAAGGAGCTTAACTGAGGCCTTTCCTCCAAATGCCTTTTGGAGATTTCAATAAAGCACTGAGCATATTCAAAAAATTATGCTGCTCCCGTGGAAATGATTTCTACCTGAGGCTCCTCTTTAGAGCGTAAGACATTTGTTTGGGTGGGTCTGAGTCCTTCGGCACCAGCTAAGAATGGGGGACTATCATGGGCAGCTCTTTCCTCCCCATCCTGACGCATCAGCCTGCGCGGACAGGAGCCCAGGAAGGGGCAGGACGCGGTGAGTGAGTTCAACACATAGTGACGTCTCAAGAGCAGACACACAAGCTGTATCCCATGTTTGGCCCGAAGAGAGGAGAGCTGGTGTGAAGGTGGGGCTGGAAGCCCAGGGTCGTCCCCTAGAGGCGGAGGTTGAAAGTGGGTGAGAAACAGAAAGCGAGCTGACCCTCTGCCTGTCACCGAAAGCCCTCCCCTCCTCCTTTCAATCTCCCAGAACATTTTCTGGGGAAATGTTCAAGCCAAGTGATTTCCAATTCTTTGCTACCAATAACACGGAAGCTAGATGTAACCGGGTTGTCATGGTATAGAATACTAAAAATAAAGTTTGAGAGTGAATTGCAATGCAATTTCTAGCATTGAACTTGGAAGAGGTTGAAAGAATCAGTGACACTGCTCTATCAAAACCGCTTCCAACTCCATCTACTTATTTATGTGAGCGAGGTTTCTTGGCACTTAAATCTATACAAATACAAACAGGGATTAAAATTCATGTTGAACTCTGGCTCATTCTATACAATAGTAATATTCATCTGTGGATACTTAAAATAACTGAAAACTGGTTTTGCCCATCGTGTTAAGAGATGTACTTTCTGTAAAATATTATCTTGATGTTTATAAAAGTTTTTAAGTATTGAGTGTTTTGTAATAACTGGAAAGAAAAGTGCTTAGAATTTCAATACGTAAGTGCATACATAGATTCTTTTTGCAGAAAGGCATAATGAGGTAAGGAATGATTTTCAAATGCAAACAGATATTAGGATAAAACTTTGTGAGGGAAGTGGAACAGAGACATTCGTCCAAAGAGAAAAGGAAACAATGTGAAAATTCGGATCCTGAAGAAGACATGGATCTTGTATTTAAACACGGGTGATCGTGGCTGTCAGACTGTGTTGACATTCCAGGGGACGTACTTACCAGAATAATGTAGTGATTTTGTGTGAAATTTTATTTTATAGCTGTTTGCACATATAACAAAAATTTTAGATACCAACTGAAAAAATGTGGGCAGATATATGATTTTTCAAAGTTCTTGAAGGACATCACATGGACAAAAATATTTGAAGCTTATAATTATTTTTTTTTTGGTCTTAAAATTTTTTTAGTTTATTTTTTGAGAGAGCAAGAGCAGGGGAGAGGCAGAGAGAGAGGGAAAGAGAGAATTCCAAGCAGGCTCTGCACTGTCAGCACACAGCCCGATGTGGGGCTCGAGCCCGCAAACTGTGAGATCATGACCTGAGCTGAAAGCAAGAGTCAGATGCGTGTCTGAACCACTCAGGCGCCCCCAAAGCTTATAATTCTTAAACAGCGTGACGTCCTACTTTGTCAGCCCATGTGCAGGGTATCAACTGCTATGTAGGAGGTTGCCCCAAACTGAATGACATAAGCAATATTTATACGTTATGTCATGTATATGTTTATATGTGTGTGTGTATAATACTCCTCTTCCAGTTGCGGGGTTGACAGGCTCAGCCGGGCGTCCTGACTCAGGGCTGCGTGCCGTTGTGGTCCGATGGCGGCGGGGGCACATCGCGGAGGTCTCCTCACTCACGTGTCTGCTGGGTGACAGATGTGTCAGCTGGGAGGCAGTAGCCACACACGGTCTCCCTCTGGTGCTTGGGCTTCCTCGCAAAATGGCAGGTACATTCCAAGGGTGAATATCCTGAGACTGAGGGAGGACGGGGGAGAGAGACAGAGAGAGAGAAGCAGGTGGAGTTGTATAAGGACCTTGGACTTCACAGAGCATCTCTTCTTTTGTGTTGACAAAGTCCAGCCCGGGTTCAAGGGCAGAAGACAGACCCCACTGTTTGATGCTGGAGTGGCAAGGTTCTAGAAGAGCATGTGGGACCGGAAATATTTTCGCAGCTATTTCCGGAAAACACAGACTGCCACAGATCACTCCGGGGACCAGGAAGCCACATACTGTCCTGCGACACCATCCTGGCAGAAGACGGATGGCTGTGCCGGGTGCGGCCCGGCCTGACTTTAGGGCAGGAGGACTCTAGACCGCGTGCTGGGGCTGAACGGATCCGTTGCTTTGCTTCTGGTGGTCCTGACACCGGTTACTGCAGGTGCCTGCCTGTCCCCCGCAGCGAGCAAGGCACCGGGGGCCTCCTGCTTCTCTTCCGCGGCCTTGACCTCAGCTCTGTGTTCCACGAGGCCCTGTGAGGTTCCTGGGGCAGGAGCCTGTCTTGGGTGAAACTATTGGAAATCAAGTCGATATTTTCCTTCAACATTGAAGCCTTCAACGTACTTTCAGTGGGTAACTGCGTCCACTTGTCCCCCCAGAATGATTTTCACTTAGTTGGAAAATGTCAGTTAAAATTTACACCCTCACTATAGTGAAAAAAGATGTAAAAAATAGAAATGGCTTTCTTTTCAGACACTGTCACCATCTCTCTCTTGCATATGGCTTCCAGCAAGAGGGGTGTGTGTGTGTGTGTGTGTGTGTGTGTGTGTGTGTGTTTCTTTCCTTCTATTTCCCTGATGATTTGGCTGTGGAGTCTCAGAAAACTTGGGCCCTTGCCTGTAACTAAGAATGAAAAGGCCTTGCACTGAAAATGTGGAAGCGTATAAAAAATCTTCAATATATATACTATTTTCAGATTGCGTATCAACATAACATTTAGGATTCAAGTCGCCTATCTTTATCTATGTAGATGCTACATCAGAACTACCACCTTCCTATGTAAGTGGGTGGAAACGGCCCAAGAGCCGCTTTCAACATTTCCAGCACTTCCATCTCCCTCCCGGCTTCGCTACGTGAAGGGCGTCACTTTCCACGCGGGGACCGCTACCCATTGTGTCTGCTTCCAGCGATGCAGCCGTTTCCTCCCAGATGAGCTGCATCCTTAGCACAGTCCGGTGGGGCAGGCGGCAGGAAGGGCTTCTCGGTTTGATCGTCGCTTATTATACCTCGCCTTCCATGATGGCTGGAATCACCATTTCAAGTCCAAAGCCATTTAGCAGTGTGGTTTTGTATCTACTTACCTCATCCTTCAGATACGCCAAATCCTCTCTGCCGCTGTGGAAGTGGAAATATTATTTACCTCATCAGTCCAAGGTTCTATTTCTGACTGGGTGTTCAATCGGCTGGGGGTATTATTTGGGAAAAGGAACATGATCTAACGAGTTAGGATGTTCTGTGGCGCGTGGTGACTTAATACGCTATTTTTTTCTTTGGTTTAAAAAGCCAAGTTAATTGCGGTCTGGTAATAAGTTTGAAATAAATTAGCTATAACTGAGAAGGACACATATAAGCCATTGACATCTAGACATCTCAGCAGCTGGAGAAAATGCCAGCATAATTCCTAAATTGAGAGTTTTAGTGACAAAGCAAGATATGCCTGGAGGAGTCACACAGCCAAAATTATCCCTGCCATTTCCACCAAATGTTTCCAAAGAGCTTCTAAAATGGTGCCTGCGGTAAGGAGTTAGCCATTTCCCACTTGTGGGGCCTATGGATTCTGGCTCCTGCTCAGGTTCTGAACCCTGACTGTCGCCAGCAGCGCAGGACTTGGGACACTCAGGCCGGCTCGGATCCCACGGCACCCCGAAGCCCGAAGTGTCGAATCAAAAGAGCTTGTGTAGCCAGTTTACAAGATGGCCTCAGCACTGGCCGGCCCTGGTGCCCGTACCCCACACCCCTGCGGCCCCTCCCATCGCACCAGGTTGGGCTGCATGACCCATCGTGGCGCTGGGTCACTCCTGAGCTTTTGCCCAGGACATTCTCTCCCTGTCTCCCTCAGGGAGAAGCTGGCTGCCATGTTGGGAGCAGCCCTACGGGGAAGCCCATGTGTCAAGGAACTGACGCCCTTCGGCCAACAGCGGGTGGGGAACAGAGACCCAAAGCAACCATGTGAGTGAGTCTGAAGCTGATCCCCGACCCGGTGAAGCCTTGAGGTCAAGTGAGCCATTCCTGCTTCCTGACCTCCGGAACTCTGCAAGGTCATACGCAGCTGCTTCTCCCAGCCACTGAGTTGTGGGGAGCTTTGTTATGCAGCAATAGAGAACTAGTCCATAGCTAAAATTCTATTTTATCTCTTCTTTTAAGAAGTTTTTTTAAATGTTTATTTTTGAGAGAGACAGTGTGAGCGGGGGAAGAGCAGAGATAGGGGGAGACACAGAATCTGAAGCAGGCTCCAGGCTCTGAGCTGTCAGCACAGAGCCCCACCTGGAGCTTGAAATCATGAACCGTGAGATCATGACCTGAGCTGAAGTTGGACGCTCAACTGACTGAGCCGCCCTTAAAATTCTATTTTAAATCCAAGACTTGGTGAGCCTGTGGGGTCTCCCCTCTGAGCAGGTGGATTTCAAGTCATACAGGAGAGGATTGGGGAGCAAGAGCCCAGTGTACCAGTCAGAGTCCAGTCCCAAACTTTGGCAGAAAGAATAACACTGGTAACTAGGTATAAAGTACTAACTCGGTCACCGACAACAGGAAAAGAAAAGAGTGATCAGTATCACAGAGGTCATTGCTGCGGGAAGCATTTCCGCTTGGGTGCAGGACACGCCGTGGAGGCTGGAGTTATTAACTCTCAGAAGCTCTAAGGAGGGGTGACACTCACTGGTGCGGGGGTCTCTGAGCTGGAGGAAGGTGCCCTGGGGCTGGCCCCGGAGCCCCTGAGGAGCAGGTGCTGCTCACTGGGGCTGGAGTCCTCGAAGGGAGGGGGTCAGGTGGCTCTCGGGGTGCTGAGAGGCTGCAAACAGCATCCGGCGCTGCTGCGGAAAGGCTGAGTGCACCGGTGCTGGGCGTGGCTTCGGGAGCAGCTCCCACCCCTGCAGGTGGCGCCCCACACCTGCAGGCGCCCTCCTCACCCCTCACCCCCACCCCCGCAGGTGCCCTCCTCACCCCTCACCCCCACACCTGCAGGTGCCCTCACCCCCACACCTGCAGGCGCCCTCCTCACCCCTCACCCCCACACCTGCAGGTGCCCTCCTCACCCCTCACCCCCACACCTGCAGTGCCCTCCTCACCCCTACTGGCCATCCTAACCCAGAGGCCTCCTTTCTGCAGAGCCTTCAAACCACAGTGCTGAACACGGTGGGGTGGGCTTGGAGCCCAGAGACAGTGACTTCATCCCTGGCTCACCTCGCATCCTTTACCCGCTTTATTTGTCTTCATGCCACTTACCCCTCGAATATGATGGAATTCACTTGTCTCGCTGCTGGAACTCGGGCACCAGGCTGGGGTCCTCGCCTGTTTTGCTGCGTCGGAGCACTTAGAACAATGTCTGGCACAAGGCAGCATTCGATAAATGCGGAGTGAACAAACGTAACCCCCGTGACACGTCTTGAGAGTGTCCCCTGGAGAGAACGGCCTCCTGTGTCAGCAGCATGTGGTTCTCGGGGGCAAAGGACCCTGGATGAGACCGGGTACACGTCCTGACGCACAGCCCTGTCCCTGTGTGGTTTGGGATCGCTTCCTCATCGACGGGGTCCTCAGGGACAGCCGTCCAGAACCCAGACGCGATTCGGGGTGACTCTCAGAAGTCATTGTCAGCTGCAAATCCAGGGCCCGACCAGCTTGTTCCGAAGTCTCCTTCCTAGTCACGACATTTTTAAATTGGATTCACTCAACCAGCATGGATTACTGTTGTGCCCAAATTTGTAATAGCGCCCCAAAAAAGACCAGAGACTACCAGGAAGACCTGAGACACACCTGCAAAAACAAAGGGCTTTATTACTGGCTTAAGCTGGGTCTCACCGACTCCACCAATCCGCTGGCCACGTGGTGTGAGCCCCGAACGAAGGCAGGGCAGGGCTTTTATCAGTTTGGGAGGGGAAGTTACAGGAAATGACAACAAGAGTACAGTGATCCAATCCCTGCCCCCTATCAATACTGGCAGTTGTGGGAGCCAATCACAGCATCCAGAGTATTGACCAATCAGAGTAGGCCCAGGACTCCCACGTAGGGTGTGACTAGGCCCGCCTCTAGGAAGGTCAAAGGTACCGCCGGCCTCTCCCGATTGGGCGCCGCAGAAGCTGTCCCTCCTTAATGCGCGCCCAATCATCCGGAGAAGCCGCCGCCTTCCCCTTTAAGTACAGGGGAAGGCTGAATCGGACCTGCGTCCTTACATTACATTTAAATTTGAGATTTTTTTGCTCCTTTAAATATTTTACTTTAGGGGATCAAAGTTTCAGTTAGCATTTTCGGGTATTTTTTCTCCTGGTAGGCTTTGGCAAATTCTGGTAAAATCGGAACATTAAGAATGGCCTCTCCGTTTTCCTTGCTTGAAGAGTTTCTGGAGGGTTTTCTGAGACATAGAAGTTTGAAGGAGTGTGTGAGGTTTTAGGGACTTTCTTCCGGAACCGCCGGAACTAACTTAGAAGACAGTATGATTAAAATACACGTCACAGCACTGCTTCCCGGTGCAAACTTACCCAAAACCAAGACTGCCTTCCAGCGGAAGGCGTAATCACATAGCGGAAACACACGTCGCCCTCCCCTCGCCCCCCATCAATAGCCACTTCAGTTGGTTTTTGGTTTATCCTCTCTCTACAAATATAAGCCAACATGGAGCGCTGTGTGGAGAGCACGCTTTTTTCGGACACAGCAGTGAGCCCGTTCCATACACTGCAGGGCGCTCTCTCCACTCAGCGTTTTACCCTGAACACAGAGCGCCCCGTTCACAACGCCACCTCCCGGCCGTGCTCCAGAATTTCCAGCCAGCCCCCCTACTGGTGGACGCTTAATTGTTTCCAATCATTTACTATTAAAAATAATGCCATGGGCACCAGGGTGGCTCGGTCGGTTAAGCACCTGACTTCGGCTCAGGTCATGATCCCTCGGTCTGTGGGTTCGAGCCCCGCGTTGGGCTCTGTGCTGACAGCTCAAAGCCTGGAGCCAACTTCGGATTCTGTGTCTCCCTCTCTCTCTGCCCCTCCCCTGCTCATGCGCTGTCTCAAAAACAAATAAGCATTAAAAAAATTAAAAACCAATAATGCCAAAGGTATTAACTTGGAGCATAGACTAGTTCGTGTTTTGCAGGTGTGACTTTGGGACAGATTCCTTGGGTGGGCAGCTGGGTGAGAACGTGGATGTTTGCAACAGTTTGTACACTGGCGTCCAGTTCCCCTGGGCAGGGGCTGTGCCATTTTATTGTGGATAATGGACAAAACTGTCCCCCCACCCCCGGTCTTGGTAACAGAGCGCGTGGTCATGTTTGCACTTCCGTCCACCTGCTGGGTGAGAACTGGCGTCTCGTGTGGTCCCACTGCTCTCATCTCCCTACGAACGGAATGGACCAGCGATTTGTATGCGTGAGGGCCACTGTCTCCCTTGTGTTGTTGGACTTGTTCTTTTGATATTTAGGACATATGTGTGTGTGGCATGTTAGCTTGACTAAAGGCTTATGTAATGCTTAGACATGGCTAATGTTCAAGTTCAAGTTGCCTGTTGGCTGTGATGACACCCTTCCGTTGCCATGACCTTCAGGAGAGAGAGTGCTGGACTTTCCCATTCCATCCTTGATCTCATCTCTGTGAGATCTCGATCTCTCGGTGCTGTGTTCTCGGTTATTTCTTCAGATCCCTCTTTGAGTTCATGAATTCTCTCTCTCTAGTAGCTTAAACGTGTGTGTGTGTGTGTGTGTGTGTGTGTGTGTGTGTGTGTAAAAGGGACCATCATAATTGTTCTTAAGTGTGCTGTCCAGCAGTGTCCTTGTGCAGCCACCACTCCCATCCAGAACCCTTTCGTCCTGCAAAGCCTGCGGACCTCCTCCTCTCCCCCCCCCCCCCCCCCCCCCCCCCCCCCCCCCCCCCCCCCCCCCCCCCCCCCCCCCCCCCCCCCCCCTTGCAGCCACCCCTCTACTTTCCATCTCTGTCATTTGGGCACTCTAAGCACTGTGTGTAAATGGAATCACACAGCATTTGTCTTACTGTGACTGGCCTATTTCACGTCGCATAATATTATCAAGGCTCATCCTACAGCGGATGTTGGAATGTCCTCTCTTCTTGATGCTAATATTTCACTGTCTGTATGTACCTTATGTGGCTTAGCCCTCAATCTGCTGATGGACACATGGGCTGCTTCTGTGTTTTGGCCATTGTGAATAATGCTACTATGAATATGGACATAAAAAAAAAATCTCTTCAAGCCCCTGCCTCAATTCCTTTGGGTACATACCCACAGGGGACTCGCTGGAGCATATGGTAATTCTATTTTTTATTTTTTTTTTGAGGCGATGCCATACCTACTGTTTCCACAGTGGCTGTATCATCTTACATTCTTGCTAAGAGTGTACCACAGTTCCAACTTCCCCACGCCCTCCCAGCACCTGTGATTTTATGCTTTGTTTCCTTTGTGATAGTAGGCATCCTAATGGGCATGAAGTGTCATTACGGTTTGACTTGCATTTCCCTAAGGATTAGTGATGTTGAGCATCTTGTCATGTTTTATTGGCCATACCTAGATCTTCTTTGGAGAAATGCTTATTCAAGTCTTTTGCCTGTTTTTGAAGTCGGTTGTTTGTCTTTATGTGGTTGAGTTTTAGGAGCCCTCCATCTATGCTGGCTCTCCATCGCTTAGTCAATCTATGATTCGCAAAGATACTCTCCCATCCTGTAGGTGGCCTTTTCGCTCTCTGGATGGTGTCCAGTGAGGCACGGTTGTAAGTTTTCACAAAGTCCAATTTGTCTATTTTTATTTGCGTTGCCTGTGCCTTTGGTGTCATATTCAAAAATATCATTGCCAATTCCAAAGGCGTGAAGCTGATGACATATGTTTTCTTCTAAGACTTTGGTAGTTTTAACCATCACGTTTAGGTCTTGGATGCATTTGGAGTTAATTTTTGTATGTGGTGTTAGAGAAGCGTCCCCCCCACTCTGTTCCTCTGCATGTGGATGTCCAGTTTGTTGAAAAGAACATCCTCCTCTGTTGAGTGGTCTTGGCATCCTTGTTGAAAATCCTCTCACCATGTAGGTGAGGGTTTGGTTCTGGGTGCTCTAGTCTGTTCCATTGGTCAATATGCTTGTCCCTGTACCAGCACCATACTGTTTTGATTGCTGTCACTTTGTAATAAGTTTTGAAACCAGGAACTGGAAGTTCTCCAACTTTGTTCTTCTTTTTCAAGGTTGCTTTTGCTATTCAGGGTCCCTTAAGGTCCCATCTAAATTATAGGATGAATTTTTCTATTTCTGCAAAAGATATCATTGACGTGTTCACAGGGATTGCCGCAAATCTGTAGTTTGGGTGGTACTGAAATTTTAACAATAATAACGTCTCCCTTTCGTGAGTGTGGGATGTCTCTTTGTTTATCCACATCTCTTGAACTTTTTTCTGCAAAGTTTTATAGTTTTCATTGTATAAGTTTTCCACTTCCTTGGCTAAATTAATTCCTAGTATTTTATTCATTTTGACGCTATTGTAAATGGAATTGTTTTCTTAATGTCCTTTTCAGATTGCTTGTTTTTAGCATAGCTCTAGTAGCTTTTCATCTGGGTTTCAACCTTCCACCGAGTTTTCAATTTAAGTAACTGCACCTTGTGATTTTCCTATGTTTTTAATTCATTCTTCAATTTCTTTTCTTGAATCACAGTTATCCTCACCTTCAAGCCTAGATGGTTCTTTGGTTTCTAATCTTTCTCTTCATTGTATCTACTAAATCCTTCTTTCACCAAAAATAGTTTTCAGTAGTATGTAAAATTTTTAATTGTAAACTCCTTTCAGCAAGCCATCACACAGGGGCATTTTGGGGGGTCTCTCCTGCCAAGCACCCAAGAGACACCACCAGCCAGGAACCATTTTTATGTTGGTTTATCAGCATCAGAATTTCTCAGACTAACTGGGTCTATGGGTTTAAGTCTCCATTTCCCGTGAGGGCAGATCCGTGGCTCCTAGTTTTCAGGGGAGATGTTTCTTTCCCCTCCTGAGCTCAGGCTGACACTCCCCGAGATCATCCAGGATTAATGAGTGATTTTCAGTCCACACACTGAGATGGAAGGCCATCACGGGCGGTGTCCCTGCTGATGTCCAGCCTCCTTTGGGAGTGAAACCTGGCCTCCAACTCCAGGTGAGTCAGTGCCCCTGTGCCGGGCTTGGTACTCCCACGCAGAAACAGCCACCAGATGTGGCGTTGTTTTTAATAGCAAATGACTGGAAACAACTGAAACGTGCTGCTAGTGGCTCTCTGTCCACACGTCTCTGCAGACTTCCCCGGTCTTGCTGCCTGTGTCCTCCTCCAAGTGACCACCGCGTGGTTGGCACTACACCAGATACCTGTTAGGCTTCTCAACAAATCTTGCCTCTGTCTCAGATGATCTTTCTGAGGACACAGACTTTCAGGACCTTGGCAGGGCCACCGACCGGGAAAGGCAGTCGGAGCCTGGAGACGCCCTCCCAGGAGCAGACGGCCCAGGGGCCAGAGGGGCTGACAGGTATCCGGACCACCCTGGAGCTGCGTGCCCACAGCGTGGAAAGCCCCATAAATAATTACTCTTGAACAACAGCAAAGAAGCTCCAGGAAACAGGTGTGTAGTGACTATTTCCCAGTACCGTCTACATCGTGGTCCTCATAGGCCCTTCGCCACTCGAGTAGAACACTGGATGGAGTCTGTCCACTGACTGCTGTGCCCATGGCCGCTCCCTTCGCGTCTCTGAGAACAGCTTCGGTAGAATGCAGAGCCCACATGTTTGCCGACCTTGGAGGATTCATCCATGGCTTTCAGAACTAAAATTAAATGCACACTGACCTGCGCATTTTATTGTTTGAGATTAGTGTGACCTTGATTCCAAAGCCAGATAAGGGCAAAAGAAACCACAGGCTCCATTTTATTCTCGAAAATTCCAAGCAAAATACTGGCTAATGGAATCCAACAGTGTGTATAAAACGTAATCATATGTCATGTTCAAGTCGGGTTTATTACAGAATAAACGTAAGGCTGGTTCACACCAGAAGAATCCGTGTAAGACACGAGAGAAAAATAGTATCAGTAAATGAATAAACATATTTTACCAAATTCATTCCCGAATTGTGATTCTAAATCCCCCCAAAACAAGACAAAAGAGTTAACAATTAAAGGGTTCTTCCTAAAATTGATCAAGACTATATGATACCCCAAAATCCTGAGCCAGGTATATGCATCATGGAGAAAGTCTGACTTCTTATTGTCACTAAGATCTGGGATAAGACAAAGATGCTCCCCCCTCCCCCCCCCAGTTCTTAATGCAACATTGGAGGTCGTTACTGAGGTTATTCAGAAAAAATAATACATTTAAAGATTTAAGGAAAAGAGAAGCAAAAACACTCTGGCTTTCATTTGACTTCACAATTCACGTTTCTCCACAATCCAGTTGCAATCTCTTTGATCCTGGGGTGTCGTGTCTGATACTTTTATCAAAATCCAAGACCGCACCTAGGGCAGAGTTGGTAGCAGATGCTAATTTGCAAAAGTGGATCCCATCTAAGTTGCGGAGTGGGTCAGATGACGAAATAAGAAACTACAGTGGCAACAACTGGACACGTTAGAGAGACACTCTTTCATGATAATCCCTTTTCAAAAGGCAGTTTCTCCGTGGCATTTTCTCCCCCAGGGCCCTGGCCCATCGACGCCCCCACTCAGCCTTCCAGCGCCCGAAAACCCCGCTCGCGAGCCGCCTTCCTCGCGCCGGCCAGCAGGTGGCGCCCGACCTCCACCGGCCGGACCCCGAGAGCGGCCAGAGCTCCGGGGCCGACCATCGCCTCCGAAAGGTGCCGCTTGTCCTGGACGGTGCTGCTACTCCGGGTCGTCGTCCAAACGTTGCAAATGGTCCCTGGGCTTCCAGGGACCGCGCAGGTGCTCAAGAGCCCCGCCCCGCCAGCACGGCTTCCTCCGGAAAGCCGGCGAGCCCCGGCACAGGATCCCCGTCGTCGGGGCCTGATCCCTCGCCCATCGGAGCGGAGCACGCGCGTGGCGCCGAGGGCTGGGGCCGACCAGGACCCGGGGTCTGCGCCCCGACCCTGTGGTCCCCGGAGGAAAAGGACGGGTTGGGGGCGGGAGGGTAGCGACCGGTTCTCACGCTTCCAGCCGCGTGCGGGGCGCTGGGCCGGCTGGCGACTGGTGGGTGGCCAGACATCAGGTGACAGGTCCGAAGGGCGGCCTGCGCCGGCACGACACGCCCCTCCCAGGTGTGGCGGGCAGGGCCGGTGTCCCCAGCGGTACGATTATCGACAACAACGACGGCCCGGTCAAAGCACGTGCTCACCTAGGGAGCGGCCGGGGCGGGAGCGGATGCCGGCGGGGCACGGGTGGCGTCGGAGCCGCCCCGCCCGGGAGGAAGCGGGGTCTCGGGCGCGACCGCCGCCGAGGACGCGGGAGCCGGGCGAGGTCGGCCGCCCCTC
>NC_043703.1:159416507-159422918 GCF_006229205.1 Suricata suricatta
CGCCCGGGAGGAAGCGGGGTCTCGGGCGCGACCGCCGCCGAGGACGCGGGAGCCGGGCGAGGTCGGCCGCCCCTCCGCACCTGGCCCCGCGCCGCCCGTGGCGGATTCCAGGTCAGGGCCGGAAACGCTGCCGCCGCCTGCGCAGACAAGGTGGCGCCACCCAAACACCTGCTGGGCTGGGCCTGAGAAAGTGGCCCCAGGTGAGACACCCGTCCCCACCCGCCCGTCCTCCCCACCTTCCTTCTCCAGTTCCCGTCCACCTCGGACCAGCCTTCCAGAACCTCCCACCCCACCCTCACACACCTAATCAAGTGTCTTCCAGGGCGGGAATTTTTGCATGCTTGTGGATTTTAAACACGTATCCGCGTCCACTACCTGTTCTACAGCAGGATCCACAAGCTGCCCGGTGAGGGCTACAGTGGAAACAGCGCGCTGGCACTTTTTCTGTAACTTAAAAGGCCTTTCTTTCCGCCCCCCTCCCCGCCCCGGGCTCTTCCTTCCCAGGGCAGTGCAGGGGTGCAGTCAAGGGTGAAGGGCGATTTAACGGCCACCTGTCTTGGAAAGTGGGCTCCGCCCAAGCCCGGTCTCCAGGAGGCTGGGCGAGCTACAGGTGGAGGAGGGAGGGGGCAAGCTGGGGGAGGGGGGAAGCTGGGGGAGGCCGGGAGCGCCTGGGGCCATACTGCAGACCGCAGCTCCAATTCCCAGGGGCGAACCGCCGCTGGGAGCCGGCAGTTACCACCCAGGGGGCTTTTTGCCCTTCCTCTAAATCTTTTAAGTCACTTACCTAACTCCGGTGAACTTTTTCCTTCTGATTAACAAGCAGTCACATATACTCCAAGCGTTCTAACACCTACTCAGGCCAGAGGTCCTTCCACACTGCTCCTTCATGTTGAATGGTCTGACTCCTAGTCACTGCCACCGCAGCTCCTTGGTTTGAAACTCAGCCCCAAGGCCCACAACTAACACTTCCTCACAGAACTAAGCAAACTTGTTTGTAGCCTTCCCGGCCTGCTCGGCTCTCTTAAAACACCCTAGTGCTTTGCCCCAAAGTGCTGGCGCCAAGCGCACATCTGACCAGGAGTTTTCTCTGCGTACATGTCCCCCAAGGCTTAGGGGGTGGTAGAAGTGATGGTTAAATTAAGTGGAGAGGGACAGGGGGAGAGAGAGAAAGAGAGAAATCTTAAAAACCATTCAGAATTCAGGTATTGACTTCAGACATGTTTATTATAATCTTATACAGTCTACATAAATTTGAACTTGTATTTATTTGGGTTCAGTTATAACATAGCATAATAAAAATCGAAGCACTGGTCCTCTGAAATAAAGCAGGCAATCACCATTCAATAAACACACGATTTATTTTGTATAAAAGGGTTAAGTTTACAACTAAACTTTTATAAAAAGTTTAGCATGAATAAGGACATCATTACACTGTGTGCAGAAATGTACATCTCTGCCACTATACAAGAAAACTCTAATTAAAGAGTTCACAAGGTTTCACTCAATATATATATATATATATTTATATATAAATATATACACAGCATTCAGTAGGCTTGCGTCAAAAAGGTAATTTCTGACCAAAAGACTTCATTTAAGTAACTGAATACTGGATCCTTCTGGTATTCACGCTCCACCTTTGAAAAAAGGCAAAGTCTGCTTAAATTGGGAAATTCCTTGTGATTTTAAACGTTTTCGCTCCCCATGGTGGGAATAGTATATAAAGAAAACCTTCCAACTGCAGAAAGGGCATTTGAAAGTCTTTTTCATAAATAACTAATATCACAGTCCAGGTCAGAGAACACCCTGGGGAAGATGATCGTTCTTAGTTTTCCTTCCTTTTTTTTTTTTTTTTTTTTAAAGGTCCATTCAACTTTGTTGTTCTCCTTGTGAAATGGTTGAAAAATAAGTTCGGCGCCTTAAAAGATCCTGCGGATTTGTTGTTGATGTTGTTGTTGTGCAAAGAAAAGAAAAGTCATGACCACCTGCAAAAGATTGGGGGAGAGGCATGTTTTAGGAGAAGGGATCCTAAGGGCAGAGGCGGGCAGACTGGCGCCAGGAGGAAGCCGCAGTTTGAACATTTAACCACCAAACACTCAAAGATTGGGCAAACCCTGGCGTCCAGATGCAACACACACACTTTCGGCCTCGGCAGCGAAAACGAAACATTAAAATCGCAGAGACTCCAGGGAAAAACAACTTCCCGACGCGATCTCCTAGCGGGGCCTCCAGCTGCAGTGCTGCGGGCGCCAGGCCGCTTCTAGCAACAATTATTTGATTGAAAACAGCCCTTCAGTTAACAGATAGGGAAGTCGGAATCCCACATCACAGGGTCTCAGGCACCGGGAAGCTGGCCGAGTCTCCCTCCGAGGGCTGAAGTTTTATAGGGAAAGGAGGATCTCCACGGAATTTGTGGCGATAAGGTTAGTTACGTGGAGGGTAGTACCTCGTAGCACGCCAGCACCGGGCCAGGACAGCTGGGCGCTACACGGGCGGCGGGAGCCAATACGCGGTTCCCTCGGCCGCCTTCACAGTTAAGTTACGGGTATTTTTTTTTTAGAGGAAAATGTTCTGTGATCTTGAGTAATCAGAGCTAGAAGCCCCTTCACAGCTCGTAGGCGCAGGCGAGGTACTACGTGCAATACAACTGAAGCACACATTCAATGACTAAATCCCCAATTTTGCAGATACACACACACACACACACACAGGAGGGAAAAAAAACCGCGCACGCACACACACTCCAAGAGGCGGTGTCCGGGCGGGAGGCACAAGCGAACACTCACCGTTTATTCAGCCACAGAGCGCTTTGCTGTCATTTGACATTAACTCAGACGGGAACTCAGACGCCTGCGAGATCGGGGAAAGGCGACGTTAGACAATCTTAAGGAGAAAGCAGCCCCCCCCCCCCTTTTAAAGTAGTCCATAGAACAGCAAGTTTCATTAAGCATGTTTATGCTACATTTCCGAATCAAAGACAGATGCATTAACGTGTCAGAACTTATCAGCGATTTCACGCACGACTCGATCTATAGAAGATTTGTTTTTTTTTTTTTTTAAGTTAATTAGCTCATCGGTAAGTCACGGACCGCGGCTCTCTCGACAATGGGTCTGCGAGTGGCAGCCGGGGCGATGACTGGGGTGCGCGGCAGCGGGCGGGGGCACGGGGAGCAGCTCTTACCTGCAAGGACAGGATGCTGATGTCCGTGTTGAGGGTGGTCAGCGGCGTCCTGGACGCCTGGCTCTGCCCAGGTCGCTGGTGGTGCAGGCTGACAATCGTGGGGTGCGAGTCCAGGGCGATCTGCAGGTCCAAGATGTAGTCGATGACGTGCTGCAGGATTTCCATCTTGCTCACCTTCTTGTTCTGGGGGATGCTCGGCACCAGCTCCTTGAGCTTGGAGTAGCAGTCGTTCATGTTGTACAGCAGGCTCATCGGGTCGTCCACCGGGGTTTTGCTCCGGGAGATGCCCAGGCTGTGGTCCGAAAGGCTGTTTTTCCTAACGGATCTCACGGGACTGAAGGCTTTCATGCTGGCCGCGCGGGGAAGGAGAGACCGGGAGGGAGCGGGCTGCCCAGGAGCTCAGGCCGCCGCCGCCTGCGGAGCTTCCAGCGATCGGCACCAGGCTCGGCTCAGAATGAAGCCGGGAGCCTGGCGGGGCGGCTTTTATCGGCACTCGCCGGGGGCACACGATCCGGGTTCCCTGCGTCCCCATTGGTGGAAGGCGGCGCGTCCATCAGGCCGCGCGGGCGCCCCGATTGGCGGGTGCGGGCGCGGGGCGAGCGCTCGGTCCTTCCGCGTTCGCAGCCAATCCCCGCGGCGTGGGCGGGGCGGGCGCGAGCCCAGCTGGGGTGGTAAATAGAGTACAGTAAGCGCGGGGCCGGAGCCGAGCGGAGGGCCGGGGAGGAGGGGCGGACGGGGGCGGACGGAGGCGGCCGGGGGGAGGGGGGACCCCAGGAATCCAAATGTGCATCTTTACTCCAATTCCCGTGGTGAGGCTGTGCCCTCGCCCTAGCGTGTCCCCCTGACTGAGCCTTCCACACCCTGGAGGTTTCAGCAGCTCTCAAACCACAGCGACGCAGGCAAGTTCTGCACAGGAGAAAGTCACCGTTCACTGCGACCCACGGAATGTCATCGGATAGAAAGCACTGCTGAAGAAAGTGAAAACGCAGAGAAGTTTGCCATTGACGAGAGACGTGTGTAGAGTTCGATCTCTTATGATAAGGCTAAGCTATGTCAAAACAAAACAAAGCAAAACAAAACAAAAAGCACCCACGCGCGCCCTCAGCGACGGTTTAGTGTGGGATCCTGCAGCTCGGGGAGCGACACGGGAGGCATTATTGTAAACTCAGTAAAATGAGTGCTTATGGGAAACCGTGCTGATCGCTAAGGAGCTCCGAGAGGCAGGACACGTTCAGGGTTGCTTTTCTAGAACCGGCAGGGTCATTATAATGATCCTATTAATCGGAAATCATTAGGAGCATTTGCATAGTGAAGCTGTATTTACATACAGTGCCCTTGAGAGGCTGCAGGTCTGTGCCTTGCGGTGTGGGTGGCAAAGTGATGTGATTAATTATGCACAAATCCTGATTTCTCGTGCCACATTCCAGCACTTACAGTACTTTTAAAGTTTCTCGAAAGGTAGGTGGTCCTAGCTGTTGACCAACGTCTTCACACTAAAAAATTGTTATGTATGAGGTTTGAAATCTTTTCAGCCCAAGTACTGGAGGCAGCCCCAGGGTCCCCCCACCCTTCTCTTCTGTAAATCTTTAAGAAGTTATTTCTGCAGTCTAAAGTTTGCAGCTTATTTAAATACTTTTCAGTATTTAATTCCAGCTTAACTGAGGACTACAGTAAACTAGTTGTGTTTTGAAAATCATACTCCCCTACAAGACAAGAAATTCGAAAACCTGAGAAAAACGTCATATTTGTAGTATGTTGTTTACTTTTTCCCTCAATCTTCATCTTCTTTGCATTTAAGAAAAAGGGGGCAGAACAGAAGACAAAGCAAAGTTTAATAACGGGGACACTGCATGATTCCCTTCAATTAATGATTAATTTCTCAGCTAGTGGACCAGCCAGCCTCGGACACCAGCCGGGGGCCCTGTGCCTGCCCTAGGGTTTCTCTTCAGGGAGGCGGCTGGGGTGCTGAGGTGGATGTCACTTTCAGAAAACCAAACCACTTCATTCTGGAGCATCGACAGGGACGGTTTCCTGACCCCCAAGGAATCTGCCTGCCGAGGGCCTGGTCCTGCAAAAGCTGCCTAGGAGGCTGACAGTGTTCCATGAACAACCTCCCCTCGGATATTAAGTCTGGAAATGATTTAATACCGAGTCCCCCACGGTTGGAGCCTTTTGATGTACTTTGTGTGCCTGTGTTTCTGTCACATACGTGCCACAGTGGAACAGATTTTGTTTTGACACTATTTTGGTTCATGATGTTATACTTTGACTATTTTACAATAATAGCCAATGTAAACAAACATCTTTGGGATTCTCAAATTATTACTTGTGATTCTTGGACATTGCGGCTCTGTGATACTGACGCATTCCTAGCTTTTTCCAAGGACACCGTATGTTAACATCCGTGCCAGCCTCATTATCCCAACAGCCAGGCTCGGGGCTGGTTCGTAATGAGCGTTGTATGGTATTACTTTACACACTCGCCGAGTTGATTAAGGCAGTGTCTTCTCCCGTGATCATTTATGTTCCCTGATGTAGTAAAACTGCTAAATATGGTGAAAGTTTTGTGGTTTCTTTCTTCGGCTGCCCTGTCGGAGTCCTGTCGGCCTGATCCTGTTGATTTCGACTGGCACGCCACCCGGTTCTCCATCCATTTAAAGATCATTTTAAGGGGATTATGAGGCTGTATAAGTTAATGATTTAAAAAAAAAAAAAAAAGCCCGAGTTCCTCGTCCGTCTGTCTCAGCAAGCCCAGCACGCAATTACCTTCAAAATGATGTTTCCGTAGAGAAAATGGTGTTGGAGCATTTTTCGGGGTGGGTTACACGGAACATCTGTCACTTGGTGTCTCTGTGGGTTTGCCGGGGGGGCCTCTAAAGTTCAAATGGTCCCAGCTGCAGACGGGCCCAGGATTCGCGCGATCCGTGGGCGGTGGGAAGGTGTGAAGGGCTTCCGGTGGGGGTGGAGACACACGGTCCCCACGCCTTACTCACCGGGACGCCCCCCATTGAAAGCAACACGCCTACCCTGAAAGTTCCCCTAAGCGGGTTCCAGGGTCAGTCACTCGGTCTCAGGCGCGGCCGGCGGCTCCCAGCGTGTCCCCCCCCTCCCCCCACCCCGCGGTCATCAGAAGCAGCTCCGGGCCGGGTGCGCCCGGGCCTCCGGGCCGCCTTTGCGATCCCCTCGTGATGCATGGGGTGCGGGGGGGGGGAAGGGGGGCGGGAGGAGCC
>NC_043703.1:159423018-159424278 GCF_006229205.1 Suricata suricatta
CCTGCAACAACAGGATTTAGCACGGCGTTTCTCCTGGTGCTCTTGGGCTCTCTGGACCAACAGGACCGCGCGCCGATCCTAGAAGGAACTAGGGCCTGTCCCGGCGGGCGGGGGTGACTGCTAGTTAAGCCATCGTGGCAGTCGGAGCGCTTTGTTAATGCAACTCATTAGCCGTGCGCGACAAGACGTCGAAGAGGCTCGGCAAGTCTTCAAAAATACCCAAAGGGAGAAAA
This sequence comes from Suricata suricatta, assembly GCF_006229205.1. Lineage (NCBI taxonomy): Eukaryota > Metazoa > Chordata > Mammalia > Carnivora > Herpestidae > Suricata > Suricata suricatta. The sequence continues at coordinate 159,423,252 of NC_043703.1, forward strand.
ATAAACATCCTCTTGTTTGCTTTTTGTGGCTTTACTCTTTTTCCTCCCCTCCCGCGGCCCCCTCGTGGAAGGCTGTTTTAAACCCAAATTCCGTTATCTGGTTTCAGGGTAAGGGCTCCCTCTTGCCAAGGTATTAAATAAACAAGTAAAGAAAAAAAAACTTGAATCCTTATGTAATCCAGATGCTGTTTCCTCGAAAACCACAACAAACTCTGCTAAACCAGATAACAGGATCCGACCCGCCGTGCCCCCACCCCGGCCTGCCGTAGGGCCAGCAGAGGACAGCCTGGTTCAGGCGCTCCTCTCCAGGACAGACGATAAATAATGGCTACTAACACTGAATTGCAGATGAGCACCCTTGAGGGATCCGGATGCCGTAAACTGTCCCGGAATGTTGGCATCTGGTTCTTAAAATGGAACTTTCCCTAGAGATAAAGCCGGGACTGAGCAGGCGTCTGCGTCCGCGGGCTGGCTTGCAAGTTTCTGGCCTCTTGATGCTCTCGCTTGAAATCACGGCATTTCTGGAAAGGGGCTCCGTCGGCCCCGCTGCGTAGTGGTAATGAGGTCGCAGACGCGGGTCTGCGGGCGCGCGAGGCTCGGAGCCGCGGACCCGGCTGCACCGCCTTCCACCTCCCCGGGGGCGGAGGGTTGGGGAGTGCTGTTCTGGAAAAATCTGACGGTTCTTAGTGCAACCTCCCAGGGTTCTGCGGAGTCAAGCGGGGGGAGGGGGGGGCAGCGGGGCCGGGTAGGGGGTCCTTCGAAAGTATTTTAGGAGTCCAGCATCAAAGTCATCCCCGCGAAGATCCAAAGGAATAAATAAATCTCGCCGTCCGCTAAGACAGTCACCTTCTCCCCATCCGCTCCTCCCTCGCTCCAGCCCCACCCTGAACAACTCGGTTGCAAAAACAAATAAAATAAAGCAAAACCTCTTGCTGTGGCAACCTCTAAGCCACGCTATGCCTCTTTCGGTGAAAGGAAGATTTCTTTCTTCTCCCTCTCCCGGCGGTTTTTTTTTTTTTTTTTTTTT
>NC_043703.1:159424378-159435631 GCF_006229205.1 Suricata suricatta
GGGGGCCACGCCGGTGGAGGTGGAGAAGGGTGGGAGAAGGCGGGGTTCGGGCTCAGCCCCTTAGCGACCCGAGAGAACAGTGCTGTCCATGGCCTGAGGCCCTGGTGGCATCCAGGAGGCGACAACTTGGGTGATTCTGGTCACTGCCCCCGCGGGTCGGCTGGTGGAGAGACTTCGCTTTATTAAATAGTTCACCTTTCTCTTCCCTCCCTGCCTTGAGGTCCTTGAGATTTTCACTCCCAGAGTCTGCTTCCAGCAGCCCACCGCAAAGGTCAATTTACAGACCTCCTCCTTTTTGGTTGGAGTGAAATCTAGCATTTACAAGCCCTCCAACACCCATAGCATGTCACTGCTACCAGTGGCTTCAGGGAGGCGACAGGACCTAGGGCCTCATCCTCTGGGAGGTGAGTGCTGGGAACTGGGAGGTGGGGTGGGCGGGAACAGCAGCCCCTGGGTACCCCCTCCTCAGCCTTTGCGGGTCCTGCCATCTTCTTAGCACCCCTGACCCAGGCGCCAGGGGCCTCATCTGTTCAGGCCTGGGCTTGACCATCCTCCGGACCCTGAAAGAAGGGTGACTCAAGTCCTACATTTTATCTAACCATGCCTGCCTTTCTCCGAGTCTGAGGAGCACAGAGACGTTCCATTTCAAAGAAAAAAGGGCCGCACAAGGGCCCTCTTGAAGGGGAGGTTCAACATTCACACTGGGGAAGAGTCACTATACTTCACCAGCCCGGCGCACCTAGCTTGCTCTTTGTCTCCGTGAGTTGGCAAAGGCAGATGCCATCCCTGTTTTACGAGGAAGAAACTGAGGCCCAGGTGAATGAATGACAGATCCCACTGTGGGCCCACACTCCCAGGAAGTCACCCTGTGACATGGCAGAGGTGTGGGACCTTGACCGCAGGTGATCAGTTTCTTTACCTTGACTGTTGTCGAAGTTCTTAGGGTCAGGCGCCCACAGCTAGGAATTTGTAAAGCACTCCTTTCTCACCTTCCTCAGAAGTTCACGGAGTGACTAAGCCTGACCCTGTATTAAAAAGTGCTGAGGACTTTTCAAACCTAAGCATATGTAGTGCATCCTGAGAAGCTTCTAGTAAACAACAAGCCTCTCCAGTCAACCCCACAGTTAGTGCGAGGCAGGAGTGAGCCGTCTTGGACCTCTTGAGGACCCCATTCGTTTTTAGAAGATGCAAGGGGGACAAGAAAGTCTGTTACATTTCCCCACATTTCCACTTCTTCACTTTGTTCTTCCTTCCTTCTTGATGCTCCAATATTCTTTCTTCTATCCGTGCTTTTCTGTTTCCAGAGTGTCCTGCGGACGTTTTCTTCCAGAGTACGTCTGTTGGTGACAAGGTCTCTCAGATTCCCTGCACCTGAGAGGTCTTGCTTGCCCTCGGGCTCCTGAAGGACAGTGTGGTTGTATATGAACTTCTGGGTTGACACCTGGTTTTCAGCATTTGCCGTGTTTCCACTGCTTTCTGGCCACTGTGGTTTCTGACCGGAAATCTGCTGTCATTCAAATCACTTTTTCTTCTGTGAAAAAAGGCAGTGTTTGTCTCTCCCTGTTTCCTCTGTCCTTAGCTTCCAGAAGTGTGCTTATGATGCGTCTTGGCGTGGATTTCTTTGTGTTTTTCCAGTTTGGGGTTCTCTCAGTTTCTTGAATCTGTGAGTTTAAATCTTCTGCCAAATTTGGAAACGTTTTGGCCATTATTTCTTCACATATTCTTTTCAGCCCTCGCTTCCTGAGATCCTGATCACGTAGATGTTAGGTCTTCTGTTATAGTTCCGCTCGGGTCTGTGAGACTGTGCCTATTTATTTGTTTGTTTATTTATTTCGGTCTACTTTCTCTGCATTGTTCTGATTGGGTAGTTTCTACAGTTTTATTCGCAAGTGTTTTGATTCTTTTCCTCTCTGTCGCTCATCCAGTGAGCTTTTTGCTTTGCCTGTTGTGTTTTTCAGCTCTAGAATGCTCATGTGGTTCTTCTTTATATCTTCTATTCCTTTGTTTCCCCTTCAGTTTATTTATTTTGAGAGAGAGAAGGAGACTGTGCATGTGTATCAGCAGGGGAGGGGCAGAGAGAGAGGGAGAGAGAGAATCCCAAGCAGGCCATGCTCACCGTGGAGCCCAATGCGGGGCCCGATCCCGCGACCACAAGATCACCACCAGACCCACAAGAGTCGGACAGTCAACCGACTGAGTGCCCCTATATCTTTGATTTCTTTGCTGAGGTTTTCGTTTTTGCTCCCCCCCCCATTTTTGGGGATCATGTTCATAATTGCTCACTGAAAGACCTTTTGGATGGCTCAGAAAGGCCTTGAGGTGACCCCACAACAACCCTTAACTTACTGCACCCATGCAGGACACCCCAAGTGAGACTGCTCACTGGAGCCCTAGCAGATTATGAGAGAAGACGTAGTCCCCTGAAGCCACTGCATTTTGGAGTGCTTTAGTACACTGATAACTAAATGGCTCCGGAAGAGAAATTGAGCCGGTGGGGGTGGGGGTGGGGAATCAGAGTTTCTAAGTATAATTTTGCATGTACATTGTAATAGTAATCACTTATAATTGTCTGGGCCTTTCCCGTCTGAACGGTTTATAACAAAAATTATGTATAGTGTGTAAAATAACATAACCCCACATCCAACAAAAGTATTTTAATTTTAGAAGAGATCCATGGTGTCTTTGTTTTTTTAATGTCTATTTATTTTTGACAGAGAGAAAGACAGAGCACGAGCAGGGGAGGGGCAGAGAGAGAGAGGGAGACACAGAATCTGAAGCAGGTTCTAGGCTCTGAGCTGTCAGCACAGAACCCGACATGGGGCTTGAACCCACAAACCCCAAGATGGTGATCTGAACTGAAGTCCTATGCTTAACTGACTAGCCACCCAGGTGCCCCGAAATTAATGGTATTTTATTTAACATCTTGGTGTGCAGTATACACTCAAGTATATAGCATGAGTCTTTTTTTAAACCAATTAGAATTCCTACCAACTTCCCCCTCAGGTAGAGACTTTATAACCGTATGCGATAAGTATGTATTTTGGTCCCAGACTGAGTAGGATCAATGGCCCACCTGACCCTCGGTCCCTGGAGAGGACGGGAGAGCTCAGTGGTCAAGGAGGGTGGCCCCGCCAGTGAGGGAGTAAGAATCCAGTGCCTCCAGGCATCCCAGAAACTGCTGTAGAAGCATCTCCGAGATAACACACCTCATCACCAAGATTTCAAGGAGACTGTGACATTTTTATCTTCAAAAGACTGCGTGCCAAGGGCTTCCTAGTTAGGACCAGCGTCTCTTTATCCCCCTGCACCGTCGGTTTAACCTCCAGGTTCCCCTGGGGTGCCATTTACCCTTGAGAAGGCACCACTGGCACCAAGACTCCCAAGCTTGTCCCAAGAAGGGGGCTGGGAGCCCGCAGCCAGCAGCTGTTGGCGGCTACCCAAAGGCTCTGTCCTCTCCTGTGACACCGTCCCTGCGTGGCGGGTTCGATCCCGAGAAAGGAGTCAGGAGTGGGCGGGGCAATTACAGTTCAGTAAGTCCTGCTTGGACGCCAGGAGCCCATCGTCCCGGGAGGAGCCGCTGTGGAAATGCAGAGGGAGCTGGTCGCTCACAGCACAGGGCTTAGGTTCTTCAGCTGCTGCTGCTGCTGCTGCTGCTGCTGCGTGTGTGTGTGTGTGTGTGTGTGTGCGTGTGTGTGTGTGTGTGTGTGTGTGTGTGTGTGTGAGGGGAGCACCCACAGGGAGGTTAGGGGCAGCTGAGGGCTCTGTGGGCTCTCATCACTCACCCCTCCCTGAGCCTGCACCTTGGCCTTGCAGAAGCCAGCAGCACGGGCACCCTGAGAAATGCACAGTCTCAGGGAGCCTGGGCGGCTTGGTAGGTTAAGTGTCTGATGTCCACTCAGGTCATGATCTCACGGTTCGCGGGTTCGAGCCCCGCGTGGGACTCTGTGCTGACAGCTCAGAAGCTGGATCCTGCTTCAGATTCTGTGTCTCCCTCTCCCTGCTCACACTCTCTCTCAAAAATAAACATTAAAAAACTAAAATAAAAAAAAAAAGAAATGCAGAGTCTCAGGCTCCTGGCCCAGACCTACTGAATTAGAACCTGGGCTTTCAGAAGCACCTAGGGTGCCTCTAAAACAGCCTCCTTTCTCAGCAGCGCCTGCTCACACAGCCCACTTAGCAGTGCTGCCCTGTGGCTCTCCCACTGACCAACAGAGCAGGTGGCATCCTTCCCATTGTGCAGACGAAGTGACTGAGTGCAGAGATGAGCCCGTAGCTGCGTGGCCCAGGGGTCACCTGCGAGTCAGGATTGAAGCTGTGCCACCAGGGCGGCCCAGGGAATGCCTTCGGAGGAGGAGCAGGTGAGGGGCCTTGAGTGGGGAGTGAGCCTGGGTGTCGGGCATGACGCTACTTACAGGACTGTGAGTGCCAGTTCATCAGCGTGGATACTGGGGTGGGGGTGGGGGCTGATGCAGCCGACAGCGCGGGGCCCAGGGGTCCCCGGGTTGGCCCTCCCACCTCGTGTGGCCTGGCCTTGCTGAGCCTGTGTAAGACCCTGGGGGGGGGGGCGGGCACTGGCTCTTGCTGCTTACACTGCTGTGGAGCCCGTCCATCCACACAGCCAGGAGATGGGGGCCCAGTCTCCGGACCCCCACCCGTCTAACTTAAGTGTCTAATCTTTGCGCTGAGCTCCTTCCTAAGGCTTTCTGAAAAGGTATCAAATCCACGCAATGGGAGAAATGCTTGCTTTAAAAAACACTTACCAAGGGTGTTTTATAATAGTTTGAAACAGGACATTTTGAAATAAAGTAGTCTTAACTACCACCCTCACCGCGTCTTCAGGCTCTCTTATGGGATTCTCTGCTCTGGTGATTGCCCTTGGGGGCGGGGCAGGAAGGTCATGCTGTCTGTGGGACTGAAGGAATGCCCCCGAAGGTGGGAAGGCCCTGAGCACGGCCGCGTTCGGAGCAGGAGTCCTCTGCCTCTGTGGCCGCTGCGTGTGGCGTGTGGCCTGTCCCTTCGCATCCACTTCCCTGCCTTAAAATGCGACTGCTATTTTTGGACATTCAACACATGCCCCATTTAATACCTGGAAGAATGTAAGCGCTCGGCAAACAAGGTTGTGGGATAAAGGGCGGGGTGTCCATTTAAATCGAAATTTCAGATAAAGGATGGTTCTTTTTTAGTTGACCTCCTTGTATCTCATAAGTGATCACTATCACTGCAGCATCCTCGTGACAGAGCTCAGGAATTCGTTTAAAAAAGCAGGGATTTGCATTTATTTTTTATGAAGTTTTGACCCATCGAGCTAACTGACGGAGAGAAAACAGTTTTAACTACTCTTGTGGAATGTCGAGTGTGACCATTAGGGGGCTTATTATTTTTTTTTAATTATTTTAAATGCTTATTTATTTATTTAAAAGAGAGGGAAAGGGGCGCCTGGGTGGCTCAGTCGGTTAAGCCTCTGACTTCGGCTCAGGTCAGATCTCACGTTCGTGGGTTCGAGCCCCGCGTCAGGCTCCGTGCTGACAGCTAGCTCAGAGCCTGGAGCCTGCTTCCGGTTCTGTGTCTCCTTCTCTGTCTGCCCCTCCCCCTCTCATGCTCTGTATCACAAATAAAAAAAAATGAAAACATTAAAAAAAATTTTAAAAGAGAGGGAAAGAGAGAATGAGCAGAGGAGGGGCAGAGAGAGAGAAGGAGAGGGAATCCCAAGCAGGATCCTCACTGTCAGTGTGGAGCATGATGTGGGGCTTGATCTCATGAACCGTGAGATCATGACCTGAGCTGAAGTCCATAGTCAGATGCTTAACTGCCTGAGCCCCCAGGTGGCCCTAGAGGTGTTATTTAAAAGTCCCAATGGCAAGAGTCCCTCACAGACTTGCATAGGTCCACAGGCACCCCCACCTCTCGTGCTAGCTCGCCGAGTGAGTTATAAATTGATTTCCAGGGGTGCCTGGGCGCCTAAGTCTTTTAAGCGTCTGACTTTGGCTCAGGTCATGATCTCGCAGTTCGTGGGTTCGAGCCCCACATCGGGCTCTGTGCTGACAACTCAGAGCCTGGAGCCTGCTTTGGATTCTGTGTCTCCCTCTCTCTCTCTCTGCCCCTCCCCTGCTCATGCTCTGTCTCTCTCTCTCTCTCTCTCTCGGTCTCTCAAAAATAAATGTTAAAAAAAATAAAAAATAAGTTGATTTCCAGGGAAAGGCACCCCGAGGTCCCTCTCCCATGTGAAGAGGCTTGCTCCTCCAGAAACCCCCCAGGGGACACCCACTGATGTAGGACCGACTCGGGCATAGCACCACGCGGTTGGGGAACGTGTGGAAGAAACCATGTAAACGTGTCTGTGGTTGAGCGAGCCCAGGCAGTGCCAATGGCGCCACAAAGGAGCCCAGAGGTGTGGGATCACTGCCGGGCGCTGGAGGTTGGTTCTCACTCCCAGGCCAGCGTGGGCGTGAGTGGTGGGCAGGCCCCTCTGCTCTACGAGGTGACATGGACGCAGGCTCCTCTCATCCTCGGGTCTCCACCACGTCGGCCCGGTGCTCCCGGGGTGTCGGGGCTGCTGCACGGCCAGCCCCAGGACGGGAGGGAGCGCAGAAAAGCGCGTGGAGAAGCACGTGGGTGCTTTTTCTGGACCAGGCCTGGAGCTGCACTCACATGCTGTTGGTTAGAGACGGTTTCTCCCGCTTCCCGGCGGGTGATGCTTTGTTGTGGGGTCTGTCCCTGGCCTCTGCTCCCTCCTCCATGTGACAGCCAAGGATGTCTGCAGACATTGCTCAGAGGCTGCTGGGGGACAAAACTGCCCTGGCCGAGGACCACGGGGTCGGAACTCAGCTGCATGGCCGCACCTAACTCCAGGGAGGCCGGGGGCCCCAGCGGCTTGTATGACCAGAAAGAAAACAAACCGGTTTGGAGCCTGCCGGCCTGTCTCTCTTGCAATGACCTTCAGAGAGCAGGTGCTTCCCTGTGGTGGGCGCACAGGCGGGGGCAGAGCGGTCCCCATGGGGGGGCTGCAGGGGGGCAGATGCAGCAACTGGAGAGACCAGCGTTTCGGACTCGGGTCCGATGAAGAGAATCGGGGTGCCGCTGTCATGTCGGTCATCACCGAGTCTTTATGAAGAGGTGGATGTTTGACAGGAGGGGCGGCGGAGGAGGAAAGGCCACTTTGGCAGGTGCCCTTATGATTCACAAACACTTTTACGGCCCTGTGTGCGCAGGCCACCCCGGAGGGGGAGGGACGGGGCCAGCGGCCGTGTCTCAGGGAGGGGCCTTGGTGCCTCTGTCCTGCCCGAGGTCCCTTGAGTTATGCAGAAGGCAGAGCAGACTGGGGTCAAAGGGGCGCCGTGGACGTTGGGTACTTGGGTGTCGTGTCAGGGAGAAGAGTCGTCATTTGGAAGTGCTGGAGAGAGAATTGCTCGGTCGGCGTGTGCGTATTGTGTGTTTATTTAATTTGTACCTGCAGGAAACCAGGGGGAAACACGTACGAGGGTGTTTTCATAGCTCCTTTATTAACACGTACGCGAGTTAATGAATATGCAAACAGAGCTGATGAAACATGTCAGTAATAAAACAACCAGGTTGGTTTTGAAGGGGGCTGTGAGCGGTGGGACGTGACCTCAGGCTGAGAAAGAAGGTTTCCCACGCCAGTGTGGACGGTGGCACTGAGGGAGCAGAGCTCAGAGGCATCCATCTGTCCATCTGCCCGTCCAGTAAATGTTTTCCGAACACCTACAATGCTGCAGGTACCCCGTTAGGAACTTAGGACGCATCGGTGAGCAGGGGGCGCATGCCCAATTCAAACCCCAACCTAAGGCAAGCAGCTTCAGTGGCTCCATTTTAATGAGAATGAGAAGCTGAGACTCAGAGAGGTTAAAGCACAAGTCTGAGGTCACAGAGCCACGGAGCGTTGGGATCAGGGAGCAAAGCCGGGGGTGATGGCTATGATCCCTCTGTTTCTTTCTGTCAAATAGTGAAGACAATTATTCTCAAGTTCAGGAGTCACAGAGCCCACAGGCAACATTTCCAAGTCTGCTCAGGAATGAGTATCATGCAGGCAATAATGGGACCTTGACATTTTGTTCTTGAAAACCCCGCCCACTAAAACCTGACTAGAATGATCTAGAAGCTTCTGGAAAACATGGTGTTTGTAGACGCTCTCATCCCTAACTATTCCATAAGAATCTGGCGTGGGATGAGGACTAAGGCCAGGTCTTTAAATTTTTTCATAAGATTCCCAGGCAATCCCAGGGTCGTAACTTTAAGAAACACTCCACAGACCCCTACTTCTTTTAAACATTTTTAAATGTTTTTTTAAATTTATTTTTGAGAGACAGAGAGAGACAGTGTGAGCAGGCGAGCGTCAGAGAGAGAGGGAGATATAGAATCCGAAGCAGACTCCAGGCTCTGAGTTGTCAGCACAGAGCCCAATGCGGGGCTTGAACTCACGAACTGTGAGATCATGACCTGAGCCGAAGCCGGACACTTAACTGACTGAGCCACCCAGGCGCCCTTCACAGACCCCTGCTTCTTAGCAGAGGTGGAGATGTGACTCTGGAACCTGAATTTTAGGTATGGCCCCCAGGTGATTGTTCTAACCATGGTGATTAGAAGCGGCCATTTAATCACGTAAGAAAGGGTCTGAGGTCTGGGGACGCTGAAGCATGATCGGGAATAATCACCTGTGCTCACCCATGTCCCAGGGAAAAACACGATTGTTTATAACCAAACTGAGCTAGTTCTTTCACCTTTGAATGGAAACCATACAGCCCTAGAGAGATTGAGTGACACATTTTTAATTTTTTAAATTATTATTATTTTTTAAATGTTTATTTTTGAAAGAGAGAGAGAGAGTCAGTGTGTGAGCAGGGGAGGGGCAGAGAGAGAGACACATGAGCACAGAATCCGAAGCAGGCTCCAGGCTCCGAGCTGTCAGCACAGAGCCCGACACGGGGCTTGAACCCATGCACCGTGAGATCATGACGTGAGCCGAAGCCGGCCGCTTGACCGACTGAGCCACCCAGGCGCCCCACAACACATTTGTTAAAAGCAAATTGAAGTGATCTTCGTGTTTGGATGGCGATAAAGTTCTGCTTCTCATTTTTCTTTCTTGCCGTTTCTCCCCAGCTCCCCGCTGCTGTCTGTGGGCAGAGTGCTGGTAAAGACAGGATTCGCTGCTGTGTGAGAGCCGTCTGTGGGCTCTGGGCGCGGGTCTCACGGCCCTGCCAACTGCACCTCCGGGAAGGCGGCCGTGGCACTGACCTCCCAGGATTTCGGGGGTGGGGGGTGCTCGGCGTCACTCGGCAACCTGACTTTCGGGGAGTCAGGCTTTGGCCGCAGAGCCGGTATAGGGTAAGCATTCACGTCGTTCAGCAAAATCGTTGTAAATCAAACACACCAGGGGGGGAAAAGGCCCGGACCGGAGCAGTAGCTCATTTGATGTAGCTGCCACTGTGTCCGAATCAGCTTCACTTATTTATCTGGGAGGAGAGATACAGGCTATTCCCAAGTTTGAAGAACCTTTAGCTTCTTTCCTTTTCCTTTTCAGGCGGCAGGAAAGTCAGGCTGGAAAGGACGGCGCGGCCGCTGACGTGGGGCCGTCTCTACAAACGGGATTTTAATGGTGCGGACCCTGTGACCAGGGCCCTGCTGGCATTCCTTCTCGGGAGCCCGGGGGAGCTCCCTGCTTGTTCCCTCGCTTCCAGGGTCATCGTGTTAAGCCTTCAGTTAAAGAACAGCCGCTTTGAAGCAGCTGGAGGGGCCGGCCTCCCGTCCTGGGATGGTTTCTCGGTATTTGGGTCCACGTGACACAGAACTACACTGGATTCCTCGCCTTTTACAGTTTGCTGGGTGTGTTTTTTTTTTTTTTTTTTTTTTCAGCTTAAGTGGCTTGTTGTGCTTCAGAAAGATTTTGCTTTTTAGGTCATAAAGTGGAGCCTGACGACTGGGGAAGCGTTTTTTTTGGTTGTTGTTTTTTCTGTTTTGTTTTGTTACAATGTCTTGGAAGCATGCTGAATGTTTGCAGGGTCTGGGAGTAAGGAATGAGAGCGACAGATCTGTCCGTGGGGGTGGGGGGTGGCTTGGGGGGCGTCTGGCCTGAGCTGAGGAGTGGCGTGGGCCTGTCAGTGTCGGGCCCAGGGCCACCGCTGAGGCAGGTGGGGACGGTGGCCTTCTGGCTCTCATTCTCTCTCCCGCCAGCCTGCTCTCACCCACCCCCTGGGGGTGTTCTCCCCTAACAAGTGCCCGGAGAGCGGGGTCTCTCATCCTTTGCACCCTCGCCCCACAATGTGCGATCGCGGACGTATCCTGGAAGATGCGGGTGGGAAGTTGGCTGTCGTGAACATTCTCTGAGTCAAAGTCTGTTCAGGGACTCTCATTTTAAAACAAAATTAAAATTTTTTTTTTTATTTTTGAGAGAGACAGAGCACAAGTGGGGGAGGGGCAGAGAGTGAGGCTCCAGGCTCTGAGCTGTCAGCACAGAGCCTGACCTGGGGTTCAAACCCACAAACCATGAGATCATGACCTGAGCCGAAGTCAGATGCTTAACTGACTGAGCCCCCAGGTGTCCCAGTGATTCTCATTTTAAAATAAGAGATCGGTGGCTCTAGTTGTCCCCACGTGAGAGGGAAAGGGACCTGAGAAGGGCTGAGGGTGTATTGGAAGACGTTGGCTGAGCAGGGAACCCCAAGTGAGAAGAAAGGCTGAATGTGAAGCGGATACGGAAGTGCAGGACGTCCAGAGCTAAGCGCAGACGTGTGTCACCACGTATGAGTGGATTTTGACCGTCAGGGAATGATCCCAAATGTTTTTGGATCCTGTCGAGATCAAGAGAAAAACCAGTAATTGATTGCTTTTTAAAAAAGTAGGACACTCACACAGTCTGAGTTTCGTTTTGTTGTTTAATTTTTAACTGACCTCCTTTGAGTTTGCTTCTGGAGAGAAAGTCGCATTCAGAGGTGATCTGCGACACTTACCAGAAACCGCGTCGTTGATGGAAGGGGAAACACAGCCCAGGACTTCTCACAGAGGTCGTGATTTTTCGTAAATCACAGTGTTTTCTTTCCTGAGACAGCCCTGGGGAAGTAAGTGCCAGCTCTGAGTTCTCCCCCGTCTCTCCTGCGAAAGACTCGATGTTCGGGGCCTCCCAAATTCCGATGTTGAAACCCTAATCTGCTCTGCGGTGGTATTTGGAGGTGGGTCTTTGGAAGGTGATTAGGGTTAGTTGTGGTCAGGAGGGCCGTGCCCCAGGATGAGGTTAGTGTCCTG
>NC_043703.1:159435731-159444393 GCF_006229205.1 Suricata suricatta
CAGCCCCCCCCCCCAGCCCCCCCCACCTGCCCTGTCTGAACCGTGGTCCCCTGGGGCCGGCCTCTCTGAGGAGTGCTCCGACGGGAAGCAAGTCACTTAGGCCTTGGCCCTTGTCCAGTCATCAGCCCGTCCCCTCTGATCCCTCCCAGTGTCCCCTTCTGGACCATGGACAGACTCTGGCCGGCAGGGTCTGCCCTGATCCACTTTCCGGCCTGGGCTGCCACCACCTGCTCCCAGGGCACCCAGCTCTCATGGGCACTGGGCGGGGGAGGGCTTACAAGGGATTCCCTCCATCCCCTCCCCCTCTTCACGGCCTTGTCCCTCAGCCTGAGGTACCACCTCCTCTAAAATCTTTCCGGGCCCCCAGGGCAGACCTCCCACTGAAGAGCCTGGCCCTCACCGCCAAGGTTGGGCTGGGAGAGTTCTGAGAGCACCTGGGGGAGGGGTGGCAGCAGGTGGGACAGCGTCCAGAGGCCAGAGCTGCCCTTTGTCTCCACACAGTGGGGCAGCTGCTCTCTGTGTGGCCCATGACAGCAGGGTCACTGGGGACTTGTCAGGAATGCAGATTCTCAGGCCTGGCCCGGGTCCGCTGGATCAGTTCTGGGGAGTAGGCCCAGGGCTCAGGTCCCGCCGGTCCTCCCGGGGAGTCCGAGAGGACCACTGGGCCGGAGCAGACAGCGGTGACGAAGGGACATTGTTCTCCTTTGCCAGCCTCCCTGGCATGCTCAGATTTTACTGTGGGCACGCCGACGCCGCTGGCTGGTGACATCTGTGTCCTGCGGGCACACGCACAGGAAATAGTGTGTGTCACCCAGAGCTTAAAATTAAGTATCAGTAAAACCACTGGGGACTTGGCTGGAACGGAGTTTGGAAGGAACAGAGCAGACTGCCCATCAGTGTTTCCAGCTCACGGCCGTCAGCCACTGCCTGTCTCCCTGGGAGCCGGGTCCACTGGGGCCCCCAGCCAGGCGCCCCTGGCTGGACTAGGAGATAGCGTTAGCGAGCATCTGCTTTCGAGGAAGACAAACAACCAGAAGCACCAGGTGAAAGTCCAAGGCCCCTGTTCTTGAGGCGGTGGTTGTGGTCTTATCAGGGCTGGACATTTAACTGTTATGTTCATGGACTCACAAAATGGCCTTGGTGAAAAAGACCTCTAAAAGTCTTTCTGTGCCATTTTTCAAGTTGCAGTTGGGCAGCAGAGGTCTGGAGCCCCTCAGCTGCCTCAGCAGATGTCTGGGGAAGCGGGGAGCAGGGTCCGGAGCCCTGGCCTCGGGCAGAGACCCTCACAGAGCCAGGAGGAGGGGGCCTCCCACCGGGAGCGCTGTGCCCCGCCCGCACCTGCCCCCGCCTCCGCCTCCCCAGGCTGCCAGGGGCAGGGCTGCTGGGGGTAATGAGTTCTTATGCCACCTCCAGGCAGGTTCACCCCAACCGCTGGAGACTTTCTGAGAATATCGGGTACGTAGCTCCCCTTTTTCTTGAGTCTCTGCCCAAGCCTTGGGCAGAGGGGAAATTTGCACTGTCTATGCAGGCTAGCCCGTGTGGTGCTGAGGTGTGAGGAGCTGAGTGGGGCCTGGTCTTTCCCTTCTCCCCAGAGCTCACGGCAAGACCACATGGGGACAGACACGCCTCACACATGCACTCCCTTGTCCCCCACAAACCCGGGCATCGGATTTCCAGGTGTCAGGACTCGGGTGAACCCAGACATAATTTGTTCTGTAAAGCAGGACATTAGGGAGAGGCGGGGGGCGGGCAGGGGGCGTACCGTGAACAGCCCAGGGCCACAGTAAGCAGGTGTGAACGCCGCCGCTGCCCTGGGCAAGTGTGCAGTGTGGTCACCCATCTGTGAACTGGCGGAGGGTAATTTTGAAGGCTCTCCAGTGACGTGTTGCAATAAGCAAAAACGCAACACACATTGTTATAAAGCGTTAGTGTCTCACCATGATCTGCGGGCACCGGAAAGAGCGACTTCCAAGGCCCTGGGGTTAACGGTAAGTAGAATTAGGCATGACGGACGGCCCGGGGTGAGGATGCGGTGGGGTCTCAGCTCGAGTCCCGGGGGACCTTCTGGTTTTTTCCCAGCCAGTCTCTCCGGCACAGATGAGGCCAGAGTACGTTTCTTCTCGAAAAACTGGGATCCTGCAGTCGTCCTGCTCCCAGCTTCTCAGTAGCTCTTCATGGCTGACAGGAAGAGGCAGGACTTCCTGTGGAAGCCCCCGCCCTGTCCCTGGGGTCTGGGCTTCCCCGCCCCTGCACCTGTGCCCACAGGTCCTGGAGTGCCTCTTCCCCACCTGTCCACGGGAGGCCTTGGAGCAGGCTCTCAAACCCCAACTTCTGAAAGGCCTCCTGGGTGCCCTCAGGCAGGGGCAGCACCGTCTCTGACTCTTACATTTCCAGGGGTGGGGGTGGGGGTCTGTCCCCCTGGCTGGGCCACAGCGACACCGCAGGGGTAGATGCACTTCTTATTCTCTCCTGTCCCCCAGGACCATCACGGGTGCTTCGAGACGAGCAGCTACTTGGTTTGCTCATCTCTTCCTACGTCTCTCCAGGAAGGGAGGTCCTTCTGTCTCCTCCAGGGACGGGGAGTAGCATGCGAAGGAACCTCAGAATCAGGAGGGGCCCCAGGCACGGCCTGTCCACGTGCTCAGGGGCACACTGCATGACACACATTGTCCTGGTGGAAGAGCCCGTCCCCCGTCTCCTCAGCTGCCCCCAGGGTTGAAGAGACCCCCTGAGAGGTGCCCACCGGGGGCAGAGAAGCCAGCCTTCGGCACAGGGCCCACTGCCCGCTGGCGCTCCCACCGGCCTTTCCAGAACCCCGGGCCCTGCTCTCGGCCGCTGCCCAGCCTAGCGGGAAGACCTCTCACTGAAGACTCAGAGCTGCAAAACCTTGGTGGCCTAAGCCTTCCCTTAGAAGAGGCCCCGCCCTGGCCTGCGCAGAGTCCCTTCAAGGCGTGAAGACCCCTCTGGGGGCACCTGGCCCAAGCCCTTGACTCATCTGCTTCCTCTCAAGGCAGTTGGCTCCTTACGATGCGGTCGGTGACGTTCACGTGTTCCCCTCAACACCCCGCTCCAGCCGAGCCCCTAAGTGGCCTCCATGAACGTTCACTGAAGGAACAATGATTTATCTTATTCTCAGCAGAAAGAAAATGATGATGAATAAAAGACACATCCCAAGTTCACAGGTAGCCAGCATATGAAACAAAAAGACCTGGATGCACATACTTCTTTCTTTCTTTGCAATGAAGAGGGACGTCAAGTGTTGACTGACTTAGTTAATTGACACTAGGCTTTTACTTCTGGAATATTCCACCTGAGCCCTGAGACCTCCAGAGCCCATCGGCCAGGTTTGCTGGCTCTGTGGGACCTTTGAACTGTAGGAGGGCCCGGGTGGGGGGACTTGTGGCCCCTTGGATTTGCAGCACCCGGAAAGCAGGGAGACCAAAGGGCAGGTGTTGGCTGGTACTCAGTTGGCTTTATGAGATGGCAGGACGTGGAAGTTAGCTTGCCGTGATGGCTCTTGACCTCACTCGCTTCCCAAGAGGAGGCAACAGGGAAGCTGGGCAGGGAAACCGCGTAGGTGTCCTGCTGGGTGACCTGTTGCCACAGCCTGTTTGCTCCAAACTTCCTAATGGTTTTGGATATCTCTTAAAAAAATTTTTTTAATGTTTATTTAATTTTGAGAGAGAGAGAGAGAGAGAGAGAGAAAGAGAGAGACAGAGCATGAGCAGGGTAGGGGCAGAGAGAGAGGGAGACACAGAACCCAAAGCAGGCTCCAGGTTCTGAGCTGTCAGCACGGAGACCGACGTGGGGCTCGAACCCACAAACCCATTTCCAAAGGGAGGGAGAAAACAGATTTTTCAGAGCTAGTCCATGATTGATCAGGAATTGGGAATTTGCCCCAGGGAAGGGAGGTGCCACTGACATTTACACTAAAATGACACTGGCGCTAACGCTTCAAGTCTGGCTCCTCCCCTCTCCTAGAAAACACTGCCCACAAATCCTCCTGGATCTTTCTCGCTCTCAGGACCAACCTGGCTCCCTCCTTGCCTTCTCCATGTTCCAGACACTTCTCTCCTCCTGCTAAAATAATGACCCTTTTGAAGATGAAGAATTGAGGTTATTTAATTGGGGGAAAGGTCAGGAATGATGGAGAAACATCAAGGATTATGAAAGGTGTCGGCCCGCCCATCTCCTGTTCTGCGCAGAAATACTCAGCTTCCATCCCGGGAAGAAGGGTGTGAAGGGGACGGAAACGCATCATGAGACCTTCTGGCCCGTGTCACTCTTCCTACAGGGCAGAAAGGAAACAAGCCAGCCACACAGCAGAGAGGCTGTGCTGAACCGTGGCCGGGGAGACCTCAGACCCAAGCCTCCTTTCTGAAAGGGACGCGTAGAACTTCACCTGCAGGGGAAATCCAGCCTTCTGCTTTCTGAACAAGCCGGTGGGAAGCGTCAGCACTAAGACGTGGCGAGAAAGTCAGTGTTTTGGGGTGGATGGAGAGAGTCGAGAGCAGGTGCCGCACAGATTCCCCCCTCCACTCCGCTGGGGTGAGCCAGAGGCGTGGCGGGGAGGACACAGTGGGACGTGGAGTGGTCCTGAAGGAGCTCAGAGCCCCTGAGCCCGGGCCCGCAGGCTGCCGAGTTGGGTCATAGGCAGATATCTTTAGGAAGAGACTCAAGAATAAACCAACAGCTGAGCACCCACTAGAGGATGGACATGTTCATTCATTCATTCATTCATTCATTCAATTTGAGCCTCTGTGCTGTTGCAGCTACTGGAATAGGGGCACAGGAAGAAAAAGTGGACGAGGTGAATCTCTGGCGGGGCAAGGGGACGAATGTGTGAGTGCAGCATGCTACGTTCTGGCGCAGGTGCCAGCTGGGTGCCGGGAAGCCCAGGGTTGGGGGGCTAACACCGACCTGGAGAGTGTGGGGCTGGGAGACCAGACCTCTTGAGAAGGTGGGCCTCACGAGTCGGTGCGTGTGGTGGGCGATCACGCTGGTCGTCACGATGATAGGTAAGGCCTGACGTCGGCAATGCCTTGGTGATTTACCCAAGGTCCTCCTTGCTCCGGAGGGGAGCACTGGCCTTTTCCTTTTGGTGGTTTGAGCTCTGGGCTGGCAATTCAAGCAGAGAGAAGCGGGGAGCGCACCGAAGAGCCCTGCTCCTGGCCCGGGCGTCTTGGAGGACTCAGGAGTGTGGAGCTGACCCTGTGGGCAGGGGTCTTCCTTGTATGTGGGTGGTCCGTGGTGACTTCGGAGCTGGTGAGGGACCAGGTGAGATTTCCCTCAGAGGGAGATCCCCGGAGCCTGGATGGAGCGTTCCTCGGAGGGAGTGGAAAAGAAGGCCATGGTCAGGGAATGAGAACCGTAGTGAGCAGGAGATGGGCTGGAGAGCACGTCAGTCACCCCATCAGCCCCAGTCCTTGTCCTGACGAGGGCACTGAGGCTCACAGTGGACCTCAGAAACACAGCAGGTAAATTGCAGTAGGATTCCAGTGCAGCTCTCTTGACTTGGAGGTGAACAGGCTCTGCACCGTGCCATGGAAACAGAGAGTGACCTTTTGTACTCTGGTTCTGTGATTTTTGTCTAAATCTTTCCATCCAGCCCCGCAGGCTATGATTGGGTCTCTTTCAGGGTCATGGAAGGGAGAAACCTTTTCCTCTGAGCTTTTCCCTTTATGTTCCGCTTCAGTGGGCATCTGTGGGCTTTGAATGGGGAGCCCAGGCTCCTGGCTCACACGAGTGAACCAATGGTCCAGAAAGCAAATCAGCTCATGTGTGTGGCCAGCCACGGCGCTGCTGCCAGCATCCCCAGAGAACACTCCAGTAAACAGCAGACAGGTGCATCCCTGTCCTCCCCCAGGGCAGCTCTCAAGGCCATGCAGCTTTCTCCCCCTGGTACGTTCTCCCCTACGTTGTCCTGTTCTGTCTGCAGAACTGAATTGAGTCGCTTTTACTGAAATGCCCATTTTAATATTTAGTTGTTTCTGGTAAGTTTTGTTTAGAATGCATTGGAATCGGAGCCTATCAGAGAAATGTAAAAATCTTCCTCAAACTCTAAAAATAAGTACACTTCTTGGCCGGGATCCAAGCTCAAGATGCTTCATCCCAAGTGATAATTATCTGGAAAAGTGAAGGAGGAGTCCTGGTAGAGGATGAAGGATTTTGACTGTGACTTGTAATGAGGAAATGTTGGGCAGCTTTCTGGAAGGCTCCATTCCCAAAGGGAGGGGCTTTGGTGGACCTGCCTGGCAGTGGCTTATCGAGTTTCTGTCTGTGCCTGTGGGGAAAAGGCTGAGGCACCAACAAAATTGGCGTTGCCTCCTCCTTTTCCGTTGGAAGCTACAATGCAATTAATGACCAGCCTCAGCCACACACACCTTCCTTTGATAAGCCCGGGTTTACTGGGCCAGTGCCTGGTGCTTCGACTGAGGCCCAGCCTTCTTGGTAATTGCAGTTTCCTGCTGGGCTTTGCAGCTTCCGGCAGGATGCACACACTTCCGCCTGGGCCGCGCCGTGCCTTTGCTTGTTCCTTGGGTAACAGAGGAAAAGGGTGTTGAACCGTAGTCAGAGTGAAGGAAAGCTTCCAGCTCTTGATCTGAGGTATTTAGCTAGAAACGCTTTGATTTTCCAAAAGGTGGAAGGGATTTCTAGACCGAAGGGTTTGCTGGAGAACAAGGCGGGCCTGAATAAGCTTTTGGTTCCAACGGTCTTCTTGTACTTTTTTCCCCCTTCCTCATTCCCCCAGAAATAAAATGAAGGGCGTCATTGGTAAAAACAAGTGCACAAATATCCGTAGCCTGTGCACAGTTAAAGGGTTGCATTTCAATAGTGACAATGAGCCAGAAAGAGAGAGTGGGAATACCAATCCCATTTTTATATAAAAAATCCATTATTTTGTTCACCGTTACCTTTGATTTCTTTTGATTTTTCTATTTTTTAAATGTTTATTTATTTTTGAGAGAGAGAGACAGAGTACCAGCAGGAGAAGGGCAGAGAGAGAGAGGGAGACACAGAATCCAAAGCAGGCTCCAGGCTCTGAGCTGTCAGCACAGAGCCCAACACGGGGCTTGAACTCACTGACTGTGAGATCATGACCTGAGCTGAAGGCGCACTCCCAACTGACTGAGCTGCCCAGGCGCCCCTTGATTTCTTAAATACTTCAGTAGAATATGATTTGTCTTGACCACTGAGTTTTCTGGCTTACTCTTTAATTTTGCTCTCCAGGACCCCCAAACCCTCACCCTAGTCCTGGCCCTACGCTGTCTGACTGTGCTATTCACTGTCAACCTTAGCAGATTCACTGATGGAGGTGGAGAAAGCGGCCTGGCTCAGGCCTCTCCTGACCCCCTGCCTGGTCGCCCTTCTCTGCCCTCTGGCACAGTTCCTTCACCCTTCAATGGCCTGCTCCTATGTGCCCTTCATTAAAAAGCTCCCTCTCCCTTCTGGAGAATCACCTTCCCTCCCACACCCCCACAGCACGTGTGCTCACCTGTGCTCTAACCCTGTTCGCCCCCGGTGCGCGTTTCCCCCGCGTCCACATTTGTTTTCCTCACCAGATGGGGAGCTCTCCCTGGCTGGACACCAGGCTTTATTTAGTTACGTCTTGCATGGTTTTCTTAGCATGCGGTTGGTGGGCACCCACTGAGCGATTAACGTGGCGTTATTAGGTGCTCAAAGGGTTTTGCTAAGTATTAATACACCACGAGTTTGAAAAAAGAAACGGGCAACGTGTGGGTCCTGTCCCAACGTGTGGGTCCTGGGACGGTGGGGCCCGTCCTGCGGGCCAGTGACTGGCGGACTGTGGAGCAGGCCAGGGTGGGAATACAGGAATTTGGAAAATCAGGGATGTCATAACAGGAAGTCTTGTGGCCAGTAGGGAGGGGACGGGCTGCGGGTAGGGGAGGCATTCTGAAAAGCACGCACCATGTACAGCTCATTCAACGAATACTTGCTGACCGACTCTTGGGTTTGGTGGACCCAGGGATGAGTGGGTTGTGCTGTCAAACACAGATATAAATGCGTCGGGAGGGGACAATCAGGAAAGGCAAGGGACCTTCGGTAAGGGGACTCAGGACCCAGAAGGCACCGAATGCCCTGGGAGAGGGAAGAGATTGACGGGAAGAAGGGAAGTCATGATTATGTGACATTTTTCCAAGAAGGACATCTTCAGAGTGATCTGTAGTATATTTTTTCCTTTAAAGGCGGGTTAAAGAAACGAGGAAGCTAAATGCGGTGGAAAGGTTATTGTCAACTCCAGCCAAAATATCTGGATAATATTTTTAGTTTTACTGCTCTGGGATATTTGAGGAAGATAAATAGGTTTTATAATGAGACTACAGTGCGCACACTGTTTGGCTATTACACGCTGGACTTCTGCAGAAGCAATGAGCAGTGATTTAGGAAGGTCATAAAATGGGAAAGCAAAACACAAAAACAAAAACACCGGTAAATTAGCATCCAAACAATGATTCTGGGCCTCCTGATGATGGCGTGGTTGTCGAGGGCGGTCCGGGAAAGCCCCCCAGCAAGACGGCCAAAGACAGCAACTGGTCTACTGGGCGCAGTCTGGGGGTCCAGAACGGGGGACGACCTGGCTGCGGCTGCAGGTCAAAGACGTGTGGTCCCCCCAATCTGGGGAGATGTCCCCCAAGTTCCT
>NC_043703.1:159444493-159463299 GCF_006229205.1 Suricata suricatta
TTGCCAGAGAAGCCCTTCCTGGGGGCCCTGGACCCGCCTCAGGCCATCCTGTGGCCGTTGGTTCTGCAGGCCCTGCTAGGCGAGTTGGGACCTGGCAGGCCGTGGGGACAAGCAGGGGAGGAGGGGCTATTGGTGAAGCCCAGCGCTGTTTGTGGCCTCAGAGGAGTCCGCCATGTGCCCTGCGTGGCCTGTGGTGTGGCCGCTGCGTGGCCCTGTTGGGCAGAGTCCGGCTGGGGCGAGGCCTGGCGAGGGGACAGCTCTCGGCTCCCGCTTCCCGCAGTCTGCAGGGGCACCGGTCGGTCCCCGGAGGCGTTGTGGGGAGGCCCCCAGCCCCTGCGGCAAAGCCCATGCTTGCCCCTTGCAGGGGATGTGGGAGCAGGGCAGCCGCCCGGGCTGCTGACTGCGTGGCGGGGCCCAGAAGGCTTCCCGCAGCCCCTGACCATCATCACCCGCTTGCCCCAGGGCCCGGCTGCCTGGTGAGGGGAGAGCGGGTCCTGGTGAAGCAATAACCCAGGGGAGCCTGTGGGGGAAACTGGGAACGAGGACACTCTCCTGGGTCCCCAGTCCCCTGTCACCGTGGGAAGCACCCGTGAGGCCTGGTTCCTCCCTCTGCCCTGACCTGCTGCCCTGGGGTGGGGGGAGGGTGGGCGCTGTAAAGGGTGCACGATTAGAAGGGCAGACCCACTTCTGATGATCAGGGGGCCCAGGGCAAGGGGGGGACAGGGTCCCTTGGCCCACAGTCCCCCCACCACTGGGTCTGTGCAGTCACGAAGGGCCTGGCAGTGGCTTGTGCACATCTGGCCCTTGACCAAGCTCCTGACCCACGCCCCACCAGAAGCGATCCTCTGGCCTTGGGGGGCCTCCAGCCTGGGACGTGCCCGGTGAGGAGGCTCCGGAAGCAGGGCTGGACCCCCTGGGCTGGCATTTCTGGGATCACAAGTCCTCAGGGCCTGGTTCTGAAGTCAGGACTGCCCCCCCCCCCCCCCCCCCCCCGGAAGCAGGTCCCCTTGGCCCTGCAGACCCTGTACTGGGTTGCTAGGCCTTCTGGAACAAAGTCCTGCTGGCGGGGTGGCTTGAACAACAGTGACGTGTCGTCTGATGGTTGTGGGGGCAAGAAGCGCGAGATCAAGCCGCTGGTCTGGGCCCGAGTCCGCGGGGCGCGGCTTTGGGAGCCCGGCGGGCTGCTGAGCGGAGGCTGACCTGGGGCTGGATGGTTCCGAGAACGTGGGTTTAGGAGGCGGCTGTGGTTCCCCAGGTGAGCCCAGCGCATGGCTGGAGGTCCAGGGGGGCGGGTGGGCCCAGGGGAGGCTCCAGGGAGAAACTTGTGAGGTGCATCCCGTGTGGGTCTCCTCCCTGTGTTCTGGGCAGAGGCCCAGGGAAGTGAGGTAACCACCAAAGGCCTGACCTCTTGCTGTTTTGTCCCCTCAGGCTGCGACCCCTGGAGGTCAGCAGGCCAAGAGCTCACTTTTCAAGAATGACGAAGGAACACGTGTCTGCATATGATGTCACAACAGTTAACTCTTGACCTGAGGCCTTTGACAAGTGTGAAGAGGGAAGGGGGTGTTGGGGACGGGCTGGGGCCCTGTTGGCCTCCCGTCTCTGCTGCCCCACGGCAGAAGCCTGGCTCCCCCGTCGCCTGACCATTCAGCCCCCGGGTCAGCCTCCGCCGTCTGAGCAAGCCACTCTCTGGTCCCCGCCGGCGGCCACGACTCCGTCTCGCACGTGCTCAAGAGCTCTTTATCCAAACCATCACCTGAATTTGCACAAAATGAAACAAACTTGGGTGCTCTGATTCGCCCTGGGAGCATCCCCTGAAGACCCTGCCCTGCTCCTCCTGTCCCCTTCTCCCCCCGGATGGGGGCACAACGGTTTGCGACAAATGTGACATTTATTCTTCTTGGCGCTGTGCAGCGTCAGGTGAGGTTATTGCAAATAGACTATAGAAATATTCATTTTCTCTTCCAAAAAAGGCTCTTACATGTCAAATCAAGTTAAATGAAGTCATTGTATCAGGCAGAACACATATCAGCTGCAGATGGTGTAGTCTCTCTTTAAATCCCCCCAACCTCCCTGCCTTCCCTTTGATTTTATTGACCTGGGCCAGTTTAAATAAAGTTCAAATATTCTTATTAGTTGAGCAAATGCCATTTGCTAGAGTTTGAGCAAAACGCATCTACTAGCCCCTCCCCCCTCAGTCCTCCCACAACCCCCCCCCCCCCCCCCCCCCCCCCCCCCCCCCCCCCCCCCCCCCCCCCCCCCCCCCCCCCCCCCCCCCCCCCCCCCCGTTGTTGGTCAGGCTTCCTTGCTGGACTCCGGGACTCTCTGACAGCAGGTTCACCGGACGCGGTTCTGGCTCTGCAGCCCGCCTTTAAATCGCCCCGAAATCGCTGTCAATTCCTGGGGCCCAGCATCGAAGCCTCAGGTCTTCTGGGGAGGCCGTTTGGAGCCCCGGGGCTGTGGGAAGGAGCGGAGGAGGGAGCCCGAGTGGGAGGCACACAGTGATCAACAGGCCCAGCTCCAAAAGGCAGGGGCCCTGCGCACAGATGTGGCGATGTTATGAGATAATTTTCGGACCTCAGTGGGGTGCAAAGGGTGGGTTTGTCAGAGAGGGGCATATCTGGTGGCCTTTTCATGGAGCCGCACTATGACTTCATTACCATGTCAATCCTGGGAGAGGACCCTGATTGAACACAGCAGTTGGCTGAATGCAGACGGAGCGGACAGATCCCTGAATAAATAGTGAATGGAAAACCGGGTGGAATCTGCCTTCTGCTTTGTTTTCGGGGATGACCAGTGTGAGGGTCCCCAGAGCTCCCAGTGCAGATGGGAGGGGGAGGCAGCCATGTGATGGGCTTCTGTCCCTCCCTTTTTCCATCCTTTTCCTTGTGAGGCTTCTCCCTCCCTATAACTAGACACATTTCAGTTGCCTGGACGAATTTGCCTCCACGTCCCTCACCCCGCTGAAGCAGACCGGCCCTGGGGGGAAACTGACACGAAGCACCCACCACCCCAGCTGCAGCAATAAACATTTCCATGCTTCTTTCAGAAACGTGAAGTTTTAAGATCCCCGGCTTTGAGAGTTTTAGACGTAATTGAACACGTAGTCAAGAAATCCTGACAAAGACAATTAAAAGTTTGAACGAGTTCGGAATGACTTCCGGAGCCCTCTCCTGCGTGAAGGGAATCTGCGTTCGTCCAGAAAGGCTGCGGGCTCTCAGAGCGCGGCCCGTCCGCAGGGCAAGTGCTGTAAATCAAAGGGCTCTGGCATTATCTAGTTTCCTTTCTGGCTTTAAAAGTTAGAACAGATGTCACAAGAGAGGACAAAATGGATTTTACCCACCAAGAGGGGCTTTTCTTACCGTCCGTAATAGGAAGTGCCTTGAAATGCTAATGTACACAGTTTGTGTCGCAGGGGTTTGCATAGAAATGGTGGGAAACAGCTCTGAGCCCAACAAAACCTTTTGTTATTAATCAAGAAAATCTGGTCTTCTGAAGCTGCAGAGAGCTGGAAATTAGCGAGGCCAGCAATGAGGCCAGGGAGCAAAAATGCAGTGGAAGATCCCAGCGCTCCAGTAAGACAGGGTGTCGGGGGCCATGCTGCTCCATGCCCCCCCTCGCCCCCCACTCTCTGCTCTCCCAGAGCCTCCATCTTTAAAGGGGGAGGGGTAGTTCCCCTGTATCTTGTACTTTAAAGTCGCGTGTTTTCTTTTTAAGCAATTTTGAGAAGCAGGCTGGAAGAAATCCATTAAAAGCGCGCTAATGAAGCGACGCTGAGAAAAGAAAGCTAAACACCACAGAGGCAAAGCGGAGCATTTTGCTTGGCTAATGGGCTTGATTATGAGATTTTACAGGCCCTTTTATAAACTTGAATTTTATTTTGTGCTGGGGAACGGGAAATTTCTGTTTGGTTTTAAACATACATGATCGTACCACCAAATATTCCTAATTTAAAGCTGTGAGAGCAGGCGATTTCATGTCTAAGAGAGGAGGGGGCAGAAAAAGCCCTGCCAACTGCGGGCACAGCACAGCCTCATGCCTCCGCAGGAGAGAGCGGCTGCTGAGGGTGTGGAAGCCCCGGGCTCACCCCTGCCCCCCGAGCCGCTGTGGCTGGGTGGGCTGTGCTCACCCTACCTTATCTCCTCAACTCAACTAGAACAGCTAATTCTCTTCTTCAAATTTTTTTAAACGTTTATTTATTTTTGAGAGAGACAGAGCATGAGTGGGAGTGGGGCAGAGGGAGAGGGAGACACAGAATCCGAAGCAGGCTCCAGGCTCTGAGCTGTCGGCACAGAGCCCGATGCGGGGCTGGAACTCACGAACCACGAGATCGTGACCTGAGCTGATGTCGGATGCTTGACCGACTGAGCCACCCAGGCATGCCAAGAACAGACACTTCTGTGTTGTTGGGGGCTGGCCTGTGCCTCGCAGGACATTTGCAGCGTCCCTGGCCTCTACACAAATGCCAATCGCACCCTCCTCCCGTTGTGACCAGCAAAAATGTCTCCGGACAGTACTCAAATCACCCCTGGTTGAGAATCACTGAACTAGATAGATCACTTGCCTCAGGGCATTAGGAGATGCGCTTGAAACGTTCCCTGTGACTGCCAGGGTCCAGGCTGGTGCTGGGCTCGGGGCTCCACGCTGGTGGCGTGACTATACTGGGAGCTTGGTCAAGGTCAGACGAGTCGGTTCCAAACAGCTGACTGGTGCATTTTTTTCAGGGTCTTTCCCTGGGACACCAATGGTTTTGCATTTTCCCTCATTTTCCAGCTAGTGGGCTGGGGGAGGGAAAGCAGGGAAGCCAGAACAGTCTTCAGCCTGAGGAATCATCTCCGTGTTGGATGTTGGCATTTGACACCTTACTGTAGGGCTTCTGTATGCTCAGCCCAGTGGGCGGATGGCACCCTCATGATTCAGACCTGAGGCTGCCCTAACCTCTGGTAATATACATATTTTTAAATGTTTACTTCTGTAGTTTGAGAGAGAGAGAAAGAGAGAGAGACAGACAGCGGGAGGGAGCATAAGAGGGGGAGGGGCAGAGAGACAGAGACACAGAATCCCAAGCAGACTCTGCACTGTCAGCTCAGAGCCTGATGCGGGGTTGCATCCCACCAACGGTGAGATCATGACCTGAGCCGAGATCAAGAGTCAGACGCTTACCAGACTGAGCCACGGGCCCCCCTCACCTCTGGTAAGATTTTTAGCTGAGGCCTTGCCACTCCTTAAATTATGCTCCATTATCTTTGCAGACACCTTGCGTTTTGGAATACGACTTGTGGAAAAGTTGCCCGTATGTAGGATCATAAGCATCCGTTCCCTGATGAAATAGGTGTTAAACGCACGTCAGACACACTCTTCCACTAAAAACAAACCTGGAGAAAGCCTGTTGGAAAGACTTCAGTCGTATCGCGGGCCCTCCTCCTCCTCCCGTCCTGGGTCTGCTTCTGGTAGGCGCAGCTCTCGGAAAACGCTGGCAGTTCCGAGGCCTCCTGCCGGTCCCTGGAAGGGTCGGGATCCCATTGCACATGGCCTAGTCGCTTGGACAAGAGCTCAGTGAGAGAACCAAGGCGATGTGATGCAGGGGGACCCCAGGCCACACCAAACTGACAGTTCTTAGCTGTGCTGGGTGTGCGGGCTCTGCGGGTGGGCTGTGCCAAGACAGGCGGCGGGAGGGGTGCTTCCTCGGTGCGGGCAGGACACAGGCGGCCCCCGCTGCACACATGCACGGCTTACAGGCAGCCCTCCGCTCTTGCCTCGTCTCCTGAGGAAGTTCTGCGAACACGGACATAGAGCCATCGGAGAGGCGCGGGGCCCGTGGAAGGTGCTGGGTGGGACGGGGAAGCCTCTCTGAAAGTCAGGACAGCTGAGGAGGGAGGGCCAGGGGCAGCCCTCTTCAACGCGCCTTGTTCTCAGCTGTCCCTGTGACGTCATCCTGTGGCTGACGGTCTATCGGGTATGTATTCACTTGGGCTCACAAATCATTTCTTTTAAAGAATGCACCTGCTGGCACAGGAGGCCCTTTGAGCTGGCCTAGGGCCTCGATGCCTGTATCTGACAGGAAGAAATGTCCTCTGCCTCCGCACCTGTCACTTCTCTTCTGCACTGACCAGTCTGTGCCCGGGCCAGGGCACAGGGAGCAGAGGTTAGGGTGATGGAGAGGGGAGGCCTGCAGGTGGAGGGGCACAGGGATGGAGGGGTGAGGGCTAACTCTTTTTTTTAATGTTTATTTATTTTTGAGAGAGAGAGAGACACAAAGTGCAAGTGGGGGAGGGGCAGAGAGAGAGAAGGAGACACAGAATCCGAAGCAGGCTCCAGGCTCTGAGCTGTCAGCACAGAGCCCAACATGGGGCTCAAACCCACAAACTGTGAGATCATGACCTGAGCTGAAGTCGGACACTCAACTGAGTGAGCCCCCAGGCGCCCTGGAGAAGGCTAACTTTAGACCGGGGTCCCCCTGCACTACTCTGGATGCTCGCCTGGTCTGGGGGGCGGGGAACTCTCTGGCCTCTCTTCCCCCTGGAGCCGCCCCGCCCCCTCTCTGGGACTCAGCACCCACGGGGACGTCATTAGAGAGAGAGGCCAGCAAGTCCAAAAATCAAGCTCTGTGGGTGAGTGAGGCCGAGGGACAGCTCATCGGGACTTGTGAGGGACAAAGGCATTTTGCATGTGAGTCATCAACTTCCCAGTGATGTGCTGGAACACACCTTGTGGCTTGTAGGTGGGTCGGGGCCAGAGGGAGACCCTGTCCCAGCCGTGTCCCCACCGCAGCCAGCACACCACCTTCCCAGTCCCCCGCCCCCGGTCCCCGATGGCGCGCCCGGACCTGGTCCCGCTCACAGGCCACTTACCTGCGCTCGCTCCGGCCTTGGTGTTCGGGAAACAGAACATCCTCCCGGACTGAGGTTTCACTTAGAGGGTGAGAGTCTGGAGCAGAAAAAAGGCCCCATTATAAACACAAGAGCCCACAGAGAAGATGCTGACTTTGTGGCAGGCCCTGAGGGGAGGGCGGGAGGGCAGGTTTTTGTGCGGAGTTCAAAGCCCCGAGTGAAAGCTAATGAGGACCATTGTATTTGGGGAAGGACAGTGCGGGCGCTTATCAGCTAGGAGGGTTAGGTTACCGCCTCCAGTTTCTGGAGGGTTTTAAAGGCTGCCTTTGGAGCCCTTGAGGCTCCAGAGATTTTTTCCTAGGGGACCCCTTCAAGGAGTCGCTCCTGGGGTCACAGGGGTGCCGGCTCTCAGCAGACAGGGGTGGGGGCGGGGGGTTTGGGGGGAAGGTGCCCCACAATGGCTCAAGGCTCAGAAAGTCGGTCTTGCTGAGGGGCCTTCATGGGGCACAGAAGTGTTAGTCCGTGGGGAGAGGCTTCAGCCAAGCTAAATTCTTGGAGAAACTCAGCTGAGGATGCCTTTTCTGAGAGACCTTGGGGTGACAGCCTGTCATTTCTCTGATTCTAAGGTCAGGAATTCAGGACCCAAAATCAGCTGCTCTGATTTAACACTGGTCAGTGTTAAAGCAGAAGGCGATCAGTCTCTGGAACCTGCCTTGGCCTCTAGAAACCCAGGAATCTGGGGCCAAGAGGAAGCCACCCTCCTAAGGGAGCGTCTGGACATGGACGGAAAGGCCCTTCCTGTGCGTTTTGGGGACTCCTGTGTCAGCGCCCGGGTCACTGACCATCGGGACACCTCCAGGCAGAGAGCAGCTGTGTTAGGTTTCCAGGTGTGACAGGGCGCTGAGCTGGCCCCCAGGGGGCCCTGGTTTCATCTGCCCACCCCTTGCCAGGTGCCACTGCAGGGAAATCAACTCTAAACATCTCCAGAGTCACCCGTGTTCGGAAATCTGCTCTTTCGTGTGTCTGTTCAGTTTCCCATCAACAGAACGAGAAAAACAATGCTTTATTTTTATTTTTATTTTTTTGTAAACGGGAACAAATTCCCTCATTGGCAGAACAGGACCCATCGACGCCCGGGAGCAGACCGCATACCGGTATTAAGTGGACCAGGAACAGCATGAAAAATTAGAGCACGTGTGATGTGGAGAGTGTGGTAATTAAGAAGGTGGTGAAAAATCGTGCAGCAGCATTTTCGGGACATTTCTGGTCCCTCCAGGACTGCTTCCCATTGGCCAAACGTGAACTTCTAAGTAAGATGTTAACTCCGCTCTCCTCCCTGAGTTCATTCGTGTCAGTTCTTCCAAGTCTCCAGTTTTGTGCAACGTCGACCGAAGTAACACGAGCCACGGAGAGTGTTCTAGGCACGAGAGGGAGGAAAACGCAGGGAAGGAAGGCGAGACAGGAACAGCGTTATCTCTTCCGTGCTTGCAAAACAGAGATTCTGGGCAGAGGAACGCTGGGGGCCGGGGCCAGCTGGGGGCCCGCTCTGGGCACAGAGACTCTGGCCGGTGAGGTGGGCGCAGCCTCGGGGCGCAGGCGCCAGAGGCAGAGTCTGCGTGCCGAGCGCAGAATCCTCCCTCGACCCCCTGCGGTCTTTGAAGTCTCAAAACCTCCCATGGCATGTTCAGAACAACTCAGTTTGAATTCACTTGCATCAGCAGCAGGTCTGCTGTCGTGGCCTGACTAGGAACCGAGGCTGGGGTTACTCCTGCAGAGCTCCCCGAAATCTCAGCACCCTCCGAGCAGGGGGAGGTCTGGGGGAGGAGGGGCCGGCGGGGAGTTACTTTCTGTATTTGGCTGGGTGTCAGCTCCGCGCATCGCTCTGGGTTTTCTGAGAGCCGGGTCCCTGAGCTCCAGACTCTAAGCTCCGAGCGGTGGACCCAGGTGGCCTTACGGAGCCTCAGAGGGCCCTGAAAACAGCCAGTAAGTAGTGTCTTGTTGAATGTAGCCAGGCCTTCAGGTGCCGAAGAGAGTACCTCTGGCCTTGACCTTGGGCTTCACGTGGGAGGCTCTACCAGGCAGGGAAAGGCTTGACAGGTGCTGCCCAGGGGGTCTGCCGGCTGCAGCCCCTGTCTCCAGCATCTTCCATTCCATCCTCGGAGCGCCAGGACATGGGTGCTCGTGTCATGGGAGAGAAACTGAGGCTCCGATTGTGGACACGACTTGCCTATGGCTGTGCAGCTGATTGATAGGGGGCTGGGATTCGGCTGGACTGTTGGACCCCAGACCTGAGCCCTCAGGAAACTGCTGTGCCACCCGAGGCTGGAAGGAAGGGGGTGCGGATGCTCGCTGAGCACCCGGGCTCTACCTGAACTGAAGCTGATGGTTCTTGAATGTTGTTGTTTTATAAGTTTTTAAGTGTTTGTTCATCTTTGAGAGAAAGAGACAGTGAGAGACGGGGCATGAGCAGGGGAGGGGCAGAGAGAGAGAGGGAGACACAGAATCTGAAGCAGCTCCAGGCTCTGAGATGTCAGCACAGAGCCCGATGAGGGGATCAGACTCATGAATGGTGAGATCATGACCTGAGCCAAAGTCAGATGCTTAACTGACTGAGCTGCCTGGGCTCTCTGAGTTCTTGATTGCTAAAGAACAACCCATATTTCAAGCAAATTGTTTGCCAAAGTGGCAAAGTTTGCCAATGATTCCTTAAGTTTCTTCCTTCCTTCCTTTCTTCCTTTCTTTTTCTTCCTCTCTTCCTTTCTTCTTTCTTTCTTTCTTTCTTTCTTTCTTTCTTTCTTTCTTTCTTTCTTTCTTTCTTTCTTCCTTCCTTCCTTCCTTCCTTCCTTCCTTCCTTCCTTCCTTCCTTCTTTCTTTCTTTCTTTCTTTCTTTCTTTCTTTCTTTCTTTCTTTCTTTCTTTCTCTTTCTTCTTTCTTTCCTTCCTTCTCTCTCATGTTTATTTATTTAAAATTTTTTTTTACATTTATTCACTTTTTGAGGGACAGAGAGAGACCATACGAGTGGGGGAAGGGCAGAGTGAGAGGGAGACAGAGAATCTGAAGCAGCTCCAAGCTCTGAGCTGTCAGCACAGAGCCCGGTGTGGGGCTCCAACTCACAAACAGTGAGATCATGACCTGGGCCGAAGTCAGATGCCCAGCTGACTAAGCCACTTGGGCTCCCCTTTTGTTTATTTATTCTGAGAGAGAAGGAGAGGGAAAAGCAGAGAGAGAGAGAGAGAGAGAGAGAGAGAATCCCAAACAGGCTGTCCCCACAGAGCCTGATGCGGGGCTTGATCCCACAAACCATGAAATCACAAACTGAGCTGACATCAACAATCAGATGCTCCACTGACTGAGGCACCCAGGTGCCCCGATGATGCCTTCATTTAAAAAAATATATAAGTGAGCCCTGATTCCAGGTTTTGTCTATATAATAGTGCCACCTTCACTGGAATACATGTTCCGGAGAGCGAAAGAGGGGACGGGTGAGGGGCGCAGCTGGTGGACCTGAAGTTACGCCTGCAAGAATATCTTGTGGGTCTTGGCAGAAAAAGGTTGAGAAATCCGTGGTAGGAAGTGGCTGGTCTCCACCTTCCTCATTGCGTGGTGACTCCCGGGTGGGGGTGGGGGTGGCATTATCTGGTGGCGATAAGAAAACTAGGCTCAGGCAGATACGGGACTAGTGTTGTGGGTACAACGTTGTGTTCCAAAAACATATGCTTGAGTCGTAACCCCGGGACCTGTGAGCGTGACTTCATGGGCCTTGGGATTTTGCAAATATAGTCAGGTGAAGAGGAGGTCATGTGGGCGGACCCAATCCGGGGATGGTGTCTGGATGAGCAGAGGGGAGATGGGACAGTGTGCCCACAGAGAAGACGGAGAGAACCCCGGAAGGTGGCCAGGCGGAGGCTGGGGGGGTGAGTCTAGAGGCCAAAGATCGTCTGCGGCTGGAGAGGCCAAGAGACAAGGAGGTGCCCTTGAGAGGGAGTGTGGCCCCGCCGACACCTTGAGTTTGGACTTCCAGCCCCAGAGCTGTGAGAAAATAAATCCCTGCTCTTTTTAAAACTTTTATTTATTTATTTATTTATTTATTGAGTGTGTGTGTGTGTGTGTGTGTGTGTGTGTGTGAGAGAGAGAAAGAGAGAGAGAGAGAGAGAGAGAGAGAGAATCCCAAGCAGTCTCCGTGCTGTCAGTGCAATGCCCGGTGTGGGACTGGGTCCCAAGAACCATGAGATCATGACCCGAGTGGAAGCCAAGTGTTGGGTACTTAACTGACTGAGCCACACAGGCAGCCCAAATCCCTGTTTTTTTTTTAAGTTTATTTATTTATTTTGAGAGAGAGAGAGAGAGAGAGAGAATCACAGAAGAGGGGCAGAGAGAGAATCCTAAGCAGTTTCCATGCTCAGCATGGAGCCCCATACAGGGCTCGATCCCATGACCGTGAGATCATGACCTGAGCAGAAACCAAGTGTCGGACGCTTAACTGACGGAGGCACCCAGGCCCCCTAAGTCCCTGTTGTTTTAAGGCACCGGTTTGCAGTCACCTGTCCCCGCGGCCACAGGAGATGCACACACCAAGGACCGCACCTCGCTTCTGCTGCCTACGTGACTACTGGGCCAGGTTCTGGGGGGGATGCTGGAGGGGTAGGACGCTGCTGGCATCGAGCTGTGGCCACCCCTGCTGCGAGGTGTCGCAAACCAGAGGAGGGACGGAAGTTCGGTGCCGCACCCCCCGGGGGGTTGGAGGGCACGAGCGGGTCAGGGGGTGAGAGCCGGCGGAGTGTTTAGAACATTCACGCACGCTTCATCGAGGGATCCCTGAGGAGGACGGAACGGCCTTTCCTGGTCACACCAGCCGTGCTCCCAGAAGAAGGGAGAAACTCGGGACTTGCTTTGGGATTTAGGGGTGCTGAAGAGTGGGGGCGGGGAGGGAAGGACTAGGTCAGTGTTGGGGCTGCCTCGCAGGCTGTTTTCCAGGCGAGGGCTGGGGTGCCGGAGGAGAACCCCCAAGTCTGGGTGACAGGTGGGGACTAGAGACTGAAGGAGGGGCCCACAGGGGCCGAGGGAAGGCAGGCTCCGGAGCTGCCGACATCCAGAGCATACGTGATTCCTGGTGATAAATCACCCTGGAAAGGCATTAATACCGCGTCGGTGAGTGACTCAGGCCCCAAGCATGCCGGGCTCCTTGTAACGTGGGCGGCCGGGTTGTGTCCAGAGAGCCGAAGGGGTTAGTATCTCATGAATGCGCGTGGGAGGCTGACTGCGTCGGAGAAAGAGTTAATAATTAAACCGTTTGCGCCACCACAATGGGCCGGGGCTGGCCAGGGTCCCCGGGCTGACCCCGCTCCTCACCCGCCCCGTCGGTATGCGGCCCACACGGGAAGACCACAGGAAGCTCGGGCCGCGGGCCCCCAACAACGAGGCGTTTTGCTGCTGGACGCTGCCGGGACAGGAAATTAGGGAGGCTGATTAGAAAATCAGTTTGGCTTGGCTTGACTTGGATGAAGAGGAGGAGGAGGAAGGTGGGGGAGAGGAGGGGCTCAGGGCGACCCTCCCTTGTCCGGCGGGGAAGCCGAGGCTCAGAGAGGGTGAGGAGTTGGCAGGGCTTTGCGGTGAGCCGGGAGCGAGGGTACAGGCCGGGGGGCTCTCCGCGCTCTGGCCTGAGCCCCCCGCCCCGCCTCCCCCGGGCTCCGAAGACAAGAAGACAGGACGCTTGCAGGCCCCGACAAGAAATAGGGGGCCCGGATCCCGCCTCCGCCTCGGGCTCTCGGGTGCTTATCAGGGAAGACGCGGGAAGGGGATGTCAGCCCCCCCCACTGGTACCTGCCGCATGGCCTGAACGTTTGGTGGCTTCTGTAAAGGGGTCGATGGTGCCTTCCTCTGGCAGGAGGGGCAGACTCGATGTCCCCTCCTAGGATCGCATGATTCCCGACTTTGGGGGTCTTGACGTGATAAAGAATCACTCCTCTGGGTTCAGAGGTGCTGGGCTGCGGGGCGGGAGGCCTCCCCTGCGGTTGCTGAACATCGGGCCCCCAAAGCCCCGAGACCCTGCCTTGTTTGCGGCTGCGACATGTCCAGCCCCGCACCTTTCCCATGCACCCTGCATAGGGCAGTTCTCTTCTCGCCCCCTGAGGTCCCGGCCCCACTACCCCACCCTCCAGGGCTTGCTCAAAGAGTCCGCTCTGCCACCAACCTGACAAGGAGACCCCCCCCCCAGGTCCCTGACGCTCGAGGATCCCCTCTGCCAGACCATCCTCTCCCTCAGGGCGGGCCATGACCTCTCCTCACTCCCACCCTTTCCAGATCTTTCCATTTCATGATTCACAGGACCGCAGAAATGCTGCCTTCTGGACTAAACTTCCTACAGAAGAAGACCAGTCTCCTGTCTGTCTGTCTGTCTGCTCAGAGTGGGACTCCCAGGTCCTGCAAAGGTCTTTCCCAGGTCCTTAGGCCCATGGCTCACTGATTACAAAGATGCCACGTGGTGAGGCCCCAGAGGCCGCCCAGCTGGCCTGGGGCGGCCAAAGTCTCCTGAGTCACAGCACGCCCGGGGAACCCCTTCCCTTGTGGGGGCACAGTAATCAAGACAAGCACAGCCTAAGCCCCAGGTGAGAACAGCACAGGCAGGATTCAGGCAGGGACCCTGGGATGAGGACATTAGATCCTGGGATCCCAGTGCAATCACAAGGGTCCCGAAGTGTGGGAGAGTCAGCAGAGTGACGATGTGTGAGACGCAGCTGGCCAGTGCTGGCCTGTGACCGGGGACCGGGTCACAGGCCGAGGAGCGTGGGTGGCCTCCAAGACTGACTGGAGCCTCCAGCGTGGCTGGAAAAGACAAGGAAAGCTCCCGAAAGAACACTGCCCTGTGAACCCTTTGATTTTAGGCCAATGAGACCCATTGTAGACTTCTGGCCTCCGGAACTGTACGATGATACATTTGTATGGATTTAAGTTGTCACGTTTGTGAGGATTTGCTAGAAAAGATGGTGCCATCGAGACGGGTGTCGGGACCGGGGCTCCACGTGTGCAGGGGTGGGCCCTGGGCCGCAGGAAGCAGGGAGTCTGTGAGCTGGCAGGTCCTGGAGGCTTCATGCCTCGGTGCAGTGTGGCAGTGCCCTGTCACTGCCACACCCAGAGAAATAAACTCTCACACCTGCCCGTCTCGGGGCCATGTGACCCTGCGGCTTAGAACAGCTCTTCACAGGCTCTGGGGAGCAGGCGCGGCGGGTGCGTATTCTCTGAGCCCTGGAAGCTGCACAAATTGGGCTGCAGCCGCTAGAAGAAAAGCATCGGGGCTGGAGGAGGGAGGAGGGACGTCCCGCGTCTGGCCCAGGCGTTTCCAGTTCAGCCAGGGACGGCCATGGGCAGAGAAGATCCCACATCGGGCCAGGCTGGGGGATGGTCTCTGGGTGCTGAGGGCAGCCTGTGGGCACAAGAGCCTGTGGAATGGGGAGGAGCCCCACCGAGGGGGAGGAGCATCGCTGAGGGGGAGGGGCATCACCGAGGGGGAGGAGCATCATTGAGGGGGAGGAGCCCTGCCGCTGGGGAGGAGCATGCAGGAGCGGGAGGCAGGTCTGCACAGAGGCTGCTATGCTGGGCAGCCTGAGGGAAGGGCCTAGAAGGGTGAGCTCAGAAGCCGTGGATCCGCAAGAGTGCCGTGAGCCAGCCTCCCCGCTGTCTCCTCTTCTTAGGTGCTCAGGGCCGCTTGCGTCCAGGTGGGACCTGGAGCAGTGGCGGCCCGCGGGCCGTGTGCAGCGCTGACGGGTGGTCTCGCCTCTCTCCTCGCGGGCTGGCAGGCCTGGAAGCCACCTGTGGAGGAGGCTGGGTCTCTAGACGGGGCCTGTGTGGGCCCGGCCCCGGCCCTGCACACTCGAGGGGTGAGCAAGGCGAGTTCTCAGTGTGTGCAGCCTCGGAGTTCCTGGACTTCCTTCTTACCCGGCCGGTCTGCCTAACTCGGATGATTAACCGGGTTTCGAAAGAGCCCCGTGCGCCTGGGGGGCTCAGTCGGTTAAGCGTCCAACTTCTGCTCAGCTCACGATCTCACGGTTTGTGGGTTCGAGCCCCACGGCAGGCTCTGTGCTTACAGCTCGCAGCCTGGAACCTGCTTCCGATTCTGTGTCTCCCTCTCTCTCTGCCCCTCCCCTGCTCCTACTCTGTCTCTCTCAAAAATAAATAAAAATAAAACTTAAAAAAAATAAAACTGAAAGAAAGAAAAGAAAAGAAAGGGAAGTGCGAGTCTGGAGACTATGAGCAGCCGGGTGAATGTTACAGGAGGAAAGAGGGGCTGGCAGCCCTGCGGGACCAACAAGGCGGAGTGGCCGCCACCGCACGGATTTGTCATTTTGGATGAAGTTGATCATTTTTAGGCACAGTCAGGAGAAGGACTTCTAAAAGTAAATGTTGTTTTGAAAATAGGCTTTTGAGACTTTCCAGGGGAGAAATCTGTGAAGTCCGCTGCACAGATCTTACAAAGCACATGTACTGGCACTCACTCTATTATTTTAAGAAGACACATCTTGCTCCCTGGATCCTTACAGGGGAGAGTGTCCCTGCTGTGACACTATTAATAGGAGGATAGTTCAGGGCCCTTAACATAAATTTACAATCAAAGTATGATGTGCAGAGACACTTAGTAATTATATATGTTTGGCCCCTGCCTTGGTATTCCTATAAAGTGACCATTAAGGTGAAATGGATAAAATCAGAATTTTGTGATAGGTGGCTTTATTCTTCCCATTAAAATTCCTGTTAATGAGCTTGACTCATCAATAACAATTTGTTGGGCACGATGCATTTGAGTTATAATCACAACTAACACTAGAGGGTTGCTTACCATGTTCAGCAACACGCCATGTTCCCATGCATTATTCCACTTAATCTTCACGAGGATTTATTGGTGGCTTCTGTGATGATCCCCATTTCAGAGATGAGGAAACTGAGCCACAGAAGGGTTGAGTAGTTGGCCAAGAGTCACACAGCAAGTGGGAAGTGGGTAGAAATCCAGGCCTGTGGGGGTGCTGAGGCCGGGTTCGCCCCTCTCTGCAGGGGAGCAAGGAGGCCAGGGCAGTGAATGGTGTGCCGCAGGCCAGAGCAGCACCTGGTCTGATGGGCGGGTGTCCCAGCACCTCCCAATTTGTGCCCAGAGGGAGTGTGGCTCAGGCGGCAGGGCCACTACCAGCAGAGTGAGGGGATGGAAAGGCATTCTGAATTTGACACATTTTTCATTTTAGAACTTGCTACCCTGACTTGTGGAGTAGAAATTAGAACCACGCCAGTATCTGGATGTTCTCAACACTTAGAAAATTCTAGAGGTGACAGGCAGCACGTCTTAACCTCGTAAGGTGCATATTCCTTAATTGGGCACATCGGGACCACAGAGAGCGCTGCTGAGACAGAGCGAAGGTGTTTATCTTGTCTTTATTTGTGAAACACTTTGCAGAAAATTTCTTTCTCTCAACTCAGATGTAAAGCCTCAGCCCCAGGAGTTTTAAAAGAGGGGCATGACTGTTGTACCCCAACTGTCAGTCCCCCTGAGAGGTGACTGTTTGGTGCAGGGTTAACTCATCTTACTCAAATAGCCAACTTGCCAGTGGGGCGAGTGCCCAGCCCCCACCTTAGTCTCCCCCATTCCCCGGACGAGCTCTTGGAGGCCAGTGTGCGCTGGAGTTGCGTGGCCTCCTTCTGCTCCCAGAAACAAGTGGTCTTCTAAGTACCAAGTGCCCGGCTCACTTGGTCCCCAGGACTCCCACAGGGTAGGCGGCCCGGCCGTTGACACGTCTGGGATGTGGGACCGAGCCTTGCAAAGCACCGACCAGGCTCACTGCTCCTGATGCAGAGAAGGCACTGATTCAGAGCAGTCAGTCCCTGGCCCTCTTCCTCCAGAGAAACGGATGACCAGGTTTAAAGTCCTCTGACCTTCTCTCTGCCGTAGGAGCTCACACTCTGAGATCCCTGTGAGGGGGCTGATTTTGAGTCAATCTTAAAAATTTTATTTTATTTTCTCAAATATGTATTTATTTTTCAGAGAGAGAGAAAGAGAGCAGGGGAGGGGCAGAGAGGGAGGGGGACAGAAAATCCGAAGCAGGCTCTATGCAAACAGCAGTGAGCCTGATGTGGGCCTTGAACCCACAAACAGTGAGATCTGACCTGAGCCAGTCAGACGCTTAACTGACTGAGCCACCGAGGTGCTCCCCATTTTGTTTTAAGTTTATTTATTTTGAGAGAGAGAGAGAGAGAGAGAAAGAGAGAGAGAGAGAGAGAGAGAGAGAGAGAGAGAGAGAGAGAGAGAGGGAGTGTGCCAGTAGGGGAGGGGCAGAGAGAGGGAGAGAGAACCCCAAGCAGGCTCTGAACTGCCAGTACAGAGCCTGACTCGGGGCTTGAACCCACTAACCATAAGATCATGACCTGAGCCAAAGTCAAGAGTCGGGCGCCCAACTGACTCAGCCCCCAGGCGCCCCGTCATCTGAAACATTTGCACTCTGGCTGTTGGCTCGGTGCTCCCCCCACCCCAGCTCCTAATGGCTGAGGCCCTTTGGGGCTCCCAGGCCAGCAGCTCGCCCTGGCCAGCCAGCTCCCAGGTCCCCCCTGTCATGGCTGACAGTGTCTGCACATTCTGCGTGATGTGGGCGAGGGTGTGGAGGTCCAGTTCTCCAAGCACGCCTGAATGAGTGCTCAGTGAGTTCACTGTCACAGAACGAGCGCAGGAAAACCGTGGGCAGATTCAGTCCTTTGTCACCGGACACAGTTGTTATCAAGGCAGGGGGCGGGGGGAGGCCCACTGCGCCCTGGACGCTGAGGAACACGCTGGAAGCTCGGCCCTGTGACTCTCGGACCTTGGACCTCGGGGCCTGGTCGGCTGCCTGGTCTCCGATGTCCTTCCAGGGAGGCCTGCGCTTTTCCGCCCTGCTCTGCCGGTGGTGCTCCCCCACGGGGGACAAGGTCCTCCTGGACTCAGCAGGGCACCAGGGCCGGGTGGGCCTCTGCCCCTGCCTTCAGTACCCCCGGCCGGTCTGCTGACTCTCGTCAGGGTTTCAATCCTGGTTTGGGAACTTATTAGCTGTGTAACTGTGAGCAAGTGTCTTACCCTGTCTGAGTCTCGATGCTCTGGTCTGGCGGATTGGTGTGCTGTCCTGGCTTCAGAAGGCTCTCGAGAGGGGGCTGGGCATGTGAGCCAGGGCCCGGCATTTGCAGGTGCTGGAAGAATGTCACTTCTTCGTCACTCTCTGGCTTTCTTTCTTTAAAGACATTTTTTATATAGTTTATTTTTTTAATGTTTTTTATTTATTTTTGAGAGAGAGATAGCATGAGCAGGGGAGGGTCAGAGAGAGAGGGAGACACAGAATCCGAAGCAGGCTCCAGGCTCCGAGCTAGCTGTCAGCACAGAGCCCGACGCGGGGCTCGAACCCACAAACCGTGAGATATGACCTGAGCCAAAGCTGGATGCTTAACCGACTGAGCCACCCAGGTGCCCCTATAGTTTATTTTTGAGACAGACAGACACAGAGCACAAGTGGGGGCAGGGCAGAAAGAGAGGGAAACACAATCTAAAACAGGCTCCAGTCTCTGAGGTGTCAGTATAGAACCTGATGTGGGGCTCGAGCCCAGGGACCACGAGATCATGACCTGAGCCAAAGTCAGACACTTAACCGAGCCACCCAGGTGCCCCACTCGTGCGTTTTCTTTAAATCTTGGTATCTCCTCACCCCCTTTTCCTGCTTCTGTTGACCTGCTTCTATGGTCCCGGGCCATTCTCCTGCTCCTGCTCTTGGTGAGGCACCTCTGCGGGTGCCCCCACTCGCCCCTCTATGGTCCCAGCCCAGAGGTGGGGCTCAGAGGCCTCAGGGACTTCCCCCGAGGGACAGCCTCCAGCCTAGGGGGAACAGGAGAGGTCTCTGGGTCCTGGATCTGCTTGGAGCACACGCTGGCCAAGGCAGACGGGCTCTGACATCCGAGGCCTTTACTTTTGTGAAAAAGTAAAGGGAC
>NC_043703.1:159463399-159469848 GCF_006229205.1 Suricata suricatta
TCCCTGACAGGTCGTTTGGAAAGCAGGCATCAGAGAGAGAGAGAGAGAGAGAGAGAGAGAGAGAGAGAGATGGGGGGAAGGGAGTGAGAGAGAGACAGAGAAAGGAAGAGAGACAGAGAGAGAAGGAGAGAGGGAGAGAAAGAGGAAGAGGGGAAGGAGAGAGATAAGGAGTGCAGGTCTGTGGCCCCATCCTTCCAGAATGTGCTGCTGCTCCTGCTGCACTGTCACCAGCCACAGGCGATGGGCTGTGTCTATAGGGCCAGAGGGTTGGCCTTCCCTGAACAGATGTGTTAATGGAGAGTTGACTTCAGCCTCTTCTGGCCCCGAATGGAATTATCACCGGAATCTCCTTCAGTGGTTCCAGGCAGCGGGGAAGTGAATTTCCTGGGTAATCACCCAGTGATCAAGTTCAAGGGGGAGTGTGGCTCTAGGGTGGGCTGGGCCACCCCTGGTGTGAGTGCTTGCTGCCTGGCGGTCTCCCCGAAAGTTGCTTAGACTTGCTCTTGCAATGTGTGAAGTGACAGTGGCCGTGAGGGGAAGGAGGGGCTACGGGAGGCGTTGGCACAGGAGGTCTGGGCTCCTGGCTGGCAGCACCCTGGGGGGTGGGGGCGGGCTCTGGGCGCCCCGGGCCTGAGGCCTGCCTTCAAGTCCCTGTTGGGTGCCGAGTGACCAAGGAAAGGGCTCTTCCCTATAAGGGCTGCTGACAGGGGCTCAAGGTGACCCTCGAGGACGGGGGCCCCTCCGAGGGGCCCGTTTCTGGGAGGCTCCGTGTTCTTCAGTCATGGGGACCCGTCCTTGGCTTGGGCCTCAGGAGCCGGACTCTCAGCCTTGGAGAAGGTTTTATGGGACAACGGTGGGGACACGCAGGTCCTTTCTGTTTGCCCACCGCCCGGGTCACCGCAGGCTTGACTCAGCACAGATAGCACTTTATCGGCTGCTCCCTCCTCAGAAAAATCCCTGTAATTTAGGGATTTCCTATTTATCTTTTAGTTTTATGGCCACTTGGTGAAATGGTTGTGACTATGGCCTGTGTGTGTTTAACCTGTGGAGTTAAATTATATAACGAGACCTCTCATCGTGCGCCGCTCCCCACACGCACACACACACCCTTTCACACACACTCACATTCTCACACACATTCTCTCTCACACGTGCACACACTCACACACTCACACACACCCCCTTTCACACTCACACACACATTTTTTGCCCACACACATACTTACACGCTCCCTTATACACACTCACACACCCATTTTTTTGCCCACACACATACTTACACGCTCCCTTACACACTCACACACACACTCACACGTTCTCACACACATCCTCCCACACGTTTTCTCTCTCTCACACTCTCTCACAATCCGCCCGCACCCACGCGCACCCCCTCCTGCGCCCCACTCTCCCCAGGCCCCAGCGGCCTCCTGAAACTCGGCTCCGAGCTGTGCAGGCCGGCCTAGAGCTGCCGTGGCTCCCGGAGGCCCTCAGGTCCGCTGGGTGGTGTGCAAACGGCGCTCCGTGGGGTCCAGGGCACGGGCTAGGCCGGGGCGGGGCGGACAGCCTTGGTGCCCTGGCCCCTGGTCCTTATTTTCACTTCAATTAGACCAGCCTCACGTTTCTGTTTTGTCTCCTGGAGCTCTTCATGAGTTTTCTTTTGAAGAGAGAATTCTATTGCTAAAAAAGATTTGGAGATGACTGGCCCACCACAGAGAGCGCTGGGACACCTGGGGAGTCTCCACAGCCATTGGTGCCAGGAGGTGGGTGAAGTCACTTCGGGGGTGAGTCCGGATTGAGGGGTGGAAGCTGAGGGGGCCACACCTGTGGGGATGGGGCTTCTGGAAACAGTGCTTTGGGAGCGAGAGGACATTCCTCCCAGAAGTATAGAGCTGTGTTCTCCCCTGGAGCCAGCTCATCTGTGGCCCATCCATCTGTCCACGTTCTTCTCCACCCCCCACTCCGCCACCACTGTCTCTGTGTAAGGCTACCTCGGTCCTGGGGGCTGTGAGCCATGACTGGGGACAGCCGGCCGCGCATGGTTGGCTGCACGACCTGGTGAGCCGCAGCATCCGAGGAGAGGTTGGTGCACGGACCTCTGCAGTAGCACATCCTGCCGGACTGA
This sequence comes from Suricata suricatta, assembly GCF_006229205.1. Lineage (NCBI taxonomy): Eukaryota > Metazoa > Chordata > Mammalia > Carnivora > Herpestidae > Suricata > Suricata suricatta. Next base: position 159,465,522 of record NC_043703.1, read on the forward strand.
CGAGGCAAGTGGGATGAGACTGTTGCAGGCTGGACGAGGATGTCCAACCCTGCCAGCCGGTCAGGCGGTCAGCACAGGGTGGGAAGGGGCAAAGATGGACGTTGTGGGGTGCGGCTCGCTTTGAGGGGCCTCCTGGCAGGAGGAGGTGACACAGAGACCCCTGGGCAGGCCGGGGGGGCGGGGCCACTTGGACTATCCTGAGCTAGGCTTGGGCCCTGTGCTGGCCGCCAGCAGACGCCTGGAATCAGAACCAGGGGTCAAAGAGCAGACCCGATGTCTGGACTGGGGAGGCATCCGCAAGCCGCTGGGCACGCCCTCCCCTCGAAGCCTTGTTCCAGCGATTCGCTGCATCTGGACTGGCTGTTCCGCAGGTTTCTCCTTATTTGACTCCAGCCTTTGCTCTGATGTCCTCTCTCTGTGAGGTCCATGTTGACCGATCCATTTAATGTACAACCCGCCCCCCCTCCCTTCCCCTGTTCCTTTTTGCCTCCAGAATCCTTGTGACCTTTAACCTACTACATAACTTATTTATGCATTAAGCTTATCGTGTATTATCTACCTCTCCCTTCTAGAATGCAGATCCCCAGCCAGTATCTGTTCAGTGACTAGGAGGGAATCTCGGCCAAAGCTTGGCCGGGCGGGGAGGGGCCGTCCTCTCCCCCATGACCTCTCGCAGGGCAGGAAATATAACAGGTCTGTCAAAAGGACACGAAACAGTCCATTCTATGTGTCTGGCACGATAAAAATACGGCCAATTTGCCAAGAGAAGAGGAAAAGTCAGCCCCGCCATGCGTAAGGGATGCGCCCTCCTCACAGTGCGTGCGAGGTTGGCGCCATTGGTATCCCCATTTTAAAGACGAGAACACCGGTGATCTGGGAAGTTATGTCGCTCACCCCGGGACGCGTGGCTTGCAGGGGGAGGCTGCGGCCAGGCTCTGCGAACTGCAGACCTCTCTGTTACTGCCCCAGTTCAGCGTCACGTCCCCTCCAAAACGCTCAGGGAGCAGTGCCCCCCATGATGTCTCGTGGGGTACATATGGCTCTGTCCCCAAGCGTGAGTGCTGTCCGTGAGGGACGACGAGGGGAGGGGAAGCGAGGCCCGTGAGCAGCCGCCCTGGGAGCCCCCGGCCGGTGCACTCATCCCCGAAGCAGGTGCACACAGCGAGTTGAGCGCCTTGGAGTCACATCTCCGATGTTCAGGGTTTGCCTGTGTCCTGATTCCGCAGAAGGGGCTGCAGGTTGTGTTCTCAGAGGCTGATTAGATTTCGGCTTGCTGGAATGGGGTCACCACTCGAGCAGCCCTTGGTGGCCAGGACATGGTGGCTGAATTTTCCAGCAAAGCCCTGGGTCCAAAGGTTATTGCCTGGCTCTTCGCAATGTGCTGCCTTCTGTGTGTGGCTGGGGCTCAAGGCCGGGTGCTGCCCTGGTGCCAGGCTTGGCCAGGTGCCCTGATGTCCAGCCATGCAGCCGGTCGGGTACTCTGCTCGTCCGTTCCCAGGAAGGCACCAGGTGTTCCCCGGTGACCGGTCTCAGGCAGCCCAGAAAGTTCTGACGACAGGGGGCCCAGTTCCGATAGATTCCCCCACCATGCCATTTTGATGCCCCCTGAAGCCAGAAGGCAGTGCTTCTGCAGGATGGAGAGGACATCATCGGTTTGAACTCCTCTCTGTGGGGCGTGGGGACCTGTGTGAAATGACTAGGCTCGATCGGCCCAAGTACTGTCACCTAGACCAGCTGCTCTTCCGTCGCTGAGCCCAGGAGGACCAGGGTGACCCGGCTTACACCGCAGGCAGCGCCTCCCTCATGCTGAGAAGCAGCACTCTGGAAGGCCTGCTGTGTGTCGGGCCCCGGGACACGTGACCGGGACAGAGTCACTGCCCTCCAGGTGCTCCTGGTCCAGGGGATGACCTAGCTAGGTAAACACCTATTTCGTGCAACTAAGAGTTTGACAAACAGGAACCTTTTTTTCTCTCTTTTTGAGAGTGAGCGAGCGAGCAGGGGAGGGGGAGCAGAGAGAGAAGGAGAGAGAGAATCCCAAGGGGCTTGATCTCATGACTGTGACATCATGACCTGAGCCGAAATCAAGAGATGGTCGCAGAACTGACGGAGTGGCCCAGGAGCCCCCTGGGACAATGTTGAACCAGAGATGTTTGGTGACAAACGAGACAGACACAGGTGCCGTGAGTAACCCAGCTCTGGGAGGCGGGGTCCAGGGGGAGATGGGGCTGCAGGGGAGGGTCTCCCCGTGCTCACCTGGGGCGCTGGGGGAGCTCCATGGAAGAGGAGTGCCTAAGCTGAGGCCTGGGAGTCAGGACGAGTCGTTTAACAGTTGGGGGGCGGGGAGGGGGAAGGCAGGGGAGGCACCGTGTTTCTCACAGAGGCGCAGCACGTGTGAGGCTGGAGATTAGTGGACGAGGTAGGGAGGGGCACGTGACCGAGGGGAGGTGGTCCAGGGACAGAACGTGGGGAAGGGAGAAGTGAAGAGGTGCCTGTGAAGAGGCCAAGTTTTTGGGGAGTGGTCCGTGCAGCCCTGGGAGGTGTACTCAGGCTGGATGCTCCGGGCAGGGGGAGCACTAGACAATCCCTGAGGGCCTGGAGGGGGTGCTCACCTCCAGGGAGCGGGTGAAATGAAGGAGGAGGGCCAGGACCCAGTGCAGGGGGCAGAGAGTTAACCCAGAGACAGGCAAACCCAGAGAGGAGCTCATCCTTCGAGGGTGGGGGTGAGTGCTCCGGGGAGGGGTGGTCCTCAGGGTTGATTCGCCAGGCAGGTTCCTTTCTGCCGGCTTCTGCATCCTGGGGAGGTGAAGTCAAATGCTGGCGGCAGAGGGAGGACGCAGCTCTGAACTTGGAGGGAGTGCAGGAAGGTGGCCGCAGCTCTCTGGGGCTGGCGGCGGACTGGGTGGGCACCGAGAATCTTCAGATGCAGCGCAGGCTCCCAGGTTGCTCCAGGGACGCGAGCATCCTTTGAGACTTGGGTTTCCTCCTGTGGAGGAAATGCAGGGGCAGGGTTGGGGGCTGGTCCCAGTGCACCTCTGACCTTGCGTGACCTTGGGCAGCTTGCTGTCTCCCTGGGCCTTGGCTTTCTTATCTGAGTAATGAGAAGGCCCGACTAGAAAAGTAATAAGGCCCCCTGGAGACCCAGGATTAAATTTCAGGCCATGGTTTGAAGATTGTATTTATTTCACTCCTGATTAGCATAGGAGAGGCGGAAATGAGAAGTTAGTACAGAGGCATGCCTGAAACGCAAACCTAAGAAGTGGGAATTTCATTACTGCGTTGGGATTTAGCGTTGGGTTCTTTTCGGGCAAATTTAGGTTTGTAGGTTAATTACAAAAACGTTACCAGGGGGGGAAAAGCCGTTCTGATTTTTCATGGTTGATGTATGTAGTTGTTCAGTGCCCTTGTCTGGTTCTCTTCTGTCCATTTGATGTTGGCATCTAGATTATTTCAAGGCTCTTTGGCATCAACAGCTGATGGGAATAGTGGGGCAAGAGGGCTGAAGGCATTTGGTTTTGTTAGATGTTGGCCAGCTCTGATGAAATCATCTATTTCTTCACCGATTTGTTCTTGCACTCATCAACAAACCCTTAGTGGAAAGATGGAGGAATGAATACGTGTGGGATTGAGAAAGAGCGGGGAGAGACCATTTAACGATTTCATTTATCTCTGCTCTCTTGACCTCTGCCTGTTATAATGAAAAATTATGGAAATTGAAAATAGGCCATTTATAACATCCACGAGGGGAAAACACGCAGAGAGAGAGCAAGTAGATTATGAGTGCAGTTAGCTCTGTACTGAAACTAAGTTTGGAATTAACACCGGTCTCAAGGGATTTGAGAAATTTGAATAGGGACATTGTTTTCCCTTATAAAACAAGCACCTCTAAGGCATATGGGACTATGTAATGCATCCTCATGGAAGGAAGCGTGTCAAAGAGAAAACAACATTTCTCTTCCTTCAGACTCCATTTTACAGGTTGAGAGAACTCCAGGGAGCCTGGGATCTCCTCTTCTCCAAATCCCAGGAGCCTTGACCCAGGTCATCAACTCTCCACCCTTTTTTCCTCTGTGAGAGAAGGACATTCTGTAGGAGCATCTGCACTTTTGTGGAGGCTGTGGAGACACGCTCCGTCTCCATCTCTCCCTTTCCTTGGGACCCTTGCCTTTTTGCCTTCTGATTTCAGATGTTTCTTGAAGCAACTCAAGTTTATCTTCCTGGGGTAACTTACTCTAGAGTCTTCTGAGCTGCTCCAAGTGGACTGGGAGCTCTGGGCATCTGAACTGAGCGTCCTTCAGGCAACTCCATGACCCCAGGGGATTCCTTTGTC
>NC_043703.1:159469948-159486614 GCF_006229205.1 Suricata suricatta
CTTCTCCTTCTCCTTCTCCTTCTCCTTCTCCTTCTCCTTCTCCTTCTCCTTCTCCTTCTCCTTCTCCTTCTCCTTCTCCTTCTCCTTCTCCTTCTCCTTCTCCTTCTTCTTCTTCTTCTTCTTCTTCTTCTTCTTCTTCTTCTTCTTCTTCTTCTTCTCTTTCTTCTTCTTCTTTTTCTAAGCAGGTGTCACACCCAGCCTGGAGTGAGGTCCAATGTGGGGCTTGAATTCTAACCCTGAGATCAAGACCTGAGCTGAGATCAATACTCAGACACTTAACCAACTGAGCCACCTAGGTACTCATATCCTGACTTCTAATAACACAGATTAGTTTTACTGTTTTTCACTTTCATTTAAATTGAATTATACTCTTTGAGGAAGAAAATGTATTCTGCTGGATGGAATATTCTGTAACGTCAGTGAGATCCTACTGGCTCTTTAGGTCATCTATACTCTTACTGATTTTCTGCCTGCGGTATCTTTCATTTACTGGTTGAGGGTGTTGAAGTCTCCAGCTGTAATAGTTGACGTGTTTACTTCTCCTTGCAATTCTATAAATTTTGGCTTTGTATTTTGATGCTCTGTTATTAGGTACATTCATGTTAGGGATCTTTACGTCTTCTTGCAGAATTGACCCTTTTATGTAATGTCCTTTATTATCCCTGATAATCTTCCTTGTTTTGAAGTCTGCTTTTGTTTGAAATTAATGTAGCTACTCCAGCTTTCTTTAGATTAGTGCTAGCATGCTTCATAGGTCTAAGAGGAGAACAGGAGAAACCTAATGGAGGACCAGGGGGAGGGGAAGAGGGAAAGAGAGTTGGGGAGAGGGAGGGACGCAAAACCTGAGAGACTATTGAATGCTGAAAACAAACTGAGGGTTGAAGGGGAAGGGGGAGGGGGGAAAAGAGGTGGTGGTGATGGAGGAGGGTACTTGTGGGGAAGAGCACTGGGCGTTGTATGGAAACCAATTTGACAATAAACTATTTTAAAAAAATAGATTAGTGCTAGCATGCTATATATGTGTTCCCAAGATATTTCCATGAAATGATGATCCCTGTCAACTATGTTCCCCCTCCATTTCCTGGGTAGGCAATATAGAAAAGCTAGAAGGAACTTTATTGGCGGAAATGCTGTTCCCCCAGCGGGGAGAGCTCTGAAAGTCTTCTTCCTTGGAGCTTTGGCATCTGTTACGAAGAACACTTGGGGCTTGTCGCACATGATTCCCTTCTGTTCTCCTCCCAGAATCATGGCAGGATCTTTCTTGACTCTTCATTGTGAGAATTTGGTGGAGTTCCTGGAAGTAAAGCCCTCCGAAATGTGAGGGCCTGTCCATCCTGCAGCCCCCAGGAGTTTCTCTCTTTTAGGCTAGTTCACACTCAGCCTCCAGAAATCTGTTAAAATAACCATTCAAGTGTCACTACTGGTTTATGACTCCAGTTTATGACTTTTGCTCCAGGTAAGATCTTGGTTATGATTTGGGATATCCCTTGTCTCTCCCAATTTAGGGGTGGTGGTTTTTCCTGCAACACTAGTCTCTGAAGAGTCCAAGAAAAGTATTCTTTTCAGTTTCCCAGGTTTTTCATGAAGAATGGTGGGTGACAACTTCCAAGCTATTTACATGTTGGAACTAAAACTGAATGTCTGAATTACTCTTTGATTGTGTCTTGTGTTGGGTTTCATGCATATTTTTATAGTTTTTTTCTCTTCTTTTGGTGGCACAAATCTTCCAACAGCTTATTTTTTCAAGTGTATTTAACTTCAGAGAGAGAGAGAGAGAATGCAAGTGCAAGCAGGGTTTGGGAGGGAGAAGGGGAGAGAGAGAGGAAGAGAGAGACTCCTGAGCAGAATCTTCACTGTCAGCATGAAGCCCAGCTTGGGATCCAATCCCAAGAGCTGTCAGATCCTGAGCCCAAACCAAGAGTTGGATTCTTAACTGACTGAGCCACCCGGTGCCCCCAAATCTTCCAATAGCATCCTGAAGGTATGTGGGGGTACATTTTTTGACACTTTGAATGACTAACACTACCTTCATTGTACCCTCACACTGAATTGGTCTTTTGGTTTGGTACAGAATTCTGGTTTAGAAATGACCCCCCTCCCCGATATTTGAAGACCCTGAATTGTAATCTAAGTATCCAGGGTTGCTTTTGAGAATCACACTCATTCTGATTCTTGATCCTTTCTATGAGACCTATTTTAATCTCCCTGATGGCTTGTAAGATTTTCTTTTGTCCTCAATATTCTTTTTTTCAAAGTTTATTTATTTATTTTGAGAGAGAGAGAGGTGGGGGGTGGAGGGAGAGAGAGAGGGAGCAGGATAGGGGCAGAGAAAGAGGGAGAGAATACCAAGCAGGGTCCACTCTGTTAGTGCAGGGCCTGACCTGGGACTCAAACTCATGAACTGTGAGATCATGACCTGAACTGAAACCAAGAGTCGGTGTTTAACCAACAGCCACACAAGTGTCCTTTTGTTCTCAATGTTCTTAAATGTCACAATGACCAACTTGGGATGAGTCTATCATGCCAGGCATTTAAAGGGTCCTTTAGGCTGGAAATTCATATCTTTCAGGTCTCAAAAATGTCCTTAAATTATATCTTGATGATTTCCTCTTCACTGTTTATCATGATTTCTTTCTCTCTCTGGAACTCTTTTTAAATGTTGAACTTGTTGAACTAAGCCTTCAGTTTTTGTTCTGTTTTCTCTATTTTATTTTCCAAAAAAGTTTTTTTAATGTTTATTTATTGTTGGGACAGAGCACGAGCAGGGGAGGGGCAGAGAGAGAGGGAGGCACAGAATCTTAAGCAGGTTCCAGGCTCTGAGCTGTCAGCACGGAGCCCGTTGTAGGGCTTGAACTCACAAGCCACGAGACCATGACCTGAGCTGTAGTTGGACACTCAACTGACTGAGCCACCCAGGCGCCCCCATCTTCCAATCTTTCTAATGAGAGGCAGCAGTCTGTGGGAGGTATGGGTGGAGTAATGACTAGGCCCCTCAACATGGATGCACTGGGGATGGGAAAGAAGGGAAGGGCAAGAGCAGGGGCTTTCCTCGGGATGCGATGTTCTGATGCAGAAGTCAGAGACGTCTGAGAACTCCGATTGCAATCCGGCTGTGAGGGCTTACGTTATGTCCTCCAAAGAAGGTATATTGTGACCTTTAGAATCAGGGTCCTTATAGAATGTCATTGGTTAAGATAAGGTCCTATTGGACTAGAGAGAGTCCCTAAGCCAATAGAATTGGTGTGTTTATAAGAAGAAGGCCATGTAAAGACAGAGAGGCAGGGAGGAAGCCACATGAAGACGGAGACAGTGATGCACGTGTAACTACGGGATGCTAGGATTGCTGGCTGTCAGCATAAGCTAGGGGACAGATGTGGGACAGTTTATCCCTCAACGCCCTCACAGGGAAGCAGCCCTCCCCATAGTCTATTTCAGACTTCTAGCCTCCAGGTGTCTGTCAAGGTAGAAGAGAGATGGTCGTTTTTAATCCTTTCAACAAAATTTGTTATCCTGATTTAGGACTTTTCAGAGTTCGGGCACGTGGCTTACTCGGGTACTCCTGTCGAGGCCTTACAAATGTCAAGGGCCCCTGGCTTCTGGGAACCCCCCTCCCCCCCTTCTGGTTCAGGATTGAGCTTTATTATCCTTCCTGTCCAGCCACCACCATGCACCCATGCTCTGGAGCTCCCAGCATTCCCCTCAGTGCTTTCCCCACTGCCTTCCCTCTTTGTGGGTCCACACCAGCGCAGTCCAATGGATCTTCCGTGATGGCAGAACTGTTCTTTATCTGGGCCGCTCAGTATGACAGCCGCTGGCCGTATGCAACTGTGGAGCATCTGAGATGTGGCTAGTGCGAACCACAAACTAAAGGTTAGAATTTATTTCATAAAAATGTAAATGTAGCACATGTGGCCATTGGCTACCATATTGGATAGCACAGATCTGTACTGTAAAACCAAACAAGAAAGGCTTTGTTTTCAAGGTCATTAGGGAGGTAAGGGAAGTGCAGGAATGTCTTCTGTCTGCTATCTTTACCCTCATGTCTCTTGCAAGCCTTAAATTTTATTTCAAAGAGATCTTAGAGCTAAACCTGCAATAGTGGATTTAAAAAGTTTTGGCCCCATGTAGCCGGTGAGCCCTGTGCTGTGGTTCTTTGAGCAAGAGGCGGCTCTTGTGGTGGTTTCTCCTATTAAGGGAGGGCCCGGGCAGGGAGGGAGGGAGGGGTGGTGCTCGGGCCCCGGGCCCCGGCCCCCGGCCCCCTTCCCACTGCCTCCCACCTTTCCTTCTGAACTCACGGGTCCTTGGCCAACTGGCCCGATCTTTGGTGGCTCAGCCTCCTGTCAGCTTAGGTATGCTCGAAGCTTCCAGAGACTGCACCGGGCACACCTATGTGAGTCCCGAATATTCAAGTTGGCCTCCAGGGCCCTGTGGCCACTGGGCTGCCAGAAAGCAGATTGGATCGGTAAAAATATGTAAGTGTGTGTTCTCGCAAAACCTGAGAAAATCACACCTCCACTTTGACAAAAAAATCTGTTTCTGCTGCTCCAAGAATCACTTCCTAACTGGTGGGAAAGTGGGCCATATGCCTGCGAAGTGTTGGCCAGAGGACATGGTCGCTCCTGTCTCGCTGTGTGAAATACCTTTCCTCCAGCCCATCCGCTCCGAGATAAAAAGAAACCAAGCCACACGCTTCTGCTTCCAAACAATAGTCCCTGGCCCTCTGGTCTTGCAGAACTGGGGACATGGGGACTCGGAAGGGCCCCGCCCCCAAGGCTCAGGACGTGTTCCTGCGCTTCCGGAAGTAAAAGCCAACGGGAGTTCTGGGTTTAGAAATTCAGGGGTGGGCGTGGGGAGACGCGGGCACCCAGATGTAAACCAGGAAGGTTCCATGGGCAGAAAGTGGGGTTTGATTTACTGGGGAGACCTGTAGTCCCCTCCTGGGAGCTGTGGCATCTGACTTTGGAAGCTCAGCTCATACGCTTTTCCAGATGACAGCAGACCGGCCTGAGGACGAGTGCACAGTGAGCGGTCTGCAAGCCCCCTCCACCTCCACTCCCGGCCCTCTGGCCTTTCTGAGGGTGCGGCTCCAGGCTTCCACCTGGAGGTGCTGTCTGTCCCAGGGATGCTAGTACGCACAGCAGGAAAGCAGTGACACGGAGGAGTTATCTTCTCTGAGCCTCTTCCCCAAGAGCCGTCTTAGGGCTATTCTAGAATAATGAGCGTCTTCCCCACAGCGCTGTTTCTGGAACAAGCCTGTCTCTCCAGGGTTGGTTTTGTGGCCTCAGGTCAAACCCGAACATTGTGTTTTGATTTTTTTCACCGGGGACTCCAAAAGGTGGTGTGAAAAGAAATCAAGCTAAGAGCTAGAAAAATACTTTTAAAAAGTTACTGATTTTTGTGCCCATTTCAGTTTTTTTAAAGTTTATTCATTTATTTACTTTGAGAGAGAGAGAGAGAGAGAGAGGGAAAGTATGAGCAGGGGAGGGGAAGAGAGAGAGAGAGGGAGATTGAGGGAGAGAGGGAATCCCAAGCTGAGTGCACAAGCTGAGTGCAGAGCCCGACACGGGGCTCAAACGCATGAACCGTGAGATCAAGACTCTGGGCCGAAGTCAGGTCCTTACCTGATGGAGCCGCGCAGGCACCCCTGATTTCAGTTTTATTTTCCAAAATTTACTTGTTTTGCAAATAAACAGTGAGTGTGAAATGCCTCTTTTTTTTTTTTTTTTTTTTTAGAAAAAATCTTGCTGTCCCTTGTGCTCTGAGTTTATTATTTGGAAGATTCAGGAAGTAAAACTCTTGGAGTTTTCATTATCCATCAGGAGGGAATTTATAAAAGGAGTGCTAGGGGCTGAATGCTTGTGCTTCCCCCCAATCCCTAGTAGGATGGTTTCTGGAGACCGGACCTTTGGGAGCGGATTCCGCTGTGATGGAGGCGTCCTCACGAATGGGGTTAGTGCCTTGTACGAAGAGACACGATGAGGTCTGTGAGGACCGGGCAGGACAGCGGCATCCGTAAGCCAGGATGAGGGCCTTCACCAGAACCCAGCGAGGCTGGGGCCCTGATCTCTTCCAGCCCCCGGACTGTGGGAGACAAGTGTTTGGTCAGGTCGCCTCCTCTGCCGCGTCCTGTCACAGCAGCCTGGGCTGACAGCATGGCCTGGAGTTGTCAAAGCTGATACTGCTCAGGCTTCGCCAGTCTGGCCGGCTGCGTGCGGCGCGAGTTCTCACTGCCTCCTGGGGCCCTGCTCGGACACCTGCTGCTCCCGCCGTCCCAGGAGCGCCTCTGGGGACCCAAGTCAGCTCTTACGGCCACACTGGACTCGTGATGCTGTGGCTCACGGCTGGAGCACAGGGGATCCGGTAAAAGAACACTTCCGGGTAGCAGCAGCTGCTAATTAAGCCGAGACGGAGACCTAGGGGAGAAGAAGGAGGGACGACATTATTCCAGACCCTGGAAGTGACATCGGCTTGCGTCGATGAGGCCTGGACCCCAAGGGCCCTGCCTCAGATGCGTCTTTCCTGGTCTCTCCTAGCTGGAAGCAGCCTCCGCTGGGAACCCCCCCCCCCCAGCACCGCATTATCGCCTCATCTCTGGAGCACTTATTACCGTCTGCCTCCAGCGAGTTATTTCTGAACCCGCTTTATCTCGCCGCTTGGACCGCGAGCGTCGCGTCTCTGGGTTGGACTGTTGTAAACACCTGCTCTCTTCCTGTCGAGGGCCTTTGCACGAGGGCCTATCAGTTGGCTGAATCCTGTCCCCGCTGCCTCGACTCTGCCCCTGGATCTTGGGGCCCAGCCATCCCTCTGCACTGCCCGCCCGGCACCCCGGGGATGGGGCAGGGTCCACGCGGGCTGCCATCGTGGTAGCTGAAAGCCCCCTAGAGGGGGTGTCCTGGGGCGGCTGTGGCGGTTTATCGGCTCCCTTCCCCCTTCCTGCTTGGTGCCGCCATGGGTCAGTGTCTGCATCCAGCACACCTGTCTCTGCTGCGCCTTCTCCCAGCTGATGGTTCTTCCATCTCTCCTTGTTTAGTGCTGGAAACGTCCTCTCCCTCAGCCTCCTGTCTTCTTGGCCAGGCCTGTCCCACGAGGTCCGGTGGCCCCGTCTTTCACTGGATCCGGCGTGTGCTCCTCAGCCTTCCTCTGACTGCCTGTCTGCAGCATCTCTCCTGTTGGTGACCGAAGAGTCCCTTCTGGAAGGAAACCCGTGCTCCCTTGGCATCCTCGTCAGACGCTCCCTCTCCTCCTTCTCTGGGTCCTTTTCCTCTCCTTTTCCTTTGGCTCTCCGTGTTCTCTGCCCGTTGCTCTTCGAACACGCCCAGATGCTCTCTTTCCTGCTGCAGGATTTTGGCCACCGCTGGGACGCCGACCCCACTCCGGTGTGCCGCTGCGGTTCTAGCCTTTTTCCCGATGCGATTTCACATGCACATTCCTGCCGGCCTCTGTTTATTACCAGAAGCTGGCTCCCCACACGCTGGTGACGGAAGTGAGGACATACCATCCGGCATCTCCTGCCACAGTCAGTGACCCCGCCGTTGCCTGGCTGCCCATCCTGGACTCGCCTCTGTCCTCCGCCCGTCCACTCCAGTGACCAGGGCTCTGGCCGCCCGGCGTGGTCAGGTGGGCGATGCTGTGAACCTCAGGGGCTCACGATTATGAACGTCTGTTTCTTGCCCCCTTCGCAGTCTGCCGTGGGAGGGGCATGACCCCAAGCGGCTGGCCTCCAGGGAGCCTTTCAGAGATTGTTCTAGATGCATCTATGCCAGCTGGAGCCCATGCATCGAGGCTTGCTGCAGGAGGGAAGGAGCACCCCGGAGTGCCCTTCGAGACCCCTGGGAAAGGTTATGTCACTTCTGTGCCATCCTGCTGACGAGAGCTCAGCCAGGGCCCCCACGCTACCTGCTGGGAGGCAGGGCAGGGAATGAGCTGGTGCCCACGGCCTCCTGCTCATGCTCCCTGTGCTCCCAAGAGTCTGTCCACTCCCTAGATCAGCCACGACCCAGGCTGGCGGTTCTCAGCCTCTCCGCAATCATTCCCCACCACCTTCCTCAATGCGCCTTTCTCTCCAGAGGCCACGAGCCCCTTGCGGTTCCCCAGACTGGGCGGCGTCTTCTCCAGGGCCCCGACTTTGCCCACCAGTGGTCTCTCTTCTAGAAGGCGGCCTCGGATCTGCATGCCAGACCCGGCTCACAGATTTGCCTACCCCGCTGCAGCCAAGATGGGAGCTCTCTCCTCCGGGCTTCCAAAGCCCTTCCCAGGCCTGTGTGGGAACGCTTGTTGCATTTTTTTGGTCATTGCTTCTCAGAGAGTCTGACCCTACCCGCTGGCTGAAGGTGACCGGGCCTCTGCGTACCAATCACTGCACTAGGAGGAGCTTCGCAGGTTTTAACTCACTGGGTCCTCGCAACACCCTGTGAGAGAGGTCCTACTGTGGTTTCTATATGAAAACATAATGGAGAACCCGAGACACAGAGAGGTTTGGGAACTTGCCCAAGGTCATACAGCCAGCAAGTGTTGGAGGCAGGTTGGCTCCTAGAGTGGCTTCTGTCACCAACAGCGCTCTGTGGGGCGTCTCCTTCACATCCGTCTCTTTGGCCACAGAAGGCTGGTCACTAACGCAGTGTCAGATGCACACGTGGGAAGTTCTGTGTTCTGGGTTTCTTCCACCTCCTGCCTGCCTCCACTCACACTCCTCTCGGAAGCCTCCTGGGTCTTCACTTCTTGGTCCATTTCTGTGACTTAAGAAGCAAGAAAATAAATCCACGAGACTTTCCAACAAATGAATGGTCCTAACAGTTGGGTGCCCAGGGATGTCATCGCCAACTGGAATGTTCTGGAAGGCTTCCTTGGGGACTGTTTGCAGAGATAGCTTACCGGTCACACAGAACATTCCAAGGATTCTCCCGAACAGTTGTCACTAAACGTGCTTCATCCAACATATCATTAATTTCGGTTAAGTGTGCAAAATGTGATGTACTTCCAAGTTCCCACTCCCTAAACGGCCGTGTCAGGGAGCAGCAGAGAAGGGCAGTGCATTCGTGTCCGGGGCCACCATGGCCAAGGCCCCAGGCTAGCTGGTTTAAACAGTAGAATTTTTTTTCTTGTTCTGAAGCTGCAGGTCCAGGGTCCAGGCGTCGGCCTGGCCGGCTCCCACAGCCCTCTCTCCTTGGCTTGGAGACGGCCACCTTCTCGCCGTGTCTTTACACAGTCTTCCCTCTGTGTGTGTCTGTGTCCTAATCTCCTTTTGAAGGACATCAGTCATATTGGATTAGGGCCCACCCCTACGACCTCATTTTTACCTTAATTGCTTCTTCGAGAGCCTTGTCTCCAAATATAGTCACATTTGGAGGTACTGGGGATTAGGACTCAGTGTAGGAGTTTTGGGGTGACGCAGTTCAGCCCAGAGCAGGCAGGGACTGAAGCTCGTGCCTCTCTGCTCCATATCCGGCACCTCCGTGACCTTGGACCAGTCCCCACCTCCCTGGGTTTCAGTCTCCTTATCACTAACATAGGGAGTCAGACTAGATCGCCCTGGGTCTTTACAGCCTCAAGGCTCTGTGATTACCACGAATGGCATCACGTTAGGATGGTATGCTGCCTCTGTGCCCCCGGCAACACCAGGGCCGGCATTCAAGGCCACCAAGCCCTGGGGTCCTCTGGTTTCTCAACGGTTGACAACAAACTGTATTATCTCTGGTGGCAAGCTAGACATTTCTCCTGGGCTCTGAGAGTCTCGGCAACATCATTTCAGCTGGAAACGTCCCCAGGGAACCATCTTCCAGGGTCTTCAGTCCTGAGATAGAAGCGCCTGATTGTGCCCTGGAGGAAGGAAGGAAGACCTTGGTGTCTTTGAAGCCCAACAAGGGCACTTCCTATCTGGGGTAATTCTACCTACATGCACTGGTGAAGGTCAAAGTCAAAGCAGACCAGCAGTGAAGGAAAAGCAGTCAGCAAGGACAGCAGAACCCGTCTCGTGGGCCCCAGGGCAGACCCCCTGGGTCACAGTTGGCTTGGGACCATTTGGAGCCCGTCTGCAGCTTTCCAGGTCCCTGGAGTCGGCCGGGGTAGGCGATGCCTGAAGCTTGCAGCCCATTCTTTACTGAGCGGCGCCGTGGCACTCTTGTAGGGAACGCCAGCCGTGGCCCTGCGTCCCCGGGGCGGCAGCTGGCCTCCTCCCGCCGGGCACTGACGGGAAGATAAGCAGGTTATGGGCGAGGGTTGGGGTGCTCCGTGCAGGACCAACTTCTTCTACCTCGAGGGGGGATCTTCGTCCTTCTCTCCACTTTAAGAAGCTGGTCTGCAAATCTAGCTTCTCGCACTCATGCCAGTAACCAAACTTTCCAGATTCTGGTTTTTTTTCCATGACACGGCAGCCTGGATGTCCAAGGAGAGTAGTCGTGAGGGGCAAAGGGGCCGGTGCCCAGTCCCCAGCAGCCATCTGCTTATTTATTTCATGCCAGCCTCTGTTGACCAGGGGACGGTTGGGTGAGTCTGCACAATGGGGTGTGATTTCCCACGGGCAATGCTGAGCTCAGCACGGCGGTCTTCACGATGCGCACGAACATCCGCTTCGGGGGTGCACAGCCCGTGACGCACATTCTCCCGTCAACCCCCTCCGTCATGCTGTGAGGTCAGTGCTGCCCCTTCTTCTTCTTTACGTGAGGGATCCTGGAGAAGCAGAGGTTAACGACAGCCCTGTCCAAGGCCACAAGGGCAGCGGGAAGGTGCGGGAAGAGCCTGGGCCCCTTGTGCTGCTCTGAAACTTGCTAAAAACTCAGACTGATTGTGGCCCAATCAGGCCAAATTATTTGATCCTCTGGCAAGTTTTCAAAATTTGCAAAGGTCCAACATTCTTCTCTTATTGTGGGAAACGGTGGAGTGGCCACGGGGTGTAAAATTCAGGTTGACGTGAGGTTGCCCAGGCCCAGGGCCCAGGACGTCTGTCTGGACCTCTCCTCGTGTAATCTGGGCAAGCAGGTCTAGTGGCCTCAGGCTGGGTCTTCACCGGGGAGGAGTGTAACTTCTTTCTCAGCAGGCATTTCTCTCTCTCGATGGCATACCTGAGTTGTCATATCAGTTCGGGAATTCTGTGTGCGGTTTTGTCACAAGGAGAGGCAGTCAGAGGGTTTTGTCCCTTGATCCTGCCCCTAGAGGCGGGCCCCTCCCCGGGGCAAAGGGCAGGTAAACAGAAGCTTAGGAGGGCTCCTGCGAGGGGGTGCTGATGGGCTTGCAGTGGGCGTAGCAGAGCGAGTTAGGGGGACAATGACGCCTCTGCACCCTCATTCCTGCGAACATCACTGCTGCCTCCTCTGCGCTGGGCCCTGCGCTCCAGTCTGAGAACCGGTGACTTTGTCCGGAGCTGGTGCAGAGAGCTTAACCCCGTGCAGGGGCTGCCATGTGGGCCGCTGTTCCTGTCCGTGTGTCCGGCTCTGCGCTTTAACCGTTCCTTCAGGCGAGGACACTCGGCCCCTTGCTGGACTCCCGTGCACGTCCCGAACCTCTGCCCATGCCACCCGCTCGCCTTGCCACTGTGTTCTGGACCCCGTGGGGACTCCTCGAGGTTCCTGCCTCCTTTTCTCACCTCGCCTTGGGTTCCAATGCCCCCCACCACCGAGGGCCGGTCCCGTCTGACCCTCTGCCCGAGCCCTGGGAGCTCCCTCTTCTGAGGCTTTTCCAGCCTCCCCATCCCGACGGCCTCCACGGGTCACCTGCACTGCTGTCCACTCTCAGGCCGTGCTGCTCAAAGCTGGCTCCCAGGGCGCCGCTCCTCAGTCAACCAATCATGACACTGGCGTTAGGTTTCTTTGGAAGAGGGCCTCAGGAGTGGCTCAACTTCCTGGCTGGTGTCCCCAGGGCTCCCAGAAGCACCCCCCCACCATCATGTGCCCCAGCACTGGGAGTCACAAGGCTAGGAGCTGGAGGCCTGGGAGGGACACCCTGTCTTCCTGGTCTTGCTGTCGGCACCTTCCCTGTCCTGGGCTGCCCGCCTTCCCCAGCGCCTCCCGCCATGATTCTCCACCTGCCCCCATGCCTTCCATACCCCCAGGCCCGCGAGCACACCCACAGGAGGTGGGGCCTTCTCCGCAGCCTGCCCCGTGCCTCAGTTTCCCTCCAGAGCGGCGTGGCGCTGCAGCAGACCCCACATGGAATGAGTGCCTCTCGGCTGGCAGTCGGATGAGTTTAGGAATGACGGCATTTCTTCTTTACGAGAAATAAAGGAAAAGACGGTCTTGCGAAATCAGCAAAGCTGCAGTTCATTTGGCCAGGCAGCTCCTCCTTGACTTGTCATGGGTTTTGCTCTGCCAAACCCAGTTTTCAACGCGATCAAGATGATTTGTCATCGAAAGTCTCCGGCACGTCGATGGCCAGGTGGAGGGGCCCACCGTCGGCAGGCAGGGCGGGCAGAGGCGGTGAGGGCAGAAGGGACCTTGGGAGTCTCAGATCCCAGCCCGGTCCTTCTGTGGATGAATGCTGGGGGGCCTCGGCCCCGGGAGAAGGGCTCCCCGGCGATGGCATCTGGGGCTGGACAAGAGCTCCCGTCGGAAGACTCCGGCCAACGGAGGGCCCCTCACCGGTGTCCATCATGAACGATGCTTACTCTAGATGCAGTCGCTGGTGGGCCCTTCCTGGGAAACGTGCAAGGGCTCACGGGAAGAGGATCCGCCTTAGCATCCACAAGCGTGGGGGAGGTGCCGTGAGGAGAGAATTTCCACTCCCCTCTGCCACGGTCAGGCTCACAAAGCCGGATGGATATGACCGGGAATTTCTCCCTCACACCAACAAAGGCAACCAAGAGAGATTTGCTTTGAATCATATGGGGCATTTATGGCATGGCTCATCATGGTGCTGGAGAGGACATGGCATTCAGGATTTGGTTAATGGGCAATAAAGAATGTGGGCGTCTCGCTTGGAGTCGCACAGGCTCGGCGAGGGAGGCGGAGGCTAGAATCTGGCATCTCCTGGTCCCTCCTCCTCATTTCCTCCGCTCTCAGTGTCCCTGAATTGATGGCCTGTCTGGTTGATGTGTTCATACATGAAGGACCTTCATGTGAACTAGGGGTGACTCGTTCTAGATGCTGCTTCAGAGCAGAAAGCTTGACCAACTGGGCGCAGTCACAGAGAGGTGACTTTGAGCCCAGCACAGAGTCCCATCAGTGAGCACCATCCCAGAGCTGGGGGAGCTGCCTCGTGGGTGAGTGGGGCTCCCCTTGCACTGGGGGTCGCCACGAGGGTGGCAGGGTCATCTGCCAGGAGCACTTCGGGGGCAGGTCTCCTGCTGGGGGTGGCAAGCTGGACCTGATCGATGACTTGTACATCCATTCTGTCCCAGAGCTGTGAGCCCACTGGCCTTCCCGCTGTCGTCTCTGTGGTTAGGTTCCTGAAGCCGACTTCACTCCTGGAGTCTGTTCTGGCTTGGATGGAAGAGAAAGGAAGGGACCCTGCACTTCAGGGAAAAGTGCATCTTGTTCACCCGTCAAGTCTGTCACCTCTGGTCTGCGGCAGCCCGCCTACGTAGTGCTGTCACCTAAATGTGATGTTGGGCTAGGATGGGCTTTGAGTGGAGATTTCAGGGCACAAACTGACCCGAGAGCACAGGCGGAGTTTGAGAGTGTCACAAAGTTGGTTACCTGCTTGCAGCCCAGGTTGGTCTGCTGAGGAAGGCTGTCCAGAACCTTTTCCTGGACAATAGGAAGTGATCTTTGCTCAAATCTGCAGAGAGAGGACGGCGTGTGGACAGAGTCCCGCCTGGGAGGTCAAGAGTAGCACTTACATCTGTATACTGGGATCCCAAAATTGTTCGAGTGCAGAGTGTAGGTTAGTAGTAGTAGTTGTAGTAGTAGTAGTAGTAGTAGTAGTAGTAGTGGTAATAATAATAATAATAATGCATTCAGGCTGGGCAGTTCTCACCTGACTGTACATCCTAATCACGGATTAGAGTGTGTGAGCCTAATGTTTGTCAATGTCATCCCCATTTTCCTTAAGCCAGGGGAGTTTTCCCCCCAAAGCATCAACAGATCTGAGATCTCTGTGTGAACAGTGCTTGTGTTCAAGCAAGGAGAGCACATTCTCAGGCCATTGTCATGCCTGCCTGCCTTCCTCTCTCTCTCTCTCTCTCTCTCTTTCTCTCTGTGCAAAGGGTGCTTTTATTATAGCACAGGGACAGGACTCTTGGGCAGAAAGAGCCACACTCATCTTAATGCTTTTCTGGTGGCTGTTAGTGGAAATTCCACAGTACTTGGGGCAAGAGTCTGCAACCACTATCTGGGTTCAGATAGACAGAGAGACAGACAGACAGACAGACAAGATAGATAGTAGAGATGTAATTCACACACCTTAAAATCCACTCCTTTAAAGCGTGTAATACAATGGTGTTTAATATGTTCATAAAATTGTGCCGTCTTCATTACTATCTAACTGCAGAACATTTCCAACATCCCCAGAGGAAATCTCTTACCGACGAGCAGTCACCCTTCCTTCTTCCCGCCGCCCCCACCCCCCCAGGCCCTGGCAACCTGGCAACTCATCTACTTTCTGTCTGTATGGAGTTGCTGTACTTCCTATGATAAAATCATGTACTACATGGCCTTTTGTGCCTAGTTTCTCTCACTAAGCATAATGTGCTTGTGGTCCACCTATGATGTAGCCTGTGTCAGTTATTCATTCTTTCTACTGGAAGACGATATTTCATTTTATGGACATACCGACTTCATCTGTCCGTTCATCAGTCGGTGGACATTTGAATTGCTTCCGCTTCTTGACTTGTATGACTCTGCTGCTGTAAAGAAGCCTGTCCAAGGTCTTGTGTGGTCCTATGTTTTCCCTTCTCTCGGCGAGAAACCCTGCAGTAGAATTTCTGGGTCCCAGGCTCACGAAGGTTAACTGTTCGAGGAGCTGCAAAACTGGCCTCCCAAGCGGCTGTCCCGTGTCACCTCCCCACTGACAATGTCTGAGGGCTCCAGTCTCCCCTCCTCCTCCTCCTCACTTCTTTTAGTCCATCCTTTTGGGTGGGGGATCTTCTTGGTGAAAGGGGTGTATCTCTATAATGACTGATGCTCTTGAGCATTTTTTCATGCGCTTATTGAACATTTGCACGTCTTCTTTGGAGAAAGGCCTATTCAGATCTTTAGCCCATTTTTAAATTGAATTACTTTTCTTTCTGTTTTTGAATCGTAGGAGTTATTTGATGTGTTCTGGTGCTATGATGTGTCAGATCCATGATGTGTAAATATTCATTCCCATCATGTGTGTTCTTGTTTCATTTTCTTGTTGATGTCCTTTGTCATACACGTCTTTAATTCCATCAAAGTCCACTTTACCTGTTTTTTTCTTTGCTTGTTTGTGCTTTTGGTGTCACCTGTGAGAAACCATTGTCTAGTCCAAGGTCATGAAGATTTATAGTTATGCTGTCTTCTAAAGAGTTTTATAGTCTTAGCTCTTAACTCTTAGATGTTTTTATGCTTAAATTATTAGGCTCAGCTCTGGGAATACGTCTTCCATTTTCAAATAATTTTTATTGCATATAAAAAAAGTTAAGAAATTAAAATTAAAAAAGTATATTTTAAAGAAGGGGTATCAGACTTTAAGATCAACTTTGTAATTTGCTTTATTCATCTAGTCTATCTGAAACATTTTTCTATATCATAGCTTTGATTTGAGTGTTCCATGGTCTGGATATTTATGTTTTGTTTTATCCTTTATTTTTGGTCATTTAGATTCTTCTAATTAAAAAAAATAGTAGTACAGCAATGAATGCATGATCATTCTCTTAGAATAAATTCTCAGAAATCGTTTTTAAAGAGTAGACTCCTGTTTCCAGCATTCTAATAAAACAAGTATAGTAATGGTTCCCTGACAGAGAATATTCTGGAACAAAATAAAGGACAGTCAGATAGGTAAAAAAAAAATTAACTTAATACTGCTTTCATTTTTGAGAATAGTTTTCTTCATCTTGTCCAATATTTGCACATTTTCTGCAGGTTACCATGAAATAATACCAAGAACCTTTTCTGTTATTACAGTTATCATGTTAATCACTGTATTAATATTTTACTGATTTGATGTGACATAATTTACTTTGTAAATGTATAGGTGTTGATTATTTAAGTTGCATTCAACTTTTGAGAAATGGAAAACACCACAGTGAACATATCTGAAATTTGTGCACGCAGAAGTTTTGTTCTTATGAATGGTTTCCTTAGGGCAGGTTCCCAGCAGATTGATTTCAGAGCCAAAGGGTTAGAACATTTGGAGGGTATACATATGGTTCTGTTGCTTCTGGAAGGGTTGTAGTGATTTGTACTGCCTTCAGGAGGGTATGAGGATTCAGGCACCAGGCATGCACACCTCTACTCTTGCAAATGTGTTAAAATGTTTAAGCAAAGAGTATGGGTGAATGGCTCTTGAGTTAGGGGAGGGCGAAGTTATCTTCTATTTTATTGCTGTTTTCAATTTTTACATTTAAACTGAAGAATGATTCTTTCTTTTCCATGTGGAGAATATTTCACATGCTGCCTTTTCTTGTTTGCAGAGAATGAAGTTTCAAAAATTATCTTTAGTGAAACAGAATACATGAGGCTATGCTCTATTAGAAGGATTGATGTTCACGGTCTCTGCGTTGTGAAATGTGTAAAGTGCACAGTGAGATATAGTTTCTAAGTGAAAAAAAAAA
>NC_043703.1:159486714-159499663 GCF_006229205.1 Suricata suricatta
GCGCCTCCCTGTTCTCACGTTCTTCGACGTGTCCACCCTCACTCTCCAGGCTCCGCAGCACTGCCTTCCCTGCCACGATCACCTGCAGGTCTTTTCTGGAAACGTGCGGTCCAGTACTCAGCACGGGATGGCTCACGGAGCGCCTCGGTGGACTCGGGTGCATGCTCTCCGCCATTGTCTGAGGAAGTCCAGTGGCATCTGAGGCGGGCTGGGGTCTGACGCATTCTTCTCCTCCAGAGTCAGGGGTTGCCTGGCCCCTGGGAGTCACCGAAAGGGCTGTATCGATGCCCCGATTATGGAACCAGCTTTGTCTCTGTGCCCCTCACGAATCTGCCAGTTGTGCTTGGTCCTTATGGGCCCCTGGGGACATAACTCTGAACTTGATTCTCCATGTAGTCTTCGACTCCGTTGATTTTCGCTTTAGCTCTGTGCTTCTCAGGCTAGGGGATCCCTCATGGTCCTGTCCGGTCCCTGATAACTGCCACCGCGCTGGGGCTCCGGGCTCAAGATGGGGGACTGCCTCTGATGCCCGCCCTCCCCGGCAGCGGTTCCCCGGACTTGGAGATCCACGCCCCACCCCTCCGCCTGCAGCCTCCCTCCCACGCCTCCCACGCCCGGCGGCTGCGCCCTCACTCACTCACAGGCACACATCACACTCTGGATGCTCACGTGGCCGTTCACATTCACCACACACCTGCTCACACAGGGCCACGCACCATGTAACGCACCAGCGCTCGGCTCACGTGGTCCGAACCTTCACACACACTCGTTTACCTTTGGTCACAGATTGGTCCAGGCAGCAGGGACCCTTCCCCCCCAGCATGCTCCCAGGACAACCTCTGCAATGCAGGTTCCAGAAGAAGTCCCACCGCCCTCTTCTCCACGGCCCGTGATTCCCAAGCGCCAGCTGTGTGTCCGGATAATCGTGTAGTTTTGCTGGTAGATACTGATGACTGCAGGCCCGAGACAGCCTTGTCTTCGGGGTGCGGGAGGGAGGAGAGAGCGGAGGCCCAGAGCAGGGCTGCGGCCGCCCTTGGGAACTGCTGACGGCAGCGTGAGGTTCCCTCGAGCAAAATCAACACTTGGGCGCCCATCTGGGCGTGGTCCCTCCCCCTCACGCCTCCTCTGGGCACTCAGAAGCATTTATTTCCTCTTCCTTATCGAGCAGTGCAATTTCTGGACCCACGATTGCATGCAGTTTGACGAAGGTGTGAGTGTGTGTGCGTCCCTGAGTGTGTGTGTCTCTCTGCGAGGTGTGTGTGTTTGTGCGTTTGCCTGTGTGCATGTGTCTGTGTGTGTTCGGCCTTGTGCCGGAATTATTTGGGAAAAAAGGACAGGACCCTGGGGCGCCTGATGAAAAGTTCTTTGCGTGAACCCTCGAATATGTCTGAGCTCTGGAGTCCTGGTGTGAACGGTTTACCCCTTTCTCGAGGCTCCCGCCTCACACTTCTCACTTGGTCCGTGATGATCTGGAATGGGCCACGGGGCCTTGGATGTGGTTGGGGCCCACGGTCCTCTCCTGCCTCCTCCTCCCCTCCCCCCCCCACTCGGAGGAGTCTGGGGGCTGCAGTGGGGGCTCCTGTCCAGCTAGGGGGTAAGGCGTGCTGAGGACTTGGCCTGGAGAGGAGACAAAGGGCCAGTCCCCAGGGATGAGGCTGGGGCGGGTCTGGAAGTGGGGCATGAAGCCAGGCATCTGGGCTGCAGCCCCCGCTTCCCTGGTGCCCCCCCCACCCCTGTAGGACCATCGGAGGAGCCAGGAGCACACGGGTGGGCTCTGTGCAGCCCGAGGGCAGAGCGGGGAGGAGCGGGGACCTGGTAAGTGGGTGTCGGGCCGCATCCTTGTGGCCAGGTTGCTGTCTGCACCAATGCAGAGGGTGGGGGGACCCCTCGCGGGGAAATTCCAGCCCAGAGAGCAGGCGCAGAGAGGCTGTGGGAGATGAGGGCTGGGCCCTCCCAACCTGGGGTGTGTGCTCACCATGGTTTGCTGGAGAAAAGAGTATTTGAAACCACTTGTCCTGGGAATGGACCGGAATTAGCCTGGAGCGTCCTGGGGGTTGGCTTGTCGGCCCAGTGACTCACTGAGGCAGATATGGATGAGGAGAGAAGGGACACGTGCAAGGGGAAAACTTCTGATGGGGATGGCGGGGCGGGGGGGCCGGGGGGTGAGCTTTTCGCTAACAGGACCACTGGCAGCAGCTCGAGTTTGTAATCACTTGGGGGAACGTCGGATCACGTCGCGGGAGGCGGAGCGCGGGCCGAGGGGTGAGGGGCGCTGGTGTCGGTGCCGGATTTCGCGGTGCTGGGTCGGGATTTGGACTGTGACAAGCGGGCACAATAGGGATCCCTTCTCGGGCCCTGGGCCGTCTGGTGACAGCTGGTGACTCCGTGACTCACGTCCTTGCTGCTTTCTGCTCATTGTCACGTCAGTGCCCACGTGTCTTCCCAAGGAAAACATACTTGTTATAAAGACAAAGAACCAGACTACCTGTTATTCACTGTTTAACATTTTGTGTGTGTGGGAAATCTCAAGGTGAGTATAGAACAAGAGTCATTTGAATAAAGAGACACCTTACGTTTTACGAAGGCGGGGCGGGGGCGGGAGCAGCGTTAGTCTTGGGTTCTTGTTTTATTCTTTTATAGTTGTTTTTGTCAATGAAGGACATCATGAACAATAAAAATTTGTTTTGATGGTGTATTTTTTCAAGGGTTTTTACCTGATGGAGAAGCAGTCTAGACAGCAAGGAAGAAGGACACTTTGTAGCTTGGACTAAATGACATCTTTTGGAAGTTTTTAAAACATTTTTTAAAATTTATTTTTGAGAGTGAGAGAGCATGAGCAGGGGAGGGTCAGAGAGAGAGGGAGACACAGAATCGGAAGCAGGTTCCAGGCTCTGAGCTGTCAGCACAGAGCCCGACGCAGGGCTCGATCCCATAAACCATGAATCATGACCTGAGCCAAAGCTGGATGTTTAACCGACTGAGCCGCCCAGGCGTCCCCACCTTTTGAAAGTGTAAAAGGGGAAAAAGCCGTTGCAAAATGTCTTCATGGTTTTGGTGGGTAGATGCACTTTCGGCCCATCTATAGCCCTTGATCCCAGCGGCTTCCGGCAGAGAGGACCAGCCGTTAGCGGTGAGTGATCGTGGCTTTCACGTCACGATGACCCTCTGAGCTCCTGGCAGCTGAAGTGCTCTGTTGTGAGGATCACGAGGTTCAGGACCCTTTGGGGAGAGTGGGGTGGGGGTCTCTGCCCTGCTGCGGGGGTGGGGGTGCTGTCCTAGAGCCCCACTCCAGCCGGCTTCTCCGTGCTCCTGATCAGGGTTCCAGCCCCCTTGAGCGCCACCCAGCAAGTGAAGCTATTAGACGTGCGTACTCAGAATGGGCAGGAACTAGGAGCCTGGACACATTCCGTGGATGGGGTGGACCTGCTCTTAAAGTCATAGCCACATCGTTATTTATTGAAAAGGAAAGGGAAATTTATTATGTCCTCCAAAAACATGGCTGTGGACATTTTTGGTCCAGTGTGCCGTGACCTGGGGCAAAGCCTTACCTGGGGTGGGGCGGGAGGCAGGTGGAAACGGGCAGCGAGGAGGCAAAGGAGAAATACTTCGAGACTGTTTGATCGCACAGGTCGGCTGGCACTTGAGCCCCTCTTGCCACCTTGCAAAGGGCTCCCCTTGCTCAGGGTGGCGCCTAAATCAGGATTTACCTTGGCCGTAACCAGTGCCTGGAACAGTAGGAGTAAACTTCTCTTTTACTCAGGGATGGGCCCGTGTGTGGGCTACAGTCCTTATAAGGACTTCTAATCTACTCTTATAAGTTTAGGGCAATCACCGAATGTTCCAAAACGAGATTAAAAATACAGAGGTGGGAAATAATGATTTATTAGTTTGCTCAAACTGCCATAACTAAATACCAGACTGGGCAGCCTAAACGACAGGAATTTATGGTCTCCCAGTTCTGGAGGCTGGAAGTTCAAGATCAAGGTGTCACGGCGGTTGGTGTCTCCTGAGGCACCTCTCCTAGCCTTGTAGATGGCCATCTTCCCTCTGTGGCCTCATGTGTCCTAACCTCTTCTTCTTCTTCTTTTTTTTAAATGTTTATTTATTTTTGTGAGAGACAGAGCATGAGAGGGGAAGGGGCAGGGAGACACAGAATCTAAATCAGCCTCCAGGCTCCAAGCTGTCAGCATGGAGCCCAACGTGGGGCTTGAACCCACTAACCTCGAGATCATGACCTGAGCTGAAGTTGGAAGCTTAACCGACTGAGCCCCCTAGGCGTCCCTGTCCTAACCTCTTCTTATATGGACACCAGTCATATTGGGTTAGGGCCATACTGAGTTTAAAGCCTCTCTCTCCAAACACAGTTCCATTCTGAGGTCCTGGGGGTTAGGAATTGAGGGCTCCATGGTGATGTCAAACCTCTAGCATGAATAATGGACACGAGCCCTAGCATGGTTCTCAGCCCAGATTAGATGCTGCTGTGGGTTGTTTCTGTTGCCTTCCACCCTCTGCCTTTGGTTCCGTTTTGGGATAAATTCTCAATGGAGGACAAGCCAACATGGACTGTGGCCTGGCAGTGGCTTGGGATTCTCCCCCTCTGGCCTTCTGGGCTCCCACAGATATAATCTTATGTGTCTTTGAAGAGACTGTCATAAAATTATTGCTTTTTCCCCTTCAGCAGAGTCTGGGTAATGGGCGATCAGCCAGGGATGGATTTTTACTGGGCCTTCAGAACGCTGTGCTGATTTTGGATGCCTGGCGTCACTGTGAGAGGGGACCAGGCATTACTGAGAAGGCCGTGGAAGGGAAGTCGTGGCTTCCCAAGGCTGAGATCACTCAGCGGCAGAGCCCAGAACAGACGCAGCTCTCTGACCACAGCCCCAGAACCCAGCACGCCCGTCTTTCCTGAGAACCACCAGTCCCGCCTTGCTGGCACCTGAGAAGCAGGGAAGCCACCGGGGCGCGTGAACAAGGGGAGGCGGTCGCTCAGGATTCAGCCCAGAGCTGTCTTCTCAAGGCTCCCTTCCTGTTACATACATTCCACTCCCACCTGCCCCCGCCCGTCGACTCTTGGCATCTCATGATAGTCTTTTGCACGTGTCTGTCTGTCTGTTTGCTAACTGGTTATCTCTCTGACTAAGGGCCTCCGTGCAGTTGGGAAATTTGTGCATTGCAAAACCTGCCCAGCTGGGCGTGACAGCCTGGCCTCATACATAGTGCTTATTAGGCTGTAACCCCCTGAATGCAAGAAAGATTTAGGGTCCAGCTTTCTGTGGGTGATTCCCAGCATGTTGCTGAGCATGGAGGAAGCTTCCTGTCTGCTTGTTGGATAAA
Organism: Suricata suricatta; assembly: GCF_006229205.1. NCBI lineage: Eukaryota > Metazoa > Chordata > Mammalia > Carnivora > Herpestidae > Suricata > Suricata suricatta. The sequence continues at coordinate 159,492,049 of NC_043703.1, forward strand.
TGAATGAATGAATGAATCTCACCATGCAGTGTTGGATATGGTAAAAAAAAACCCTAACGCTTCTTCCTTCTGACAGGTGCAGCATCGCTACAAGGTCTTTGGCTGCATGACCTTGAATGCTGTCAGGGATGGGCGCCCACTCACCAAGTAACAATTTCCCTACTGGGAAGTATGGGTACTTAAGACAGTTTTTTATAGCCACTGAACTTTGGCTCCTTGTCTTTTACTCTGTGTTCTTAGCTCCGGGCAGGACTTAAGAGGTCCCTCATCCAGGGGTTCTCAGAGGGCGAAAGAAATGCCTTTGTGTGGGGCCCAGTAGGGTGGAGAAGTCAAAGATCATTTGAAAAAGCTAATGCACTATTATATATTTTGGAATTTGGAAGGTGAGAGAAAACCCTATTATTTTAATGATCAAGATCATTGACAATAAAAGGGTGAGAAATTATAAGGGGAGGGGTGAGGTGGGGAGGTGAGGTGGTGGTCAGGGGTGGGGTGGGAACAGATTTCTCAAAGTCCAGCTGGTTGTGCTGTTTCGAGATCTGAACCACATGAATGTTGTCACCTGGGTGGAGTGGACATTAAAATGTTAAAGTGAAAAGCAGGACGAACAAAATCAAAGGAGATGAATCCTACCCCGTCGGGACGAAATGACACAATGCTTCTTCCCAAGGCCGTCCACCCCCCAGCCCACTGCTTTTGTCTGTCAAACGAGGTGCCTCTTTGGTGAAGGTTAGCAGACCCTTGGGTGACTGGGCCCCCTCCTTTGGGGAAGAACCGGAAGGTCAGAGAGGTCGCGTTCAGTCCGGTTTCCAAGCAAGTCAACTCCATTTCTCTGCCTTTCGGATGCCCCACGCACACTGGGATTTCAGACGCATAGGGATTTAGCAGGAAGCATTTTGGTCTGAAAATGTGTGTGAGCCCCTGCATTCAAACTCTTATGCGCTATTACCTCAGAGCTGACACCAGGCACGGGTGTTTGCTCCTCAGTTCTGGAGAGAAACAGTTGAAATCTGTGCTTCTCAACTTCTCTGGACCTAGCTGCACTTTACAAAATGAAAACTCAGTAACTTGGGAATACATGACAAGGATGTTCATCTTGACTGATTCAAAATCACAAATCAGATCAAGATGCCGTTTATTTTCCAGTTATATTGGCCAAGAGGAGCACGTTTGGTCGTCTGCAGTGCTGACGAGGTTGTGAAGACATGGGGTTCTCAAACACGCTCAGCGGCCGCCTCCGGATTTGTGCGAATTGACCTAGATTTCATTTCATTTGATGGCAATTTTACATTAAATACCAATTTCACAAGAGCATATATGTCGAGTCTTCCATTTCTTTCTTCCTTTTATTTTATTTTTTATTTTAGGAGGAGAGAGAGAGAGAGAAAGAGCAAGCAAGAAGGGAGAGGGGCAGAGGAAGAGAGAGAGAGAGTCCCAAGCAGACTCCAAGCCTGATCCTAGGCTTGATCTCACTGGAATGAACAAGACCCCTTTTGTATGGAAAAATGACAAGATTCGCTGTTTGATTTAAACAAAAAAGCAAAAACCAGTGACGACGATATTCATCTATTCTTTGCACAGAGACATTTGTACGTGTTTGTGTAGATGAAAAATTTCTGGACGATGCGTAGAAAACTGTAGACAGCGGTTACATCCGGAGAGTGAGGGGCTCAATGAAATGAGCAGAAAGTCACCTGGAGAATACATAACATTTCGTAGTGACCAAATCTGTTCACTATGGCACACGAGATTTTTGTTTTGACAAGGCAGCCCCTCCTGCCCCCCCAAATCTAACCCCTCATCAGCCATTGTGAACATCGGATTGGATAATTCAATTCTCAATTCAGTAAACTTTGATACACACGGATAATGTTCTAGCCACTGGGTAATATATGTAAAAACCGCTTCACAAACTATTAACCACCATAAAAACTGAGAGCAAACCATTTACTTCAGATAGTGTGGCTAATTAACCAAATATTTATAAGAACCTTTTTACAACGGAACCAGCTTCCATTTATAAGAAAGAACCTTCTAGAACATCAAGATTCATTGCAAATAAGCAGTCATTTTATTAAGTGCGAGATTTTAACACTACAGAATCACAGCCTTAAAATGCACACACCTGACAACTCCCTCCAAATCCGTCCAAAAAGCCAGAAAGCGGCATGAAGAAATTCTAGGAGCTTGGAGAGGTGGTGCGTGTCACACGGCCTGTGATGGGAGGGAGGCCAGGGGACAGAGGAGGCCATGCTGCATCTCTCTGGGGGTCACGGGGCAGACAGCCTTTGTCAGAAGCGCCATTTTACCACCTTCATTCTTTGACTCATCCTCACTGTGACTTCTCAGCTTGAGATGTTTAAAGGTATAAATATTCAGTCATTCCGTTAAATAGCATCTGCTCTGAGCGGCCACCACCTCTGACTGCAGTGGCCTTTCTGGAGGCAGGATGGCTACTGAGGTCCGTCTCACCAGGTGACGCTCTCCGTGGGGAGACGGGCCTGGAGCTGCGTCCCAGCTCTGGTGCAGCACACTCCGAACACCCTGGGGGGTCCATGCAGCCGCTCTGTGCCTCAGTTTCCCATCTGTGGAAGAAGGATAACAACAGAGAGATCACCCCATGGGCCAGGACAGGACTTTGGGACCCAGGATAAAGGGAGCCCGGAGCCTGGGGCACCTTTCTTTCTTCTCACCTTCCAGACTCATGTGCTGGGTTTCAAGACTCTTCTGCTTGAACTGTTTTGGAGGCTTTGGGCCTGAGGGCCTGGGGGACTCCATGGGCCAGAGCTCTCAGGGCAGGGGCACAAGGCTCCAGCAGGTGGACCTGGCTCCAAAAGGGGCTATGCCATTGGCTGGCTGTCTCTTGGGGTTCTGGCTTCCAAATCTGTAACATGTGGATGGCCTTACACCAAATTGGTTCAAGAGCCAGAGGCATTAGGCATTTAGCACAGTGTGCCAAACTGGTATTTGTAACCAGTTGGCTATTCCACTGGAATGGGGGAGTGGGGTGGTCCCAGGACTAGAGCTCTGCTTTGGGGAGGGAACCAAAGGGCTGGAGGGCTTCCCCTGGTTGTACCTGGGCCCGCAGCACCCAGGCTTGCTGCAAAGCCCTGCCACTGTCCCGTGGCACCCATGGTGTGCTGGCAGCTTTGGTGTGCTGGCAGCTTTTGATTTGTCGCTGCAGTCCAGGTAGGGGGCTGCTGGAGGCCACCTTGAGTGAGAAAATGAGGTGGGACCAGGGAGACAGGGTGGGCCAGGGAGTGTCGCTGGTTATATCCTGCCTGGCATCCTTCTAGCGGGCAGAGTCTCTAGGGGAAAGCCGGGTTCCCCAGCCCCCACACGGGTCAAGGGCCACCCCTGCCCCAGGAAGGCCGGTGGGGTTGGGGAAGCAGAAGTTGGCCGCTCACTTCCTCCCCTCCCTGTGCGCACTCAGCATCCTGGACTCCTTCGGGTCTTCACTGGGCTCAGCCCGGAGTAAAGCTGGCAGCCTCAGAGGGTCAGAGGGGCTTTTCCGGCTGGGCTGGGCGGAGGCCGGGAGCTGCCTGGGGCTCACGCCTGGGCCCCTAGCCCCGGAGCAGACGGTGGGGGGGACCCTGCTTCTCCTGCAGCTCGGCCAAGTGCAGAGTCTGCTCTCAAACCTCACTGTCTCTCGTTCAAAAAATGTGGGTAGAGTTAAAACGTTTTTCGACTTTCCAACCTCCAGTCTTTGGGTGTTATTGAACCCCTGTCCCAAATTTGGGGCGGGTGTCAGACTTGCGGTGTGCTGTCTGGAGTTTTTCATCCCCGTCTTGGTCTGAAATGCGCTGTTCCGGCTCTGGAGAGGTGACCTGACCCAGGACCGCCTTCGCCGCCCCTGTGGGGTCCGGCCCGGCCCCTGGCTGGCTCCACCCGTGGCTGTGTGGACTCTGCCCCACCACGCCCAGGCTCTGCCCGCAAACCCCCCACCTCCCACCTTGCTGCAGCCCCTCTCTACCCCACTCTGCAGCGCCCACCTCCTACACCTGTTCCGAGCAGTGAACAAACCAGCCAGGAGCCCCTCTGGCTCTGTACCCATTGCCCTGTCTTCTGAATCTGGGCTCGAATCCCGCCTCCTGGTCCCTTGGCATGGTGGTCCCTGTGGCTCGCGTCCCCATGGGTCCGATGTGAGTTCCCTTTAGGAAGAGGCAGGCAAAGCTGGGCATGCACACAAGGAATGGTCCATTTCTCGCCGCCTTGCCTCCTGCCCCGCAGCCTCTGAGACCTGCTGGCCCCTCTCCTGGAGCCCAGCATCTTCTCCTGCTTTGCCAGTAGCTGAGGGCCAGGCTCCTGCTCGTGAGCTCAGAGCTGTGTTGAAGACCGGGTGTGGGACTTCACTCAGATGTGAAATTTAAGCAACAAGCAAAGGGAAAGAAAGAGAGAAGGAGGGAGAGAGAAACCAAGAGGCAGAATTTTAATTACAGAGAGCAGTCTGCTGGTTACCAGAAGGCAGGTTGGTGGGGATTTGGGTTCAATAGGTGATGGGGGTTAAGGAGGGCTCTTGTCGTGATGAGCGCCTGGTGACGTGCAGAAGTGTTGAATCACTAGACACTGTACCTGAAACCAATATAACATTGTAAAAAAAATAAAAATAAAGTTCCGCTTACAAAATAGGTAAGAGAGCTCTAACTCCACTCACACACCGAAAACACAGGGGGAAAAAAGATGAGGTGTGGGAGCTGATATCATGGAGAAGAAGCTTCCAGAAGTGCTTGGGGGACCAAGTGCCACACTCCGTTGCCAGGAGCCTGATCACTGCCAGGGCACCTTCACCGCAGCAGCCTTTCCCTGTCTCGGAGCACTTTGGCCTCTCAAATCTTCAATTGTCCCCTAGCACCGTCCATGTCAGGTGACTAACGGACAACTTAGAAGTGGAAATTTCAGACATTTCTGTGTGGTTTGAATAATAGTAATGAAAAAAGGTCCTCAGACAAAACACGAAAGGCCCCAGAAAACCCAGACTTTCACAGATCCCCAAGCCCAGCGGTGCTTCTCTTTCTTTGGGAAAGTGATGGGGTTGTGAGCTCTGGCTGCTGGCTGCCGTGTGGCCGAGGGCACATTTCAGGGGCCCTGGGGCTGGTGGCTCGTGGCCACAACAGCGGGTGGCTTTGGTTCCAAAGGGATCAGGAAGGTCGCAGCCTGTGTGAGTCAGGGTTCTCCGGAGAAACAGAACCGGTAGCCGATAGGAAGCATATGTATGCTTCTATCATCAATTCTCTTACCCATAAAACAAGTAAAAATACCTCTTAACTTGGAGGGTTCTTGTAAAGATTAAATTAAAGGATGGATGATGCATATTCAGTATGTTACCCTATCAGGTAGGTATATTATTAATACTTTTTTAATGTTTATTTTTGAGAGTGAGTGAGAGAGACAAAGAGCTCGTGCCGTGCATGTAAGCAGTGGAGGGGCAGAGTGTGAGAGAGAGGGGGAGAGAGAGGGATATAGAGGATCCAAAGCAGGCTCCATACTGACAGCAGAGAACCTAACTCAGGGCTTGAACACCGAAAACCGTGGGATCATGACCTCACCTGAAGTTGGACTCTCAACCGACTGAGCCACCTAGGCGCCCCTTAGGTAGCTATTATTATCTGCATTTATTTTTAGGTTTTAAAAGCAGTTTTACTGAGACATAATTCACATCATATAATTCATTGCTTCTTGGCATATTACATTATTAACTTTGTAAAATTGTGATACAACATATGTAACATAAAAATGTCCACTGAAACCACTTTAAGCGACAATTCAGTGACATTAATTACATTTATGGTGTTGTGCAGCTCCCACCACTATTTCCCAAGCTTCTCATCTCCCCCAAACAGAAACCGTGTAACTGTTAAGCATATTATACCCATTTCATGGATAAGAAAACCGAGGCACAGGAAGGTGAGGAAACTTATCCAGGGTTACACCATAGACATGTGGTGGGCCGGGTTATTTGGGTCCAGAGCTTGTGTTCTTAATTTCCGCGCTGCACTGGGTATCCAATAACGGCTAATGCATACAGGAGCCCATAGGTGCCCACACTTTTCTTCAATCTGACAGGATGTCTACAAGAGATCTATTACTGTCCCTATTTGACAGCTGAAGAACTGAGGCTGGGGGAGGTTGCCTAAGCACAGCCACGGTGTGTGGCAGGCAGAGCTGGCACATGGGTCTCCCTGACCTGAAGGCTCACGCTCTGCCTTCCCTGCCTCACACCTCTTGCACACGACCAACACTGTCTTACGGCTTTACTGTTGCTCTAACACGGAGCACAACCTAGATGCGGCAAAGACCAGCCGAGGTGCCCTCCAGGACTGCATTTGGGAGGGAAGCCTGGCGGGTCCCAGGAGCCAGGGGACAACTCATGTCAGGGCGGAGGAAACTTCATCGGAAAGGCAGCGCCCGGCTTCCTATTCTGGGTCTAGAGGGTCCGCAGGAGAAGGCTCAGTGCGGAGCTGGAATTGCGTGCAGGGGAAGGGTTACGAGTCTGATCCCTTCCATCCCCCAGACAGTTCTCGGGGACCCCTCCCCCTCCAGGGTCAGGCAGTAAGGCAGCCATGAGAATTTGCCTGAAGCACAGACAGTCTCATCAGGCGGGTTAGAGGTTTGCACAAATTGCGAGGATGGGGGTGGGGAGGTGGGGTGATTAAAAAGGAAAAATTACAGCTGGGTCCAGGAATAATGAAAGGCTTCCTCTCAAAAAGTCTTGAGCAATGAAACGGGCTTAAAAAGAGGTGATTCTGAGTCACAGGAGATGCCAGGAGGGAGGCGCGGGAAGGGGTAAGGTGCACCAGGCTAGGGGGTTAACACGGGGAGCACCCGGGGCGGGGCGGGGCGGGGCGGCGCCGCGAGAGCGGAGTGGGCGGGGCCTCTCTCCGCAGCCGGGTCCGCCGGGAGGCGGCTGGAGGGTCCGCCGCGGAACCTGCCCCCGCGCCCGCCCTGCCGCAGACGCTGCGACCAGTTTTTCTGACCCAGCAGGAAGGGCAGGCGCAGGTGGCCTGGGGCGCGTGTTCCTCTTTGCACTGGTGTTTGCAAGGGGAATTCAGCACAAGGACCCCTGTCTGGTGCCCTGACCCCAGCTTCCTCAATCGAGGCTCGAGCCAGGCGCCCTTAGCCGAGCCCCGGCCCGCGGGACCCTCTCTCCTTTTCCCCTCTCCGCAGCCCGGCCTGCGCTCCGGCTACGGCTACGCCCCTCTGTGCCCGCGCAGGCGGCCTTCCCGGTCCCGACCTGGGTTGGCCCCCGCTCTGGGACCACTTCTGTTTTAAGACGGCGCGACGCGAGGTGTTGGGACATCCCGACATGAATGCGTGGGTGTGTGATGCCCGCGCGCCCCGGGCAGAGCGCCCCTGCCCCTGGCCGTGAGCAGGTGGAGAAACCCCGTGGGGGGCATCTCCAGGGCCGGAGTGGGGCCTCCTCCCACCTGGGGTCCCGGCGGGCAGGGAGGTGCCCACCACCCAGGCGTGCCGCCCCTGTCCTATCCTCTGGCATTCTGTCCCCACGCTGGGTGAGGCCTGGGGGGCCGGGGGGCGGGCGGGGGGAGCAGCAGCCGCAGCAGCAATAAGCCAGGAAAAGCTCTATTCCTACGGACTTGGGGCTGGTGGGGGTGGCCCC
>NC_043703.1:159499763-159512993 GCF_006229205.1 Suricata suricatta
AGGCAAGTAGTAGGTGTTCCAGAAATGACTGCTCTTCTCACTGCGGTCCTCCAGGCTGCCCGGTGTCCTCTCTCTTCTCACGTGGAAATTGCCTGGGAATCTAGTGAGCTGTTGGCTCTGAAGGTAGTTGGCTGTCCTGAGTTTTCAAGTCCCTTGGTAGGATTCTGGGGAGTTGGCCGGTTGGCTCCAGGTACGTGCCAGGCTGCGGGCTGTGCCGAGTGACCCGGGGTTGGGGCTGTCCTACGTCCTGCTCTAATTTCTCCTTCTCTGTGTGCTTTGTAACTGGGCCACTCTTTCAGTCGGCTAGAGCAGTTAATGACCTTGAGAACGGATCCCAGCCCTGAATATAGAATCCTGGTCTTTTGAAGTCACCCACTTTCTTTGTGGGTCTAAACGTGTTTGTGTTTTCCCTCTTGGGCATGCCTTCTCTTCCGCTTTGATGCCACCTCTGTAACAACAGGGCTTGGAATGATTAATTCCTACTGCGCAGTGAGGTGCGGTTTTATTACATAGAAAGGGGGAAAATATAATTGCTGTCTCGAGTAATCATTTTCTGAAGGCTGCAGGCATAACCTTTCATTAATATTTCATTGGCGGCCAGAGTGGGTAACTTGAATAGGCCTAAAAATATTGTCCCCTCTGCGTGGAAAGATCAGGAGCTGGTGGCCAGTGTGTGTCCTTCAACTGTTTGCAATTATTTCTAAAATTAAAAATGTTTGGCCTGTGAACCCGTAAGAAAGTGGAGGACAGGCTTATAGGGAGGTGGCTGTTCAGTGATTGGGGTCAAGATGCAAAGCCCAGACCCCACGCCTCTCAGCCCCTCCCCTGGGGGTCATCTCACCCGTTCTTGCAGTGGCTTTGGGGTCCGGAGTCCGGGGGGCCAGTGACTCAGTGGTTGAAACGAGGCTTCTAGGTCATGTCCTGTAGAGGCTGCACAGCTGGACGTTCGCAAGTCCCTGGGTTTAAGGGGACAGTGGGAAGTGTCAGGGTCTTCGATGTTCCCTGGAGAGAGCCAGCAGCTGACTCTCAGCTGGGGCACCGGGAACTGTGCTCTTGGGGCAGAGGGGAGGCAGGGCTGTGGGGAGGGCAGGCGCTGAGCAGGTGGAGGGTGTGCAGGAGTGTTGCGGAGCCTCTGGTGACTTCTGGCGATTCTGGACCGTGTGCTTCCCAGTCCTGGGGACTCCAGTTGGTTGGGAGCCCAGGGCCGGCTCCTGGTGACTGAAGTCCTCACACTCTTCCACAGACATGAGCTCATCTGAGCATGCGAACCGCCCCTGGGGACCTGCAGGAATGTGATGACATTGGCCCTTGTCCCCTGGCTGGCCTGCTTTGTCTCATGGGATCCTCTGAAGACCCTCGAGGAAGGAGACGCCCCCGGGCAGATGAGGAGGCTGAGCCTTGTGGCCACAGTCATCAATTCCCGAGGTCACACGGGAGTGCTCAGCGGCCTGGCTGGGTGTGGACGCCTGGGATCTGGCGGGGCCGCTCAGCGCTGGGCGGCCACAGCGGGACAGAGGGGTGAGGCCCCTGCACTGCGTTCTCGCCCGCCGGACCTCCCTCCACATTCGGGTTTGCGGGGTCCCGACTCCTAACTCCAGGCGTGTCCACGTGAGGGGGGACATCACTAAACTCTGTAAACATCATGGGGATTTTAAAGAACATCCTTGCCCAGGCCTGGGGTTGCTGTGTTTGTGTGCTTTTGGCTGGCTGTGTTTTCCTGGAAAAATAAATAAATAAAAAACATTGGCCAATAGGTTTATTGCCATATATCATTAGTGACAAAAGGGGTTGTCTTTCCTACTTATTATCATCTTGGGATTTCTAATGTTTATTTATTTTTGAGAGAAAGAGCACAAGTGGGGAAGGGCAGAGAGAGAGGGAAACACAGAATCCAAAGCAGGCCTCAGGCTCTGAGCTGTCAGCACAGAGCCCGACGTGGGGCTCGAACCCACAAACTGTGAGATCATGACCTGAGCTGAAGTCAGATGCTTAACTGACTGAACCACTCACGTGCCCCAGTCATCTTGGGATTTCTAGATGTGCCTGTGTTTGGGCCCAAAGACGTGGTGTCAGGGTTGGTAAGCCCTGAGACCAGTTTGGGGGCCTTGGGGGGTGGGGGGCTGGAGAGGAGTGAGGACTTGAGCAACCGTGAGATTCCTTTTTCTCTTCCTCTGAGCCCGGAACAGGGCGGATGGTGACAGGACACACACGGGTGGTGGCCCCTCTGAGCTGGGCACTCTCTGACCTGCTGACCGGGTAGCCCGTTATACACACCAGGAAATGGAAGTCCGCAGGGACGAGAGAACACGCAGGCACCAGATGAGTGCACAGAGCAGGATTGAAACCACCCTGTCCCCGCCAGCCCAGGGGACAGCTGACCCCACAGAGCGTGGCTCCTGGCCCCTTCCTCCACCGGACACTTCCCACCTTCCTCCCTTCGCTCTGTGACTATGTGGCCCTGCTCCTGCCCGATCCAGACCTGCCAATAACATCACTTCTAAAGAGGTTTGAACAGTGACTGCATTTTGTTTATTTCCCCTGTACTCATTCCGTTTTGCAAACCTAACGTACTGCTTACAGAAAGCTTGCATTTTCTTCCCTAATCCCTGGTCCCAGCAGCAGCCGAAGCTGATGACCTACTGTGTGGCAGACCAGACTTCGCTTCCAGGCACATATGAACCTTTAAAGATGTATTAGATCTCTACACACAGAGAACTCTTTATGTCTACGATATGCATTCATAGAAGCAGATTATTAGAGCAATGCTTACAGAAGTCAGATTGGAAGTAGTCTTTAAAAATTTTTTTTTATGTCTTTTATTTATTTTTAAGAGACAGAGACAGCGCAAGCAGGGGAGGGTCAGAGAAAGAGGGAGACACAGAATCTGAAGCTGCTCCAGGCTCTGAGCTGTCAGCACAGCGCCCAACGCGGGGCTCGAACCCACGAACTGTGAGATCATGACCTGAGCTAAAGCCGGACGCTTAACCGACTGAGCCACCCAGGCGCCCCATGGAAGTAGTCTTCATAGGGTTTCAGTTCAATCTAGGATGGAGGCTCCAATAGAATTATTGTCGATCTGGTAGGAAAAGGACTCTCCACCCTTTGCTGTGAGAACTGTGTACCATGTGTCATTGTACGTGAAGGGTGAAGGACAATTGTCTGCATCCCGTGGACAGGTTTCTGCGGCATCTTTGCGTGGAGATGTATCTGGCTCGGACAGCCGCTGCCGACACAGCCCAGCATTCCCTGACAGCGGCGGTGGGATGACTCTGGCCCAAGCTGCCCGTGACACTGGGATGCCTCCAGAGAGCCCTGGCCGCCCCACAGGAAGTCACTTGCTGCCATGCGCCAGGGAAGTCCTGTGGTAAGTGCCCCAGCAGGGGTGAGGGGAGGGGCTGAGGGCAGAGGAGACCGGGATGACCCCAAACTTGACCTGAAGACTCCCTGGAGGGTGGCACCTCGGAACCGTTCAAACGGTAGCACCGAGTCACTTCATCTGTACACAGGCAGAAGCCCAGGCCCAGAGAGGGTAAGTCATGTGTTCGAGGTCACACAGCAGGGCATGGTGGGGCTCAGCAGGCTCCCCAGGGCCACTCTGGGCACGGCTCTGGAGTCTGCCCCCGGGGTGGGCTGGAGGGGGCTGCGGCGGGCCTCTTCTAGCCTTCTATGGTGCCTGTTTTCTCTGCAGGGTCTCCTCAACTTTCCCTTCCTCTCCCGCTCCCTCCTTCTGTCTGCCCCCCCCCCAAGCTTGGTCTACATACACCCCTGTCAGAGCTGAGGGAACTGGGACAACTTGTTGAAAACCCTGGGTGAGGGTCTGGTTTGATGCCTTCTCTTTGGGTCCTTGGAGGTTTCTGGTGTGTGCTGCGTGCACCTGTGTGTGCACGTGTGTGTGCGCCTAATGCTTACGTGTGTGCATACACATATGTGTGCATGTATGCTGTGGGCGGTATATACCTGTGTGTATGAGCTGTGTGCGTCGGTGTGTGCGCACACGTGTGTGTGTGTGCATGGTGTGGGCGGTGCGTGTCTGTGGCGTGTGTGTGTGTGCATGCATGTGTGTAGTGCTTTTGCATGTGAGCTGTGTGCATCTGTGTCAGGGTGCACATGTATGTGTGTGTGCATGATGTGGGTGGTGCGTGTCTGTGTGTGTGTGTAGTGCTTGTGCATGTGAGCTGTGTGCATTGGTGTGTGTGTGCATGTGTATGTGTGTGTGCATGGTGTGGATGGTGCATGTTTGTGTGTAGTGTGTGTGTGTGTGTGTGTGCGCCTGCATATGTGTAGTGCTTGTGCATGTGAGCTGTGTGCATCTGTGTCAGGGTGCACATGTATGTGTGTGTGCATGCCTGTGCGTGCTGTGTGTGCTGCGCACACTATGAGCGTGCACGTGCATGCTGCGTGTTAGAGGGGACAAAGGTGACTCCTGGCCGCAGCAGGTTTGAGGTGGCCCCAGGCCGCCATGCCGCCCTCTCTGCCGGACGCCAGGGGAGCCGGGTCCCACCAGAGCCAGTCCCCCCAGCAGAGCCTGGGACTCCGGGTGAAGAGACAAGAGCTCTCAGAAATAGTAAACCACTGTTTTCTTGCCGGCTGTTTGCCCTTATTAATTCAGGTAGCAATTACCCATTCCGAATATTTGGCGACTAATTAGCGTTTCCTATGGAGAAGGCAGAGTGAGGAACGGTTTGCTCTGACCCGATCCGCTTTCTCGGTGTCCGGAGGAGGGGGCTCGGCGGACAGAAGGAGGGAAGAGACGGAGGGCGAGAGAAACCTGCCCCGTGCCCGGGATGCCCCTTTGGCTGTTGGGTCCTCGCTGCAAGCCTCTAGCGGGATAAAAATAACCCACCCAGTTTTGGTTTTGTTCTTGCTTTCACGTCGCCTGGCCCGTTTCCCCTGCGGGCGCCGCTCCTGGCAGTTTGCCTGGTGATGTATCGACGGCGTCGGAGCAGGAGTTCGAGGCTGCTCACTGGGCTGGCGTCCTCCCCCAGGGAGTGGTGCCCTCTGGATCCACCGGGGGACCTGGGGCCCCGTGGGCAGGGACAGCATGCCTGGCGAGAGGAGGGGCCCGGTCCTGGGGGCCGGGAGGCCACGGGGCCTGGGGGACGGGTTGGGAAGGATAACCCCGTGTCCTGTCTGTCTGAGCTCAGCTGTGGGTTGACTTGGAGGCTGCCTGTTGGTCAACATCTGGTCTTGATTCGCCTTCTTGGTTCTTGAACTTTTTCTTCCTGGTGGAACTGTCATCAGGGCCTTTATTGTGTGTGTGTGTGTTTAAAGTTTATTTATTTATTTTGAGAGAGAGAGTGAGCACGACAGGGAGGGGCAGAGAGAGAGGGAAAGAGAGAATCTCAAGTAGGCTCCACACTGTCAGAGCAGAGCCTGACCTGGGGCTTGAACCCACGAACTGGAAATCATGACCTGAGCCAAAATCAAGAACCGGACACTCAGCTGGCTGAGCCCCCAGGCGCCCCAGGCCCTCTGTCGCTCTTGACCCCTCTCTGAAAGAGTCACAGTAGATCAGAGGGCTTCTAACTCAAGTCTGCAAGGCCTCCTGAAATGGACATCCGATGGGCACACGGCTCGTCTGGCGAGATGATGAATAGGTACATCAAACAAACATCGCCGTACCTCTTCCGGGGACTGCGGAGCCGTGGCGCTCAGACTGTGGGGGCAGGACCAGCTCTGGGCGATGCAGCCCAGCTCACCGGATGGGGAAGTGGGGGGCTTCCTCTGAGCCCCTCGCGCGCCCGCTGCCTGCAGGGACACCCACCGATCCGTGGGCTCCTGGCTCACCGTCTGGCGCTGTCTTGGTTTGCGTCCCTGAAGGGCACTCCCCACCGCCTCGCACTTCGAATGAACATTTCTGCCCCGGACTGGAAGGCCTCCCAGCCACCGTCTTCCGGCAGCCGCGCCGTGGGGCCTGGGCTTGGCCGGACGAGGTACTTCCTCGTCCTCCGCGGCCACCTTGGGCGGGCATCAGCGTGACGCCCGGCACCGGCTGGCTGTCCCCCACCCCCGCCCCCGCACAGCTGCAGAGGCCTCCAGCCTCACCGTGCCCCTGACCGCTCTGCACGTGCCTGTCTGTCTGTCTGACACAGCTGCGCCGGCCCTGCTGAGGCAGGAACTTGGCTCTGGTCATTCGCGCAGCCGCTCGGCTGCCTGACAACGCACTGTCGTTCACGGCACGGACCTTGTCCTCCGGTGCCTGGGGTTTCCCCGGAGTGCCAAGGCTGGTGCTCCGTGGCAGTGGGTGGCACACGCGGGCTGGTTTCCCCAAACGGTGATGGCTCTGGCTCCCGCTCAGGGAAAGTGCCGGGCCTGGGAGTCGGGCTTGGCTCCGAGTCCTGGTTCTTCCAATTAGGCGTGACCTCGGGCAGCTTACGTAATCTGTTTGAGCGCCGCTTCCCTCGTGATGCCCTGGTCTGTGGTGCGTGCTGCCCGCACAGTTGGCATCAGCAGGATCCAGGTGCTCAGGGTTCCCATGGCGCAGCCTGGACAAGTGGCCCTGCGGGTCCCCCTTTAATTTCCCAGGAACCCGTGGGGGGACAGGCCATTGCCACCTCCTCCCTGAAGCCGAGACCGGGCATTGGAGCGCCCTGTGGAAATGGGTCCGGCTTTCAGCTCAGGTCAGGGTGACTCCCACATGGGCGCCAGGTTACCCAAGGGGTGACGTTCAAGTAAACGCCCGCACCGGATGTCCAGGCCGGGATGTGAAGCGGTTTTGGGGCCCGAGCCAGCTGTCCCGATGGCCACAGCCCGGTTTCCTCCTCGGCGTGAAGCCCTCAGCTGTCTTGGGAAATGCAAAAACACCAGGTGCAGGGCTGTCGGTTAGAGTTTCCATTTACATTACCTGGGGCTTTCTGCCCAGCTTCCCCTCCCTCCTCCTGCCCTGGGATCACACCTGAGGGCTGTGCCGGGCAGCGGGGCTGCTCACAGCGGGCCGGGGCACCTTCCACAGGGACTTTCGGACCCCACGAGGCCAGGATCCCTGGTCCAGGTCCCTCCCATGACCTGGGTGGTCTTGGGAAAGCCACCTGAGCATGCAGCAGTAATGCTTCCTTGGGGCGGGGCAGGGATGAGGTAAGCTAAGGGACAGAGCCATTCTGGCACTGGGCTTGGTAAGTGACAGCTGATAGTACTGAAGGCAGCTGCCCGTGCCAGGCTTCCCAAATGCCAGCTCTGCGGAGTGCCAGTGAACATCCCTCCCCTAGACGGCTCAGTGATCTTAGGAAGCAGGATTGCCCCTGTTTTACTGATGGGGAAACCGAGGCATGGAGGGGTGAAGTAACGAGCCAGACTTCACAGAGCTGGTAATAGGCAGAAGCCCGCACCCTTCGGCTGGCCAGCACCTCCCAGGCTGGGCATGCCATGGCCCGGGGCCCTCAGCAACTCCTGTCTCTTGAAGTCCCTAGTGGGCTGTTGGCTGCTGGTATGACCTGCCCCAGGACCCTATTAGCTAAAGCCCCTCCAGGTCCCGCTGCCCCATCTGTGGGGATGGGAGTGGCTGGCACGGGGGTGGGGGGAAGGGGCTCGAGATGGGCAAGGCTGCGGCGGGACCTTGGTTTTGTCACTAGTAAGAGTGAGGCACAGAGTGGTTACTGGTATAATGGACGTCACTCTTGAAAATGTCTTTTTTTTACATTTATTTATTTTTGAGAGACAGAGAGAGACAGAGCACAAGTGGGAGAGAGCTAGAGAGAGAAGGAGACACAGAATCTGAAGCCGGCTCCCTGCTGTCGGCACAGAGCCCAACGCGGGGCTCGAACTCACAAACCGTGAGCTCATGACCTGAGCTAAAGGAAGACACTTAACCAACTGAGCCACCCAGGCGCCCCAGGCTGTCATTCTTTAAAAACTTTTTTTAGGGGCACCTGGGTGGCTCAGTTGATTGACTATTTGACTCTTGATTTTGGCTCAGGTCATGGTCTCATGGTTTGTGAGCTTGAGCCCTGCATTGGGCTCTGTGCTGACAGTGTGGAGCCTGCTTGGGACTCTCTCTCTCTCTCTCTCTCTCTCTCTCTCTCTCTCTCCGCCCCCTTCCCTGCTCACATACTTGTGCTCTCTCTCTCTCAAAATAAATAAATAAACATTAAAGACAACTTAAAAATTTTTTTCTAAAATTTTTTTTACATTTGCTCTTTTTCTAGAGAGAGACAGAGACGGGGTGGGGGGAGAGGGGGCGGAGGGAGCCTGACACGGGGCTCGATCCCATGAGTGATCGAGTGATCTTCTCACTATAACCCATTCACCATTTCCAGAATGTCCTATAGTTGGAGTCCTGCAGCACGGGGTCTTTTCAGAGTGGATTCTTTCGCCCGAAACATGCATTTAAGTTGCTTCCACATCTTTTCGTGGCTCGAAGCTCATTTCTTTTCAGCGCTGAGTAACATTCCGGGGTCTGGATGTCTCACAGCGTGTGTGTCCTTCAGCTCACCTCCCGAAGGACCCTCGGGCTGCTCCCGCGCTTTGGCAACGAGGACTAAAGCTTCTATGCACATCCATGTGCGGGTCTTGTGTGGACGTGTTTTCAGCTCGCTGGGGGTGAACACCACGGAGCGTGACCGCCGGATCCCAGGGTGACAGTCTGTTTGGTTCTGTAAGGAGCCACCCGGTCGTCCCCAGGGGTGGCCGCGCCGTTTGCACTCCCGCCAGAGCACAGCCCTGCTGCTCCGCGCCCTCGCCCAGCGAGCGGCATCCTCGGGGCTCTGGGGTTTGGTCCTTCCAGAAAGTGTGCAGTGGTACTTCCTTGTGGCTCTAATGGGTGTTAGCTTTCGTTTCTACCCTTACCTAGATCCCCCTCCTGTTTCTTTCTATGCTTTGTTTATTCAACCAACCTTTCCGGAGGAACTTTTCCTTTTAAGTGTGCGGGTTAATGGGCACGACTAGTCCTCTCTCACTGCCTGTTAGAACCGGCGCTGCGCCTTGTGTGCGTGTGTGTCACGTTGGTAGTACGTCATTACGAGGCTGTATGGCGAAAGTGCAGAGGTACTGGGGGGGGCTGGGGCACGAGTCACTGCAGCACTTACCTGCTCCTCGAGGGTCCAGGCAGGGACCCCTCCTGCCCCTTCTCTGCTTGTGGTCAGCCCAGCAGAGTGCCTGAGCCCAGGTGGGCACTCAGGAAACGTGTGTTGCATGAAGAAGAGGAAATCAAAGAAGGGTTCCTGGAGGAGGTGGCATTTAAGCTGAGGCTGAAACGGAATTCCTGTTTAATGAGGGAGGGCAGAGGGGGGGATGGCAGGTGCCCGGCTCAGAGACGTGCCAGGGCACACGGCTTGCAGACTGCAGTCAAGCAAGAGGTCTGGTTGGTCTTTGTTTTGTCACAAGCTGTGTGTTTGGGGCAAGCACGTTCTGGGAGGAAAGTAATAAAGCTCCATCTGTTTGTTCCCTAAACATTTACTTGCCGTGTAGCCTGTCTGAGGCTGGTGGAGGCTGTGGGCAGCGCTGGCCGGCAAGTGGCGTCCTGGGTGCAGGGAGGGGACCGGAGGAGGCATCAGGCCAGCGTCAGAAAGGAGGGCGCCTTGTGGCTGTGGCTTCACAGTGGAGCCGGTCTCAGAAAGGGAGAGACGAGCACAGCAAGGAAGCTGGGAAAGCCGGGACCTAGGGCCGCGGGGGCCTCGGGGTGGGTGCCCTGGACGCGCCACTTGGAGGTTGGCAGGCGTGCGGCGCTTCCAGGGCAGCGTGCTCACGTTGTAGCGAGCCTGGAGTTGTCTGGCACAAGCGCAGATCCTTGACTTCATGCACGGTGCAGCACGCAGAGATTCTGACTCGGGCTGGGGGGCCCAGGGATGGTCACTGTCATCTTGTGCCCACAAGATGGGGTGTTTGTGGCACCCCAGAAACTCCGACTCTGCTGACCCTTGGACAGAGCAGAAATGCCTCTCTCAGGGGCCCCCGGAGCCACGGAAGCTGCAAACCCATCAACGTGCCTAACTCCGCTGCCTCTGCGGGGCTGGGAGGCTTGTGTCTGGACTGCCTGCTCTGACCTCGCTGGCCCCTGGGGAGACACGGTCCCGGGCGACACGTGCAGGGACATCCTCTCTGGGCTGACTTCTGTCCTTGGTCAGGTGACAGCCCGACAGCTCCTGGTTCATTTCATCTCATTTCACATGTTGCCTGTTCAAGAAGCAATTTCAGATGGCTTATAAGGCCTGAAATCCATGCATACAGCATCAATTAAACGTGGGAGAAAGAGAGAGAGAGAGACAGAGGGGATGAAACGGAGCGAGGAATAATGACGCCCAGTGATCAGGCCGTCACTGCCCTTAAACCTGTTCTAATTTCTTGCAGGGTTGATGGCTACTTTGCAGGCTGGGTGAAGGATTTAGGGTTTAAGCTGCCAGGGCTCCTTCCGCTGCAAAAAGCCTCGAGACTCTCTAGAAGCTTAAAGCCACCAAATCCGTACTTGATTTGTTTAATGAAATGTGCTTCGCAGGCGCGGGGCATCTAGCAAGTATTGTCTGGCGGTGAGAACGTCTGGAGGCCCGGCCCGAGTGCAGAGCGCTGCCAATGACTTTTCGTGCCCGTGTACGCGGGGTCCCGGGGCCGCTCCAAGCCCTGAGTGCACGGCAGCAGGCTGCAGGGCCGCTGGCCGCTGGCCCTGCCCCGGGTTCCCGGGCCCTGGAGACTTAGGCCTCGGGTCAGCTGTACGCAGTCACCCACACTGGGGGGGCCTTCCGGGGGACACCGGGACGAGGGGCCCCCATCTTTAGGGTGTTGGGTTCCAGGGGAAGCATGTGTGATTACATTTGCTTCACGGAGACAGAAACCCCTGGTCCGGTAGCGCTAGAAGCCTCCACTCTTCTGTGATCTGCGTACTGCAGGCCTGACCCCGCACACGATTTGCTTTTCTGTTCCTGGTGGTGAGAATAAACCTGTGAGTGAATGAACCTGCCGGCAGAGAAGGTCAAGCAAGCTGAGCTGTAATGGGCAGAGCAACAGCATTCCCAACTCTCCAGGGAGGGCGGGGCCACACATTGTTGTTTCCAAGCAGGGTGGGGCCACACTGGGTTGTCTCCAAGGAGGGCGGGGCCACTCCAAGGAGGGCGGGGCCACGGTGTGTGGTCATGCCTAAACATTGGATTTACCTTTTTTTTTTTTAAAGGTTCCTTTACTTATTTTGAGAAAGAGAGTGAGGGAGGGAGAGAGGATCCCAAGCAGGCTCCTCGCTGTCAGCGCAGAGCCCTATGCGGGCCTCAAACCCACAAACTGTGAGATCATGATCTGAGCTGAAACCAAGGTTGGGCCCTCTACCCACTCAGTGCCCCTAAACACAGGATTTCTGAGATTTGTGGTAATTTGAGTCAATGTTTTTGGAATAGAGCAGCTGATTCTTTAATCCGGTGATCTTTCTTTTCTCCCCTCCTTGGATTTCCTCAGGAGCGCTATTCCAGTGCAGCATCTGCTCTCCATGAGGGGGGGGGTCGCGCCTTTCTCTGCACAGCCGTGATGAAGCAAAACCAAAACCAAAGGGCAGTCTCCTGTAAGAACGCTGTTTACAAATATTTCCAGGTACACGACCATGAACTGAGGCTGCACAGTGTTGTAGCTTCACGTCCTTAACTCACTCTTCCCACAACTGGCTGGGGAGCAGGCTTGGTCTCCTAGTTGACACCACCTTGTCCACGGGGGTGGCTTGTCTCCTGGGACCTAGTCTTCACCGCTTCCCTCTTCCCTCCCTCCCAGTGTGGCTTTTCCGGGGCTCTTCACGTCGGCTCCTGCTGCAGTGCTGGGAGGCGCGGGCGCTGGGCGCATCTTGGCGTCTGAGAGCCCCTGGCTCTAGCGAGGAGCGCGTGCAGGGGTCTTGCCCAGGGCTCGCCATCTTGGTGGTGCGTCCGTGTGGGGCCCGCGAGGCTCCTGGCGGCCAGTGGCAGGATGAGGCAGGGCTTTGCTGGGGCTGCTGGTGCGGTGCCCACAGGGGGGCCTCAGGAAGGGTGCCCTCTGTGCAGTCCAGGGCTTTGGATGAACAGACGCAGGGGAGGCAGTGAAAGAACAGGGTGTTTAAGGGTGCGTGCTGAGGCTGCTTTCCAGGCCGGGGCTCTTTGGGTGGTGGGGGCCGGGAGAAAGGGGGGCCGGGGAGAAGTGGAGGGCAGGGAGAGACCGTGGTGGGAGAGGTGAGGGCCCTGGAGAAGCAGGGGCCTGGGGAGAGGTGGGGGCTGGGAGAGATGGGGGCCCGGCTAGGCTCACCTGGGTGGCAGTTGCCATGGTCACCGGTGGGTCACCAGGGAAGTGTGGTGGGAGCTAGCTCCTCCATGGGGTAGAAGCTGGCCTCACCGTCTCCAATGGCAGCTGGTTGGTGGACACCCGGAACAGACTGGCGGCTGACCTGGAGGGAGCAGTTAGGGGGGTGCTGGGCTGGGACATAACCCTCCCTCCCTCCTTCTCGCCGGTCCCTCCCTCCCTTACTCACCACTGGCGCTGTGTCATGGCCTCACGCCGGGCACTGGGGAGATGGAGAATGTGGCACCGTCCTCTGCCCTCAGGAGGTCTCTGATCCCTGACTTTCCGGGGCAGAAGGGTCTGTAAGCACTGGGTAAGTGAGGCCGCAGAATTCCCAGCAGTCCATGTGCCTCAGGAAGCAAGGGTTAGGGGTATTTCTGCAGCACCTTCCAACAAGAATGAGGCCTCCATGAGCACACCGGTGACCCCACACGGCCGCACGGGTTAAATGAGAGGGGCACCCACGCGCTTACAGACACCCCCTCCTCTGGGTTCAGCCTAGGCACTTGCTGCATCAGGACCCAGGCTCGGGAGAGGAAGTGACATGCCCCGGTCTTTCACAGTGCCAACCTGCTGCCCACGTAGATGGGATGCCGACACAGAGAACGTTCTAGAGGATCTTTAAGAGAGAAGACTCTGGGTGTTAGTGGGGCTTTATTCAATGTGATTTAAAGAATGAGGCACAATTAGATGCATTAGGTTAACTGTGCAAAATTACCATTTGTTTAGGCCAAAGACGGTCAAGTATGGCTTCCTAAGGCCTGCCAGATGGCGGAAGCACCTGAGAAGAGAACTCCTATTGTGTTTTAGAGTTTGCCAGTCGTCTCATTCTGACCCAAGGCCGTGCCTCCAAGGAAACCTGTTGCACGCATGTCTCAAAGTGTAATCTGAGGATCCATTTGGGGTTGGGGTTGGAGGGAGGGAGTTTGAGTCAATGTTTGAAGGCCTAGCCCCGTACTCCCCTGGGTTTAGAGATGTCCCGTGACTTGTTTGTTCATCAGCCACGAGTATGTTCAGCCT
>NC_043703.1:159513093-159516935 GCF_006229205.1 Suricata suricatta
TCTCTCTCTCTCTCTCATCTCCCCACCCCCACCATCTATCTGAGAGAGTGAGCAAAAAGCAAGAAAACGAATTGGTTCACAGATTAAGATGGGCAAATCCAGAGTCTGCAAGGTGGGCCATCAGACTGGAGACCCAGGGAAGAGCTGATGTTGCATTTCAAGTCCAAAGGCTGTCTGCTGGCAGATCTCTCTCTTGTTCAGGGACATCAGTCTTCCTTCTATTCAGCCCTTCAACTGATTGGATGAGGCCCACCTACATTATGGAGGGCAATCTGCAATGTTAATCTCATCTGAAAACATCCCCATAGGAACTTCCAGATGAATGTTTGGCCATATACCTGGGCACAGCCAAACTGGCACACAAATACCTACTGCAGCACCTAAAATTACATCTTTCAACTATCCAGAAGTTTCTTTGGTTCTAGGAGACTGATGTAGTTAGTATATGCAAGGTAGGTTCTAGATCCCATGGGGTGACAGGAACATTTAAAAAATGATTGATAGATAGAAAGCCTGAGTTCTTTCTATAAATTAATTATTAGGCATGGAGCAGCCCTTCTGTGCCCCGCTGGGACAGGTATTGCATGGTTAGTAACATAGATCATATCTCTGAGTCTTCCTTGTTGCAAGTCATTTTTTTAAACCAAATCCACACTTCCATCCTCTTCCCCTCCCCTTCCCTTCCCTCACCTCCTCTCCCTCCCTCCCTCCTTCCTTCCTTCCTTCTGTCCATATTTATTGGGCATGCAGCACACTCCAGGCACTAGGCCAAGCATGGGGGATCATGAATGAAGACATCCCACTATCACTAGTGGCTTAGAGCTGAGAGGGCTCCCGGTGTAGACTCAGTCTCCTGAAGGTTAGAGGTCAGCCTTGGGAATCAAGTTCCCTTCCCTTTCTCCAGGCTTCCTTAGCAACATGAGGTCTTAGCATGCAGCCTGCAATAGTCCTGGGCCGTCCCGAGGGCAGCACCATGTCTGTTTTACAATGCATCTTTTCTTCCAAACAGAGGGGCCTTGGCCCTTCCCCTGAAGGTGGGAGGGAGGGCCGGCAGTGCCCCCGGCAGCTGGTGGGAAACGCAGACTCCCAGGCTCACTCACGGCGGCCTACCCAGGGAGCACCTGCATTCTCACAGGCTTGGCGGGCGAGTATTGGGCACGGAAGCCTCACACGTGCTTTCCTAGCCCTCATTTCCCTCAAAGACACAAGAAAGTTCCGCTTAAGATCCGGAAGAAGCAAGGGTCTAGCCAATGGGCTCGCCTGCTTGGGGAGATTCTCAGCAGGTGCAAGAGGTTGGACTTTATTCTGAAACCAAGCAGAGAAGGGCCCTGGGTATCCTCTTCTCGGGCTCAGAGAGACACAGACGGAGGCCCCCGCTGAGGGGGGAGACTGCCTCTCTGCACCTGCACTGCCTCTGGAGGGAGCTTGGGCGAGAGGCTTCACTTCTCCAAGACCCTTTCCTCTTCTGTAAAATGGGGAGGGTAAAAAATCCTCCTTTCTGAGTTGCCGGGAAAATTCACAGATCCACATGGGGTCGGGGGCAAGGTGAGGCTTGTGATGTCACCACAGTGGGGAGGGCTGGAGCCGGGCTCCTCATCGCTAAGCAGGGGTGATGCCTGCTGCACGGGCCAGCCCGAGGATTAGGAGACCATGCATGCACGGTGCCAGGGTGCCAGTTATTTTCCTAACAGCCTGCTTGTGTCACTGCCCTGTGTGTGACGGCAATCTGCCCTGGCTTCAGGGATGCCCCGGTACCTGAATCATCCAAAGACAGGTGGGGGCAGGCCAAGGAAGAGCCCACTTGGGGCTGTGGCAGTGCCTTCTAGATCATTCCAGGGGCCCGGTTTATGCCAGGGCACTCGGGCCCAGATTCCTGTGAGAATCCATAGAAGCACAGAAGTTGACATGACATGTCACGAAGTAGATTTCTTTTGAAAGGTGCTCTCTCTCCGAGGTAATGGCAGACATGAGTGTTGCTATGGCGACAGGTTGTCTGATTGGAA
Organism: Suricata suricatta; assembly: GCF_006229205.1. NCBI lineage: Eukaryota > Metazoa > Chordata > Mammalia > Carnivora > Herpestidae > Suricata > Suricata suricatta. The sequence goes on from NC_043703.1 coordinate 159,515,097, forward strand.
GCACAGCACAGTGGTTCAGGCCGCTTGCCTACAATGTGTGGTCGGTAAGCAGGGCCCCTTTTGGGAAATTTTACTGAGGGGTCTTCTCCTTCCAGGTTCTGGTTTCCAAAGCTCCGTTTATTCTGTGCGTTGGGTGACTGCGAGATGGGGAAACCCTCGCATCTATTTAGAAGGACAGAATCTATGCACACCACACGGCTGGAGGTTCGAGGTCTTTCCAGGAACTGAAGGTGATTGAAAAAACTCCCACGTGGAGCGTAGAGCATCCAAGCGGAGCAGAATCTGCAGCGAAGCCACGAAGTTATTTCAATATGATAAGCGCTCGAGGAGGGCCCGCTGTGTGCCGAGGGTCCCGTGGACGTGGAGGGTGGGTGACGAGTATGAGAGAGCGAGCCGGGTCTCTGCCCTTCGGAGGTCTGGGCCAGGAGCCCGATGCAGGGCGGACTGGGCCACAGGCTTCTAGTGCTACGGACACGGACCGCTGGGTGTGCGGGGACCCGGACCGGTCCCAGGGCGAGGGGCGTGGTTTGGGGACCGTGGCAGGACCGTGAAGGATGACCTGGGTTCCTGCAGAGTCCGTTTATACAGCTGCCTATTGTTTCATCCTCTGGAAACACAGTACATTTTTTGGGAAGAATCTACTCTTCAAGGCTCACGTAGGCTGCTTCCGAACCGTCTCTGTTCTGAGCAGGGACCCGTCTCTTTGGAGCGGGACAGTTGAAGTAGGAGATAATGAGGTTAGGCAGAGGGTTTTTGTTTTGTTTTAAGAAAGACAGACTGCCACTTGCAGCGCCCCATTCAGATGTGTCTGGGGTCTCGGAGGCTTGTCTACCCTGAATTCTCCTCCCGTGGACCTTGTGAGCTTGCTGGGAGGTCCGTTGGTAGGAGGGGAGCACAGCAAGAATGGTCCTCCTGGCGTGGGGATGATCATCCTCTTCCGCCGAGCACGCAGCTTCGGGAGGGACGCCCGTGGGGGGTGCAGGGTGAGGGAGACACCGGCCTAGCCAGCCAGAGCTGCCAGGTCAACCCTGGAGGCCAGCGGGGTGACAGACGTCACAGTCAGAGTGCCCCGTGTCCTGTCCCAGAGAAGCACACCCCCAGGTCTCCTCATCTGCTGGTGCTCTGTCTTGAGCAGCTGCAATCCTTGTCTTGGTGTGTTATGGCCTCTGCATCGGTTCTTTGATTTTTCTGTATTTCGTCTCTTTTGGAGAGGAAAAAACGCCCTTGGTTATGAGAACAGAAAGAGCCAGGTTTCGGGAAGTGCGGCTCATTGCTCGGTGAACCGGGGAATGGCATCTCGTTGCCGTCCAGCGAGGCGTCTGTCGTGGGTTTTCACCAGAACCAAGCCATGACTGCCCCTGGCATCGGAACCTTCTCAGGTGCCGGCTCCAAGCTCATCCTCCTGGGTCATTCTCCAGCTGCTTCTGGTCTCTTCCGGGCACAGCCCGGAAGGCAGCCACAGTCTCCAGAACTCAGAGCCTGCCCTGGTCTTCTCCCACTGGATCTCCTGATCACAGGCCCTCTGATGGAGGATGGAGACGCTCTCTGAAGACAACCCCCCTCCAGTGACGTCATTTCCTGCCTAGGATCCAGGACTCCTTTTGTTGGAATTATGAGAAACACACGACACCTGAAAGGGGCTGCCTGGTACCTTTCCTGGGACAGTTTCCAGCAGGGACGGGGAGGGAAAGGAGATCACCATCTGTGGGTACCTATCAGACGTGGCCCTGGCCTTAGGTACCCACCCACCAGCTAACAATTGGCTTTGACCGCAGACATGGGCTGTCTTGTTGCACTAAGTCACAGACGTGCCAGCTGGCTTATAGGATGGCCCGTCAA
>NC_043703.1:159517035-159560058 GCF_006229205.1 Suricata suricatta
AGCAACGCCACCCAGCAGGCCCATTGTACAGGTGAGGAAACTGAGGCATAGAGCAGTTGGACACTTGTCCCGCTCACACGGCTGTGCCGTGAGAGAGCGGGATTCCAATCCGGCCGGCAGCGGGGCTCTGGGGTCCGTGGCCCGGAACACTCACCTCGCAGCGCTCCTGCACCTCAGAGAAAACTCACGGTGGGAGAAGCATTGTGTTGATTAAAAAAAATATTGTTAAATGAAAAAGAATTAGATGATGAAAGTGGTTTTACGTGGCCTCCCATCACCGGTCACGGCCAGGGGCTGGGGTCCGGCCCAGGCCTTCTCTCTGGCACGGTGTTTATGTGAAGGCTGACGGCCTGGCAAACTAGGTTATTTCAGACCTACCTGAAAATAAATGAAGTGAGCCTGTCTCTTTAAGAAAAATAACTGACAGGGGCGCCTGGCTGGCTCAGTTGGTTAAGGGTCTGACTTCAGCTCAGGTCATGATCTCACCACTCGTGGGTTCAGGCCCCGCATCGGGCTCTGTGCTGACAGCTAGCTCAGAGCCTGGAGCCTGCTTCAGATTCTGTGTCTCCCTCTCTCTCAGACCCTTCCCTGCTCATGCTGTCTCTCTCTCTCTCTCTAAAATAAATTAAAAACATTAAAAAAAAAAAAGAACTGACAATATTTGTTGCCAATTATAAAATTGTAATTTTCAAGGGGCACCTAGGTGGCTCAGGTGGTTAAGCACCAACTCTTGATGTCAGCTCAGGTCATGATCTCACAGTTCATGGGTTCAAGTCCCATGCCAGGTTCCGTGCTGTCAGGGGGGAACCTCCTTGGGATTCTCTGTCTCTCCCCCTGTGATTTCTGGATGGTGTATGATGAAATGTGTCAATGTATCACGGATCCTCATAACTCAATGAATCAATATTTTCCAAGTGATGAGTACACGATGTTGCAAATGCTTGACTGGGTAAAAAAAACATCCAAGTGTCTTACAGTGGATTTTAATGCAACAATGTTTGAAAAATTAATTGGCGTGATTTCAGATCTGACATTGCAACTAATCTTTAAGAAGTACCAAACAGGCACCTGGGTGGCTCAGTCGGTTAAGCATCTGACTCCGGATTTCGGTTCAGGTCATGGTCTCGTGGCTGACAGCAGGGAGCCTGCTTGGGATGCTCTCTCTCTCCTCTCCCTTTACCCCTCCCCAACTTGCTCTCTTCCTCTCTCCCTCCCTCAAAAGAAATACACATAAAAAGAAAAAGGAAGTACCATATGTTGAGTTTTGGTGTAGTATCAAAGAAAAACATCCACGATGACCTGCAAAACCTGTTACAAACGTGTTCTCCCTTGTCCGAGTCCATATTTGAGGCTGACTTTCCTTCACATCCCTCAGCTGAAACAGCATCATGTGCAGATTGAAAGCAGAAGCAGATGTGAGGATCCAGCTGCCTTCCACTAATTCAGACCCTTCGGAGCTTGGGAAATGCATAAACTGTTGCCATTCTGCTCACTGTTATTTTTGCTTTGGAAAATGCAGTTATTTTTCTTAAGATGTAAAATGTATGCCAATGTGTGATGAATCTATATTGTGATTTTTGATACAAATTGAAAAATATTCAAAGATTTTCTCAGTTTTAATTTCTAGTACTGTAAATATCTTCAAATACAACTCACATGAACACAAGCTCCTTAGGGATGCTCAATAATTTTTAAGAGTAAAAAGTGGTCCTGAGACAGAAATGCCTTTTTAGCAAAGCCAGACGTAGTTTAGAAGAGGTAAGCGACTTCCTTCAAGGTCCCTGGTCGGTGATGGCCATGCCCTTCCCTGGCCGCCTGCACTAGCTCTAACTTCTGCCTTCCGTGCAAATGGCCTGGACCCTGTCCGGCGTGGCTCCGAGATCCCTGGGCGAATCTCCTCGGCGGCAGGCTATTTAAAAGCAAAATGTAATGTGGGCACCAGCGTTTATTTCTGAACAACGTGCGAAAAGAGAACAGCAGGATATAAAGTTCACGAGTGAATGTGCAGTGAGTAATGTAGGTGTCATGTACGAGGCCGGGGAGCGGGAGGCGGCGCCAGGAAGGCGTGGGGGCCACGCCCACACGGGGAGCGTGGGTGCGGTGCTCCCAGTGTGCGCCACGGGCCTGGGCCACCTCGGCCTTCCCCGTCTGCACCCGCGTCGCTGCCTGCCGGCCTCACCCTGGACTGGGGGAGCACGGGGCCTCGGGCACGGAGCCTCAGCGGCTCCCCAGCCATTGCAGATGAAGTCATTGTCCCCTGGTGACCTCGAGCATCTCGTGATCTCCTCCCTCTCGGGATAGTACTGAGTGTATGTTCTTAGATTTCCAAGCGGAAAGATGTCTTTGGATTTCTGAGCACTAGAGAAATAAATAGTAAAGCATATTTGGTGTGTCTCACAGGGGAGTCCTATCAATGAACATTCTCCATCTTCTTCACTGTTCCTGACCGTATTTTCCATGTCTCAGCCCTGCTCTGGATTCCGGGATGAATCAGACACAGCGGATGAAAGGGCCTGGTCTAACTGGGATTACCTGGGCAGCGGGAGATGTGTGGGGCCTGGAGAAGGCCGTCTCCTAGGACGTGGGGTCGGCTGGGTGCCACGGATCACACAGAAGGATGGCGGGCACTGCCAGGCTGCTGAGCCAGGAGGCCGAGTCCAGGGTGACCGGAGGGAGTAAGCAGGCAGCGGGCTTAGGGAGGAAAACTCAGACAACTTTTCTGGAGTGGTTTGCTGGCTTTGATGAGTATTTTAAAAAATTTTTTTATTTGGGAAAGGGTGAGAGAGAGAAACAATGGTAGGGGCAGAGAGAGAGAGAGAGAGAGAGAGAGAGAGAGGGAGAGAGAGAGGGACAATCTCAAGCAGGCTCTGCACTGTGAGCACAAGCCAGATTCAGGGCTCGAATTCACGAATTGTGAGTGAGATCATGACCTGAGCAGTAATCAAGAGTCAGGTTCTCAACCGACTGAGCCCCCCAGGCGCCCCCTCTGATGAGTGTTTTTATTTAGCTGACCTTGTTGAACATACACTGTCTTGGATTGCTGGAGTCGTCTTGGAGAAGTTCATTGAGAAGACAGGGCATGGACTTGGCCATGAAGAGTGGCGAGGATTTGAATAGGTGAAGAGGAGCAGGGAAAACATTCCAGGCTCAGGAAATGGGGTGAGCAGAGGCACGGGGACAGGAAGAGTTGAGGCACATGGACCAGCTTACGTGGAACAAGGGGGGATGTGGGGAGCAGGTCTGGGCCCCAGAATAGAAGGTCTTGAACTCCAGGCTTAAGTTTGGAACCACCGATGGCTTTGAGCAGTGACTGGGCCATGTGCAGAGGTGACATTGATGGCAGTGCTTGGAAATGTCGGAAGGAGAGACTCTAGTGCTGGGGCCATGGGGGTGCCTCCTCTTTACGGGCAGTGGGAGGGAGGAGGAAGAGATGTAGAGAGAAGCGCTCCGGGGGGCTGCCTGAAGTCGTATGGCGAGGGGGTGGGAGTGAGAGCCGCTGCCAGGTTTTGAGCCCGATGCCAGTGAAATACAAATACACTGTGTTTCCTTACATAGCCGAGTGCGCCGCTGATCTTTAAGAAGTGCTTGTCTTATTTGGCACTTAGTTTCTGGGAAGAACAGGAGAAAGAATTCTCTCAGGCTGGGAATCAAGTTTTAGCTCACTTCAAGACTATTATTCTTACTTAAGAACACACGGATAGGATGTCTGGGGTTAGGAACCGGAGGACAGATGATGAGCTCACGCCTCACGCTGTTTGTGGATGCCCGTCTCCTCCGCAAGCTGGCTGTGGTGGGCAGCCTCTGAGGTGGCCCATGGCCCTCACTTCCGGTGTCTGGGCTCTCCAGCACTACACATGGGTGGTGGCCAGACCCCGATGACTTGCCTCTCACCAATAGACAACAGACAACGGCAAAAATGACGAGAGGTCGCTTCCATGATGGGAATACAAATCAACGGTTACCTCTGTCCTGTTCTCCCTCTCTCCTGCCCCCTCGCTCTGAGCAGAGTGGCTGCTGTAGCATAAGCTGCCCCATGAAGAGGCCCACAAAGCAACAGCCAGCTGGGGTCTGAGGCCTGCCAGTGGCCACAAGAGCATGCTGGGAACAAAGTCTTCCCCCCCGCCCCCCCATCTCCTTCAGAGGTGACACAGGCTTGCATCTTGATTGCAGCTCAAGAGAGCCCAAAAGTCAGTTCCAGGTTCCCGACCCACGGGAACTGCAAGATGACAACTCTAGGTTGTGTCAGGCTGCTAAATGTAGGGACATTTGTTACGCAGCCATAGGTAGCTAATACACCCAGATCCTCGTGGTGGTGTCTGAGAGCAAACTGGAGGCCAGACTGCATAGGTTCAAGGCCCGGCTCTGCCATTTACAAGCTGCCCACCCTTAAGACAATTACTTCCGAGTGTCTCAGTTTCTGGTCTGCAAAGGAGAAGAACACCTGTGTGGGAGAGTGATTGCAAGAATGAGGTAGAATAGTGCTTAAAAATTGATCAGAACCCTGTTAGGGCTCAATAAGTATTAGCTACCATTGTTATCATTGTCTGTCCTTTAAAGGTGAACCTGATGCTAATCCTCCTCCAATTTCTATCGTACTGCCCAGCCCAGGCTGACGTCTTCTGCTTGGAGTGTCTATGACACTTTGTCTGTACTTTACGCCCTAGTTTTCCATTTACAACCCTCTTATTCTCTAATGGCGTCAGATGTAGAAACTCTTCCCAACTCTGAGAGGTCTCCAGGACTCAGCAGTGCCCTTGACACTGGAAGAGGGGTCAGGGATTAAATAAAGTGGCAGATAAAGAGGGAAACAGGATCAGCGGAGACCTCATGGTCTCCAAGAACAGGACGCAGGCCTCGATGCCCTGTCCTCTATCATAAGCTGCCAGAAACAGATGGGGAAGGAGACTGGGAAGGAACTGGATGAACAAAACAGTAAGAACAGGCCTGGTATCGACTGCATCTGCCATGTAGTGTAAATACAAAAGGCTGGAGTGTTGTTAAGTGATTTAATACTGTGAAACTCGTGAAGTTGTTTTGTGTCCACGGATTGTTGTGATTGGACGCAGCTGAGGGACGGTTTGTGGCCAATTCAGATTGTGGTTAACTCGCCTACACAAAGAGATTTGATAAGAAGAAAAACCAAGATGGCAGGCGCAAGCCATCTTGTTAGACTGATGGAGCCAGCATACATGAGACCGTAGACATGGGACACGGGACGTGCTGGGCCACAGGCGGGTCCACAGCGGGAGAGGCCCTCGAAGGGGGGCGTGGAGGTCCTTCCGGGGTGGTCCTGATGCACAAGGGAGCGCCGGACAGAGGTCAGCTGCATGAATGGAACATGAACCCCCCGGTGAATTCCTTGGTGAACGTTCACCAAAGCTGGCTGAAGTGATTGGAATTTGGATGATGGGGAGAGAGGCTGGTGATGGGAGAGGAAGTGCAAAGCCGGCCGCCAGAGGGAAGAGCTGGGCCTTGCTCTTGGGCGGGACCCTTCCTCCGCTGCCCCTCTCTTCCTTGATGGCCAGGCCTGTGAGTCTCCCTCCTCCTGGCTGCCGGCTTCACAGTGGGCAGGGCTACGTGCAAGGTTGGCAGCAGGGAGAAGGCAGGGATCCTGGCAAGCAGAGCAAAGGTACGAGAGGCTTCTCCCGGGCACATGTCAAGTGGGATTGACCTTGTCACCCTGTGCCCAGAGCGGCCATCGATGGTGAGCTGGTGAAGGGGCTGACAGTGGTCTTGTGTGCTGGGGCGCTGGCCAGGCACTGCGAGGTGACGCTCTCTCCCGGGAGGGGAGGCTCACAGTCAAGTCCCACCATCGGCCCGATGGCCTCTTGAACCCCGGAGTAGCACCTGTGAGGTGGCCAGCATGCCTTGTTCAAAAACCCAAGGCAGGAGCGCCATTCACTCATCCACGTGTGTTTTTGGAACATTCCCTCTACTGGGCCATCCATGGGGGTGGGGCAAACCTAGATGGACTCCTGTCCCCTCCACTCTCACCAGGGCAGGAGGTGGGAGTCCAGCCTGCTGGGGTGTGTGGAATTGTCCCGGGCTCCTGGGGCTGCCACAGGCATTAGGTGGGTGGGGCGGGGCCCTCCAGCCAGCGTGCAGACCATGCCACAGGGTAAAGCCTTCCCCTGCTCAATGCTGGTCTGCTCTGGCTTTGGGGACTACTAGCCCCGTGGGAGAGCTAACTGTTAATCAATTAGCCACACAAATAAGTGAATAATTCCAAACCTGTGAACAGCTATGCAGACAATGGGATGGGAGGGTCAGAGGGGATAATAGGAGACCTCTCCTGTGTGTGGGGGAGGGGCAGAGGTGGGTGCAGGGGAGAAGGAAGGTCCTTCCCTATTTGGGCTGAAATTAGAAGCATGAATGGGGCATTCATTTGCAGGGGTGAGTGCAGGGGAAGATAAGAGGAACATTGCTTGGGAAGAAATGGGGGGGGGAGAGAGAGAGAGAGAGAGAGAAGAGAAATAGGCTGAGGCTAGTCCTGCAGGCCCTCAGAGACCATGTTGGGGTTCTGGTCAGTGTCCAAGCCTGTTCGGTGTGAGGGGGACCAGGCGCATCTGGGGTGTGGAACGGAAGGGAGGCCTGGAGGGCGAGGCGTGGAGGTGGGCAGACAGTCAGGGGCCGGAACGCTGGCTGGTCCCAGAGATGAGGCTGGCTTCACCAGGGGAGGAAAGGGTGAAGATAGAAGACGAAGCAGGCAGGTTTGCCGGATGCCAGGAGGGAAACATCTCAGGGTAGGCCAGTCCGGGCACAAGGGAAAGGATGGTGACAAAGAGCCCATGGGGATGGCCATTCAGGAAGTGGCACTCAGGAGGCAGGCCAGGTCAAGGGAGGGAGTCAGGAGCTCAGTTTTGGATGGGCGGAGCCTGACGTGTCTCTGAACCAGCCAGCAGGGCGCGTGTGATACGGACTTGAACTTGCGCTGCTGTGGGGTCCGAGGGGAAGACCGGGCTAGGGTGTCTGGGAGAGAGTGGACTACACACAGAGTCACAGAGACCGTGGGAGAGGGCGAGCTTGCCTACACAGCCGTTAGAGGGGGACACGTGACCCCTGATCACAACGGCCAGATAGAGAAAGACAACCCCGGCAAAGAGACAGAAAAGAAGCAGGGGAGGGACAAGGGCCACACATGTCCCTGAGGCTGAGGGGTCAGCAGGTCCTAATGGAAAGTTGAGCAAGAGGATGATTGAGACACGTGTCTTGGGCTTGGAAAGTGGGGCCACCAGTGACATGGGCAAGAGCTGACGTGGTAGCCTGACGGGGCAGCGGGTGGCCCAGTGGGCGGGGAGGACAGGAAACGGAGGCGGCCTGGCCTCCCTTTGAAGAAGCGTTGGAGGCAGGAGAGAGAGAGCGGCAGTGAGGGGGTGTGGGGTCCGGGGGAGGCATGCACGGGTCTGATTTGGGGTGGGTGAGCCTCTCCCATGCTCCTTCCAGACCGGAACCGGCCGGAGAGCCCCACCTTTGACCTCAGTTACATCATCTAAAGTAATAGCTCGTTATGTACAGATCATCACCACCAAACACCGCCCTTGCAAGGAGGGTGGCTGTCCCCGCTTCACATAGGAGGCCCAGAGTGGTTCTGTGACTTGCCCAAGGCCACACAGCCAATCAGCAGAGCTGGGCTTTACCCTGACACAGTCAACCGCAGGGTTCACTGAAATGTCCGCATCTCAACCCTTACCTGCGTCCCCTCAAGTCTCCTGCTGCCCCGAGAGTCTCTTGTGGGGCGGCTGGTCCGTTCGTCACCAGCGATGTGCGGGACGGTGGCGCTCAGGGCCGCCGAGCCGCGCTGCCTTCCCAAGTCCATGTTCGGGGACCACACTGGCCACGTGGAAGCATTCCCACCACCACTGTTGGCACAAACCAGAGCCCTGCTTCCATCTCTTTGCAGACCCTGTTAACCACTTGGCATCCCCCAAAGGACACAAACCTGAGCCCTGCAGAAAGCCTCCATCTCGGGCAAGCCTTCTGGGTTGGACAAGCGACCCCAGGTCCTGGCTCCCTTGGACACCTGTCCCCAGTGGCTCTGCGCTTGGGAGGTCTTCTGCCTTCAGGGGCCTCTCGACCAAGGCTCCCAGGCTGAGGTCTAAGCGGGGTGGGCTGGAGGGAGTGGAGGCCTCCAGCCACCATTCTGAGTGCCGCCGGCCACACACACTGTCTGCGGGTCCCTCCTGTCACCTTCCCCTCTGGGTGTGAGCACGCACAGCGTCAGCCCAGAGCACGCCGCTTCCACTCGCCGGGATGCAGAATGGTTTAGGGAAGACATAGAAAAGGGGAGAAAGGCTGAGGACTCCCTCCTGCCTCCAGGACTAAGCCCCCCCCTTGCCCATGGCCCCCCTCCCCCTCCCCAGCTGTGAGCTCATTTGGAGAACACCTGCCTGTGTGGGGCTCCCGGCAGGGACCCTCAACCCACCCGGGGAAGATGTGACCATGGACGTGACTAGTGTTCTAGATAAAGTGACGGAAAGAGAGGGGAGGTGTCCCAGAGTGCACCGATGGTAAGTGGCAGATCTGAGATGGACTCCAGCCCCGTGACAGTCTCGCGTCTGTGTCCTGCTGTCCTTGTGCCCGCTTTGTGTGTGTCTCGGGCTCAAGGTCCCCGCTGTGGTCCCGGGGCGCATGGGCTCAGCACCAAGTGGGGCTGCACATGCCACCTGCTGCACAAGAGGCCAGGCAGACAGTGGGTGCCAGAGGCTTCCCCTTTCTGCCTCCCAGGCCTCGGCCCCAGGGCTGAGCCCCAGCCCTGTGTCCCAACCTGCAGCCAGCCCCGCCCACCCCCACATGACAGACTGGCCCCTGCATTTCCCCATTCAGCTGATGGTGAGTGCTGGGTTATTTTAAGCCCACATGGAAGTATTTTTTTTTTTCTGTAAGGACCATCTGCTACCGGCCCCAGCCCAGATGATACAGTTAGAGCCTACCCACAGCATCCTCTCCCGCCTTCAGACAGTTCCAGGAACAAGGGTGAGTCAGTCGCCCAGCTGAACTCCCGTCTTGCTACCCGGGGAGCTGGTCTCCGCGCCAGCAGAGGGGCGGCTGCTGGCCGAGGGGCAGGTGCCCCTCGCCTCTTCTCGGACTCGGGAAGGGCACCCCCACTCCCCTGGGGCATCGCTGTGTGCAGGGAGAGCCCGAGGAGGGCCCCAGGGGAGCCCCAGCCAGCCCTTCTCAGCTAAGCCCCACCCCCTGAGGCTGCAGGCTCGTTCTCGAATTCTACTGCAGATGCTACGGCTTCCAGACAGTTCCTCAGGAAGCCCGCTGCAGAGGAGGAGTTCCAGAGGTGTCTAGAAGGACCCCTGGGTCTTTCTTTGGAGGAGCAGAGAGGTTGGGCCCCCGCTCTCTGGGCGGCTTGGGCCCGGCCACGGGAGGGTGTTATTAAGCTCTGACCACAGGCCCTCAGCTGGAGGCTTTGCTGGTCCACCCCCCTCCCCTCATGTCCACACCTCCTGGCTCTCTGCGAACAGAGGCCATTTTGCTGGGCGGACAGTGCAGAGGCCGCAGTCAGGTGGTGGATCTGGGTGCTGCCCCTCATAACCTCTGCAGCCCAGGGCAGGGCTGTACTTAACCCCCAGAGCCTCAGTTTGCTCATCTATAAAGTGGGGGGAAATCTGACCTACTTCTGAGGGTGTCTGTGAGCAATCAATATTGGGAAGGATCTAGCACAGCGAACTTCAGAGGGTCTGTCCTTTGAACGGGGGACTTTTTGACCACGTGGGCCTGTAACTCAGAGAGAAAGCGCTTCCCGCCACGCATTGTGCGTGTGTGCCCGGCCTCTCTCTGGCCAGCTGGCTGTTTGTGCCACAGGGACCCGAGTTTGCTAAGCACATGGGCTGCAGTTGACTGGATTCCGGGGGCGTGATCATCAGAGCCACTGCCCCCACCGGTGACAGCAGCCCCTGGCACACCCAGCCTGGGGTTTGCTCAGTGCCCCTCCCTCCCTCTGACCACTGCTTTTGTCCGGTGTGGGGGTGGGGGGATGGGGACTGTGCCCGGCTGGCCTCACTCTCCACTTCCTCGCGACCCCACAGCTGTGTCCCTGAGCATTATCGGGCGTGTGCAGCCGGCGGTGGCCCCGGAGCGCCCCGTGAGCGGGCGTGGGGCCGAGCCCCGCCAGCGCCGCTTCCTGTCCCCGAGTCTATCTGCCGGGGCTCTGCGGAGTCCTACAGTTTATCTGTGGCCAGTGCTCCTACCCGTTTCCTGCCAGCTGCTACTGGTTTTCTAGCCCCGTGAGCTATAGTAACTGGGAAAAGGCCTGGGCTTCGTGATTCCCCAACACGCCTCCCTGTCCCCAAGGGCATGTCCCTCCGCGCAGGGGACCCCCGCCTCTGTGCCCGGGCCTTCCCCGGGCCCCGCCGACACCGGTGCTGAAAAGACCCGCACACTCATTGCGAGCCGAAAGCCAGGGCGCCGCTGCTCCTGTGCGCGTGCGTGAGCGGAGACAGGGAGGTTTTTTTTTTCTTCCCAAATGTGCCTGAGCCAAAATCAATGGTTTCGTGTTGTGAGAGGTCAGAGCATTCCTCTAGGCTGAGCTTCGCCCCCATCAGGGGGAGCCCCGGGTCCCCGAGGCATAACTGTGGTGAGTTTGCAGGGCCCCCGATTGGGATATCACAGTCACACTGAAAATTTTACTTCCTGGCATTTCTATAAATGCAGAGCAAATTCCCCCACTGTCACAGATGACTCCTTCAACTAGAAATGTTGAATGGGTGCATGGTTTTTTGTTTTGTTTGTTTGGTTGTGATGTTGTGGACTGGAGTTTCAAAGTTGTCTGAAATGTGGAGTAAGCATGCAGTCGAGTGTCTTGATTGTCTAGAGCTTTTCTTCTCAAGGATGAGCTCAAGGAGAGGAGTGGGTGGGTGGCGGGGCCAGGCCAGAAGCGCCTGTGGGAGCACCTGGGAGCTCTCGAGAAGTGCAGAGTCTCCAGCCCTACCGCAGGCTCGCGGGGCCAGGACCTCCGAAGCCGGGCATGGCAGACGGTCGGAGTTTCACCTGGCTCTCCAGGTGGTCCAGTCTCTCATTCAAGCATGACTTCCTTAGTAGATTTTATGAATTTTCTTGACAGATGTGGCTTGTGAAGAAAGAAAACAGCCCCCCAGTGCAGAATGAAGCTGTTCTTTCCGTGCATATTTCTTGCCCCCCCCGGTGGGTACCAGACTCTGTGCTGGACACAGCAAGGGACTGCCTGGTGGCCAGAGCCCACACCGACTCTCAGGGGTCCTGCTCTGGAGGAGACAGGATGCCGCCTGATCTGGAGAAGCTCCCTCATCTGCCCTGGGCTTGGGGACTGCGGAGGCATGAGCAGGGGCGGACTGGAGCAGTAGGAGAGATGGGGACGGTTTCATCCGTGGAGGGTGTTAGGTGAGGGGGAGGGCGAAAGTCAAGAGATTGCAGTGGTGGCGGCTGAGATTGGCCTTGGGGGGATTGGGGCTCATCCGGTTCTGACAATGTGCAGGGCGTGAAGCTCAGACAGGGCTCTGTGCTAAGCCTCAGTTTTCTCATCCTTATAATGGGTTTAATATCTTCCCTTTATCGACTGTTTTGAGCCTTAAATGAGGTAATACGTGCAGCCCTCTCTCGAGTCTATACGGACAGTGGTGATTATTGCATCTGAAGACAGCGGGGCACCATTGAAGGGTTTTTGTCTGGTGACTGCCATGGACCCTGTAATCACCCCAGGAATGCCTTATACACTTAGGCCAGCAGAAGCTCTTTGTTGAGCCGAAGATCCATGTACCATTAATATTTCAAGCTATAATCATGTTTAAAATGTGTCTGAGAAAATATCTTAAATCCTAAAAAGCATCCCTCTCTTCTCTCCATTGCCATATTTTTGGATCCTGAAATCAACAAACGCAGAATCTGACCACTTTCCAAAGCAACGTGCCTTTGGACTGAGAACAAAATCACCGAGCAGTGCTTTCATTTTCCCCTCCCTTCTGCCCAGAAGACCAGAAAACCGTGGCTTTTGAAACCCGCACTTTTTGGGGGTGGCGCGGCCCATTCCGGAAGACCCTGCTCTGGTGACCTGCTCTCCGCACTTGCTGGCGGGGGCGGTTGTGGGCAAGCTGTGGAGGTGAGCTGAGCAGGACTTGTTCTTTCAGAGACAGACCCTCCCCCGCCCTGGAGCAGACAGGGAGGTGAGCCCCTGGGAAGCATCACCGCCCCCAGGACCATCTGGGGCAAGTCCCTCTCCCTTCCATGTCAACGCAGCTCAGTCCGGGTGGCTTTTATCCATTCCGCACGGGAATGCCGGGCACCTTCAAGGCTCGTGTCCTCAGTGGGAGAGAGGCTGTGCATTCGACAGTGAGTCGCACAGTGGCCTGGGTGAGGACGGAGCCGAATGAGCTTGGAGAACGAGGGCCTGGGTCCTGTAGCCACACAGAGCTGGCGTCAGCGCCGTCCGGACACGTCTCCTTTCTGGCCTTAGGTTTTGCACAACCGTCTGCCGGCTTCAGAAGCGGGTGGTGGGGGGCGGCTCTTCAGGTGGGGCACCCCGCAGCACCCGGATGCCCACATTTGGACGTGACACGGGCAGCCAGGTGCATTCGCCGGAAAGCGCGTGCAGCTGCTGCGCCCACATCAAAAGCGTGTGGTCCAGGCGTGGGAGTCCAGGGCGTCGGGAGTGCTATTCCCGGCACAGGCCCGGACTTCCTGGTGCTCGGCCTCTCTCTATCTCGGTTTCTCCATCTCTCAAAGGGGGCGACGTTGAACTTTCCATGTTCCACAAAACCCCATGGGCAACCCACTTCACGGGCAGGAGCCAGGGCGCCAGGGACGTGATGGACCCTGCGCTGTGCTCCCCAGGGTTTTCCGAGAGTGTACCGGCCGCGGTCTGCACCGTATTTCTTCGAGACAGCGAGGCTCCCTGGGCTAGAGGGCCAGCTCCTCGGTGGCCCTCGCAGCTCCAGTGTGGCCTCTGCCCTGCGTCCCGAGTGCGGCTGCTGACCCACAGCCGCATTCTGCCTCTGAGGTGAACGTGCTCGTGGCCCAGAGCAATTTCAAGTTCAAGCTCCCCAGGGAGGCTGGCCCCTTTCCAAGGCCCAGGGCCTCTGCAAATGCTCCTCCCTCTGTGTACATTCTTTCCTTCTGATCAGCTCGGCCAACTCCTCTTCATCCTTCAGGACCCAGCTCCTTTCCAGGCCCTCTGGGAGGTGTTTCCCTGGCTCCCCCATCCATCCTGAGGCTCAGCCTCAGGGGGCATGCGGTGCCCTGAAGCCTACTCCCTGCTCCCACCCCCAGGCCAGGCTGGCTGGGGTGCTGCCCACTCCCAGACTCCTGCCCCCTTCAAGGGGGCCTGGAATTCTGGGGTAGCCCACGGCGTGTTCTTGGGAGGGGCAGGTGCCCCTCTCCGTCCTCTCAGCACAAATCCACATGGGGTACTTGTTTGCCAGAAGCTTCTGGAAGGGCCGAGGGCCACCTGGTGCCAAGGATCCTTCTGCGGGAGCTGAGCTGCTGCTCTCGGGAGGAGGAGGTGGCCGTGAGAAAGGCTGGCCCAAGTGCACGGAGATAAAGCCTGGGAAGGGAGGTGCCGGCAGCCGGCCTCTTCCTGCCCCGGGCTGACAGCTGACATTCAGATGGCTCCCTGGGTCTGGTTTTTCCTGTTCCTGGAATGACTGCGGCATGGCAGTTTCTCTGGGCTAGGTCAGAAGCGGCCGTTGTGAGTGTGTGTGTGTGTGTGTGTCTCAGTTTATCGAAACAGGAAATTCGGGATTTGTATCAGCACCGTGTCCCACGCTGCCTTATTTCCTAGAAAGGAGAGGGCAGATGGCGCTGAGCTGAACTGCCACTGAGGTCTGGGCTTGGAGGAAGGGGCTTCTGAGTCTGACCTGGCCTTGGCCCATGGCAGTGTCTGATCTGAGTGTCCTGTTTCTTCTCCCCTGGAATGAGCCGCATAGCACTCGCCTGGCAGCCTGAATGAGCCCACGTGGGTGGTGGGCTCAGCTCAGCGGGGTCCTGGACTCTGTGTCTTGCCGTGTCTCCAAGTTCTGGTGGCCTCTGGCCTGGGCAGGCAGCCCTGCTGGGTGACAGGGGCTGAAAGGGAGGGCGAGGGTACGCTGGAAGGGAGGGGGGTCACAGAAGCAAGGAGGGGCTGGGAACAGCCGAGGGGTCTGGTGGCTGCACGTTCCCAGGATCTGTGAAATGTCAGGCTTCAGACAGTGTAAGGCAGTGGGGCAGCTGGTGTCCTTCACCGTGGGGTAAACTGAAGCCACAAAAGTTGAGCGACTGACCCGGGGTCCCATCGCGCTCAGCTGCGGCAGCTGCCAGCCCCTTCCTGACGGTCTGAGACGTCCACGCTCTGAATTCCCTGGTGAGCGTGTTCCTTCCCTCCTGGACTAGGGAGCTTGCCTTCCGTGCAGGCCGCCAGGCCACTCTGCGGGGGCATCTGTGTCAGAAGCCCCCAGCCCAAGCACACGGGTCCTGGCTTCTCAGGTCGTGAATAGGGGGCGCCTCTATGGCCCCGCAGAGGACTGAGGTCCGGCGTCCTGGGCCCCGCAGAGCAGATCCTGGAGCTTGCCTTCTTCTGATGTGTCTCTGTCTCTAGCTGCTACTTCTCACTCTGCTCAGAAGAACCATTATTTGGGTGTCCAGGTAGGAGGTACCTTCATGGGAAGGGGAGGGGGCCTGGAGCGCCCTAGGGGGGGCCCTGAGTCTGGGCTGTGGGGCCCAGGCCTCTCCCTGGGGCTCCGGAGAACCAGACCTCAGACGTCAGGTGTCCCCATAAGCCTTCTTTCCGGAGACACCTCGGCCTGAGCGCCCCCTCCCCCTTCTCAGTGCTTCTTGCTCCCAGGGTGGAGCGGGTGCCTCTGGGAGGGGACCCGGGACAGAGCTGGGGCGGCCGGGCCAGGACAGTGCACACAAAAGTCTCCCGGCACCAATTTCCCCCTTAGCTTGTTCTACTTTTAAAAATAGCTAATGAGGAAATTAATTTTGTCACCCAGATGTATTTGGTGAAAACATGTCAGGGAGAGATAATTAACCTCTGTACTGATAAATCCTTCCCAAATTAATGGAATTGATCTTTGAAGATATTGAGACATTCATTTGGGGAGAGGGTCCAATAGGCCCCCCCCAGGCAGAGAAGGAGAAACAAAGAAAAGAGGGGAGGGGGGAGAAAGAGAGAGAAGGAAAGAGAAGGAGGGAGGAGGGAGAGAGATGGAGAGCAGCAGAGAGAGGAAGGGAGAGAAAGAGGGAGAGAGAGGGGGAGGGAGAGAGAGGAAGGGATAGAGTGGGAGGGAGCGGGAGGGGGACCCTGTGCTTTCTGGGAGCAGGGAGAACAGATCGCTAACCCTTCTAGACATTCACCTGCAGGCTCTGGGCGGAGGAGACGTGACAACAGTGAGTCACAGAGAGAAGGTCTTCAATCTGTTTAAGATGACGAAGGTTCAAGGCCGCTCCGCTCAGGGCTGCTCGCTGCTTCCAGCTCTGGACTCTTTCCCCCAGGCCCCAGGGTGAGGCCAGCTTGGCTGGTCCCGAACTCCCAGCCTGTGTCTCCCGCACAGTCCCAGAGCCCCGCCCGGAGGTGCCCTCAGGTTTCACCTCCCAGCCAGTGAGGACGCTTCCTTCTCTCCTCCCTCCGAGTCCTCACTCTTCACCTTCACCTCCAGGAATCAGGCTGCAGAGGACAACCCCTTAGAAGAGGCCGGCCTCTGCCTGAGTTAGAGCCCTGCTTCCCAGGCTGGCCCTGGGGAGAGAGGACAGCAGGGCTCCTGTCAGAGAGAGGTGCGGCCTGGGGGTGTGGACAGGCTGGGGGTGCAGACAGGCTGGGGGGTGCGGGCAGGCTGGGGGGTGCGGGCAGGCTGGGGGTGCAGTCCGGGAGTGTAGGCAGGCTGGGGGGAGCGGGCAGGCTGGGGGTGCAGACAGGCTGGGGGGTGCGGGCAGGCTGGGGGTGCAGACAGGCTGGGGGGTGCGGGCAGGCTGGCACCCCTGTGAACACTTGGCCCACCTCCGAGGAGCACCAGCTTGGGAAGCAAATTGGGACACTTCTGGAACTCAGATGGAAACAGACGCTTCCTGGGGGACCCCTGGCTTGGGAGATGTCGCTGGAATGGCTGAGGGGCTGTGCGGGCTCTCGGGGTTTGGCCCTCTCTGCGACCGAAGTCGGGGCTCTCCCGGGGTGCTGACAGGCAGGCGGCGCCTGGGGAGCCCGGCTGGCCTGTGTTCCCGGGGAGGGGGAGACCTGACTGTCAGACGCTGGCCCCCCGGGGACACTGCTCCGCTCTCCTCCGTTAAAAGGCCATTTCTTTATTAATTTCTCCCAAGTGTGTGAAATGCAAACAAGACACAAGCTGTCACCATTGAAATCCTGTCCAATAACCAGTTCTGGGAGGGGTCAGGACCAGGTGGGGGTGGCCCGGGGGCCTGCATTGCTGTGGAGACTGTCAGTGGGGGACAAAGAAGACATTCGAGAGACACACAGGGCTGAGGGCCCGTCCAGAAAACCCAGAGGCAGCGACCATGACCCGCCCCTGGAGGTCCCCAGGGCCTTGGGCCTCCGTGTTGGGAAGCCTTGGGTGGGAGCTAACGGGGTGGAGGCGGAGACACAGAGGGACCTTTCAAAGGAGAGGGCTGCCCGCTGCTTCCATGCCTGACAGAGCGCCGGTGAAGAAGCCAGGGTCACGGGCGCTGTGGGCACAGACAACAGACAGCCAGACTCGAGGCGTCTCAAGTTGGCATTTCCGACGGCCGGGCTCCCACTAATCTAATCTTGGCAGGCAGAGAGACAGCTTGTAGATCGCCGGGAGGTGATAGACACCACCTATCTTGGGTTCAGTTAGGCCATTGCTGTGCTCCGAGTGACACAGGTCCCCTGCTCCCAACCAGGAAATGGGAGGGATACTCGTCCTGATTTCTGGGTCCCAAGTGAGTAGATCAGAGACTTCAAGTGCCCACCCGACTCAGACAGGGGCTCAGAGTGCCCACCCCCACCCCCAGGAGCCTGGATGGTGGCATGGCACCTGGATCGGGGAACGGGGCACCTGACCGTTTTGCAGAGGGCCCAGTGCGAGTGGGGAGGGCAGAGAGGATCTGGATCCGTATCAGCCACGGGGAGCTGCTAGGTGGAGAGAAGGTGCCGAGGCATCGGGGCCAAGGGCAGAGCAGGGCGGGGGCTGCCTGGGCACTGCGGGCACCGTGGGCACCGTGGGCTCGGGCCCGTTCATGGCTTGCGGTTCCCTAGCACTGAGCCCGTGTGTACACTGTCTCAGTCCGTGTCATCCCAGGGAGGGGGGGCACCCGTGAGGCCTGCCAGCAAGCTCTCTCCGCCTCCCACCTGCCTCCCACCCCCAGACCACCGCCCCCAGACATTAGTAAAGGCTGGAAAATTAGAAGCAGGAGGAAGGTTTGGGGGAAGCTGAGCCTGAGGGCTGATGGGTAGGTTGGCAGGAGCACCAGGGTTGTTAGAGAATGGGTGTCGAGTGGGTGGCTCTCCGTCTTTGGCTCTGGGCAGAGCACAGGAAGCAGGCTCGGGGCTGGTTAGAGGTGAGGAGGGGGACCGGCCAGCGGGCTTGGCTCTGGGCACGTCGGGCCCCGGAGCACCCTGGAGGGCGTTCCTGGAGGTGGCTGGGTGCCGCCTGGCACCGGGTCAGTCGTGTCCCGTCCTGCGGCCGGCTTCTGTGACAGGTGCACCGTGCGTCTGGGAGTCCCTCCGAATTCCAGCCCAGCCGCAGCCACCCCAGTGTCAGTGTCCCATCTGTGTGTTAACACAAAAGCTTAAAATTTTTTAAAAGCTTAAAATTTTTGTGATTTATTTTTATTTTTTTATTAAAATTTTTTTAATGTTTATTTTGGAAGGAGAAAGCAACAGGGCATGAGTGGGGGAGGGACAGAGAGAGGGAAACACTAAATCTGAAACTGGCTCCAGGCTCTGAGCTGTCAGCACAGAGTCCAGCTCGGGGCTTGAACCCACGAACTGTGGATGGAGATCATGACCTGAGCTGACGTCGGTGGCTTAACCAACAGAGCCACCCAGGCGCCCCTGTTTATTTGTTTTTGAGAGAGGAGGGTGGGTGGGCACGGGGAAGGGGCAGAGAGAGAGGGAGACACAGAATCTGAAGCAGGCTCCAGGCTCTGAGCTGTCAGCACAGAGCCCAACACGGGGCTCAAACCCACAAGTTATGAGTTCATGCCCTGAGCCGGTCAGACGCCCAACCCGATGAGCCACAGAGGCGCCCCTAACACACAACAGCTTTTCCCTTGTGGGGTTGCCGCGAGGATTGGAGGGAATATCGTATATAAAGACGTGTTTCTAGTGCAGAACTACTGTGTGAACACGCCGCCCCAGCACACACACGCCCGTGTCCGCCAGCAAGGGCTCTGGGTTGGCATGACCTGGTGTGTGTTTTGGGGAGCACTCTGCTGCTGTTCGGCGCTCACCCTCCTCCCGCTGCACCTTCCCAAGGCACAGCAGACACCACCGATCTGAGTGAGTAACTTGTTGGGGTCGGCTGTAGGTGAGACCCCCTCGGTCATCTTGCCCCCTCTCCGGAGGTGAGGGCACCTGGGAGGTGAGGGCACCATGGTATCCAGCAGAACGAGGTCACAGTCTAGGATCACTCCCCCCAGGACTCTAACCCAAGACTCTTTGGAGCCCCCGTGGGCCCCCCAGGGAGGGAGGTTTCACTTACCCCCGGTGGCTCCAGGCCTGGGCTGCCCCTCGCTTCCCCCAAATCCCTCAGCAGGGCCCCTCCCTGTGAGCTGGGCCTGACTGGCCTTTGGCGGCTCCGGCTTCGGGCAGGGGTTAATTAGCAACCACGCAGGGCAGAAGGGTGGGTACCAAAGGGGAAAAAGTGGGGAAGTGGCAGAAGTTGAAGAAGCCTCCAGGGACTCTGCCAGCTGCGGGAACTAGTTCCTGATTGCTCACTGAGACAGTGCCCCGAGACCTTGGCCTCTTCCACCCTGAGGGAGCGGAGGGCCACTGACTCAGCTCCTTCTTCGGGGGTGACCGGGGCCAGGGGTCAAGTGCACTTCCCAGCTGATCTGGACTGGATGCCTCGTACTCAAGGAGGTCAAGAGTCGAGCGACATGCTGCGGGTCACAGGGTGGCCGGTGTGCCCAGTCACGCAGGTGGGTGCCCGGCTGCGGTCCCCACGGGGGCCCAGACCTCGGCCCCACTCCGGCCATGGAACCTCAGCCAAGGTCTCAGTGCTCCGGACCCCAGTGTCCTTGCCCATAAAGCAGGTGTCAGTGTGGCTCCAGGGCACGTGTGTTGGTCGCTGGGGCAGCTGTAAGGACACAGCACAGTCAGAGGTGTAGCCAGAGGGGACCCACGTGCTCGGGCCTCTGGAAGCTGGAAGTCACTGTCAGGGTGCCAGCGGGCTCCGTTTCTTCCGAGGCTGGAACGGAGAGCCTGTCCCACTGCTGTCGGGGGTCTGCTGAGCACTCGTGTGCCAGGCTCCCTTCCAAGGGCTTTCTGTGTCCCCTCAGCAGCCGTTCATGGCCCTGCACCTGCCTCCCCACGCTGGCGGGTGGCCCTTCCTTGGTGCTGACTGAGCTCCCGCCCTAAAGCCTGATGCCGGTTCTGAGGCAGCAGGGGCCCTCCCGCTCCTGCCCAGCTCAGGGCCCTCCTTGGCCTGCTGCAGCCGGACCTGGACTCCCAGGAAAGAGCGTTCTTCATGCTGCGTTGGACCACCATAGGGACCAGGCAGGGACCGACTGCGGCTTCTTTTTCTCCTTTCTCTTCGGAATTTAAAACCCCGCATGTGTAGCCCAGTTCGAGTGCCTCTTGGAATTTGCGTCTGCCACCAGCTGCTCATCTCACGGCCGAGCTGAGTTGTGATTGGTACCCGGGAAGACAGTGGACGGATGTCCAGGACGGGTATGTGTTCAGTGTGGGGATCCCTCCCCCGTGACGTCCCTCCCTCAGAGACTGTGGCTTGTGGGGGAGGGGAACGTGGAGTCAGGCGGCTGGTCCACCACGGAGATGGTCCGGGCCCAGGATCTTACATGCACTTTGTTTCTCTGTGGTCTGGGCCAGACGTATGGCGTCCTTCTCGGGACCCTGTCACTGGGAGCTGCCAGAGCCACAGTGGAGGACAATTCCCTTGGACAAGGAGGGTGGCCACACTGGGCCCCTCCCTGGCCTCTCCCGTCCCCCTCCCCTTTTTCTCTCTGTCCCTCTGTTCCTTCTTTCCTCTCTGTAGCTCTTTCGGAGGTCCATTCTTTCAGCCTCCTGTCTGTTTCTGTGTCCCTCAGTCTTGCCACCCTGCATCTGTCTGTCTGTGTGTCTTCCGTGCTCCGGAGCCGTATCCGTGTTCCTCTCCTCCACCTTGTCCCCGGTGCAGGGACCAGTGCGGGACCCCGCGTGGGCGCCGTCCACCAAGAAGGAGGGGACGCCGCTGTGTCAGCTGTCTCCGTCCCACGGAGCCTTCTGGAGAAATCTCTGGCCCCTACAGGCCCGGCAGCCAGGATTCAGCCTAGCACCTGAGGGAAGCTGGTGGCCCGCTGGGCACCGACGCGCAGCCGCCCCTCTCCGGCCTCGCTGCTCGGTCCACACTCTTCTGGTGGCAGAGCAGAAAAATCGCCTCCTTCCTTTTCATTGTGAGGCAACTTGGATTTTGTTCTCGTGCTGAACAGCTCCGTCTAAAAAATTATTAAGGTGTGTGTTTCAGCTGTGCTCGCCGTGTAAAGGCTTTAACCCGAATTGTCCGAAGGATAATGACCCTTCTGTCTCGGGGGTGGCGCTGCCCGCACCTTCCAGGCTGCCCCCTCCCCTCTGCCTCCTCTGGTTTTCTTTCCCCTTTCCCACTTCCCCTGCCCCGATCTCAAGAAGACACAGCCCTGGCTTCCCCCTCCCCGCCACCCGCCAGAAGGCAGCAACATTCATCAGAGTCTTTCCCCCGACCACACTTTGTGCCAGGACTTGATCCACGCTCCTCCCATGGAGAGCTCACAGCTCCCCAGGGAGACAGAGAGGCTTTGCTTGTTCCCATTTTACAGATGACCGAAGGGAGACTTGAGGAGCGCTCCGTGACTTGTTGCAGGTCACGCCGTCAGGGCGGGGCCCACGCACGATTGTGGGAGGCCGGAGCAGCTGGAGAAGGGCTGGGGGGGACGTGTGCATGTGCGTGTACAGGTCCATGTGTGTGCAGCGTGTGCACGTGTGCATGGGAATGCATGCGTGCATACCTCTAATGTGCATGTGTGTGTGTGTGTGCCCGTGCCGCGGTGCTGGGGGGCTGGCCTGGGTCACGGTCAGTCACACCGCGGCTGGAGATGTTGCAGGAGCCGGTATCAGGACCAGGGATGGAGCGTGAGGACACAGTGCTGAGTCTGACCATTGTCCTGCAGGACGTGGGGAGACATGGTGGCAACTTTGGGTGGGAAAGTGTGTGGTCAGGCGTGTGTTTCAGAAGGCTCACTCTGCGAGCAGTTTGGAGGGTGGACCTGGGGATAGTAGAGAGGGGGGCAAAATGCCAGGAGAAAGCCAGGGATGGTTGGGGGGCCAGGTGGCCTTAGAGCAGGATGTGGGTACTCAAGACGAAGGAGGCAGAATTTCCAGGACCAGGGAATGGGCTGGGGGAGTGCACATGGTGCTCAGGTTTCTGGCTGTCCTGTGTGTGTGTGTGTGTGTGTGTGTGTGTGTGTGTGTGTGTGTGTGCGTGTGCGCGCACGCCCTCGCGCTCTGGGACCCTTCTCCAGGATAGAAGGGATAGTAGAGAGGAGATGTGGGCTTGGGGGCAAGGGGACTCTGAATATAAGAATTTAAGTACCAAAGCCCCTAATTCTCTCCATTCTACTGTCTCAAAGCTAGAGGAATGGGGGTGAGCACCCCATTCCTGGAGGTATTCAAGCCTAGTCAGGTGGCCTCTTCGTGGGGGTTGTTCAGAGGGCCTTTCTGGCCTGGGAGGGCAGGTGGAGGGTGTCTTAGCTTGGACACAAAGTGCTCAAGACTGGGGCTATAACAGCAGAAATTCTCACCGTTCTAGAGGCTGGGAGTCCAGATTGAGGTCCGGCAGGGCCAGGTTCTGGTGAGAGGGTGACAGACAGAGCACTCTGGTCTCTTTTCTTGTCACAAGGCCACCAAAATTGCCTCCTCAAAGCCCCACCTTCAAATACAGTCACACTGGAGGTTAGGGCTTCCGCAAGTGAACTCTGGGGGACACAGCTCAGCCTGTGGCAGGGGGTTAGCCAGTCTGGCTCCCCTGGGTCACCATGCTGCAGCCCCAGTGGCTCTGAGGAGTCAGGACTAAGACACCTGACCTTGGTCGTGGTCCTCAGGGCCCAGGGTTAGAGGGAGTGAGCCCAGCCTCTCCCTGTGCCCCTTGGCATCCCATCGTCCTGTGGAGTCACCTCGGAGCCGACAAGCTGTTCTCTGTGTCCTGGGGCTTCCACTGGCGCGTCTAATTCGTCCTGCCCTCCAGCTGACAACTCTCAGCCCCTCTGACTAAATGGCCATTCCTTACGCCTCCCCCTCCCCAGTGCTTCCCTCTGGCAAAGCTAAATATTAATTATGTCCCTTTATTTCATGATTATTCACGGGCACCAATGCCACCCCATCACTGAGGGAAAAGTCAGTCCTGGGAGATGCGAAGAAGTGGCAGGTCGCTGTGGTGAGCTGCCCAGCAGTCCTGGAACACCAGAGATAGTTGGTTGGCTGGGGGGCCCGGGCCTGTTTGTTACCAGGTGGTCTCAGAGCCGTGCCTGATGCACAGGCCACTGTTTTGGGTGGAATTTCACCCCAGGGAAGAGGCAGTTTGCCCAGCCAGGGAGCGCAGGGGAGAGGTGCGCCCTTAGATCTGGGGCTGGAGACAGATGTCAACTGGAAGACGCCGGCACAGCTCGGGAACTAACGGGAATGCGCACCCACAGGGCACCCAAGACGCTTTGGGAATGCGCACCCACGGGGCACCTGGGACGCTCCAGTGGCCCTGGAGAAGATTCGGCCACTTTAGTGTGCGGCGCCGAGTCTAAACCGGACGCGCAGCAGGAAGCCGACCCGGGGATGTGAATTCGGGTGTACTGGCATGGGGGGAGGCATTCTGCACACCAGGTGACTAAGACGAATGGTGAGCTGTAATGAAAGATCCATTTCTTTGTATACACGCCTTCCTGGCCCAAGGAGTTCACACACATCTGCTCATCAACTGAGGCACAGCTGGACGGGGTCCTGCTCGGGCCCTCAGCCCCAGGGGTGCAGTCCCTCCGGAGGCCACTGGTGTGCTGGTTGCCAGCACCCAGCCCAGAGCCTCCATCATGGTGGGTGGAGAAGGCATCGGAACATTCTGATCATTTCCAAGTGACAGAGGCCACGAGGTTATCTTCATTAGAAAGATCCATACGTGATGTCTGGTGAGGCACTGTCCCATTCAGAGAGACTTGTTTTAGATTCAGATGGAAAAGCTTTCAGCTTCTCTGTGGTGAACCTTAAAATTCTCCCTTGGCGTCCCTCCTCTGTCTGTCTCTGTCCCTCTGCCTGGCAAGTGACAGGGCAGACCAGCCGTTCACCTTCCGTGTGTGCTCGCGCTGCGTGCTGGCCTGCTTGGCCCGTCTTCCACGCGGAGGGAGGGGCGGGGAGGGAGGAGCCCAGGGGGGAGGCAGGAAGGGCTTGGAGAGGGCCAGACTGCCCCTTCCACTCGTGGGGACCCTCCTCTTCCAGGAGACAGGGTCACAGAGGGTGGAGGACGCGCAGGAGGACCGGGACACCTGGCCTCCACCTTGGCCACCCTTTCCTCACCAGGCCCCCCTTGAAGGCCCTGAGTCTCTCTTGGTGTCTTCATCTGTGAAATGGAGCCAGTTTTTGAGTGGAGCTCAAATCAGGAGGGGAAATAGCACAGTGGTTCTTAGAGTTTCTAGAAATCTCACTTTTCAAGATGGACGGGAGGGTTTTGCCGCTAAAACCTAATAATAGTGTTTCCCCCTGGGGAGTGACACCACGCCCTGCGGACGTCCGGGCCCCATCTTGTATGGGAGACTCGGCTCCGCTCAGGGGTCTCCGAGGACTCTGCTCACCCCTGCTCATCCCTGTGCACCCCTGCTCACCCCTGCACACCCCTGTGTACCCCTACTCACCTCTGCTCAGCCCTGCGCAACCCTGCTCACCCCTGCTCAGCACATCCATGCTCATCCATGCACATCCCCATGTACCCCTGATCATTTCTGCTCACCCCTGCGCAGCTCATCACTGGTCATCCCTGCACACCCCTGCTCACCTCTGTGCACCTCCAGCCAGGAGGTGCCACGTTGGGTCCTTCCCCCTGGGCCCTTGGTCCAGCGGGTCACAGCATCTGTTGGCTCCACCAGTGACAGGGCCCTCCCTGAGTCCCCAAGCTGCCATATCCACCTGGCCTCACCTACGCTGATGAGAGAGTGAGGCTGGCTCTGTCTCTGCTCACCTTCCTGGGGGCCTTCACCCCTGCCTCCTCCTCGCTCATGTGGCGGGGGCTGGTGTCCTTCCTCCAGACCGAGTGTCCCCTCCTCTCCTCCCTCCCCCTCCTGTCCGGGCCTTTGACTAGAACATAGGGCCCTGACACCTCACCCTGAAGCATCCACATTTGGGGTGTTTTACCGTTTAGGGCTTCCCCAAATTACGGGGAAACCCTCACCTCGCATCTGCCTGAATGGAAGGCCAATCAAAGAGAAGGTCAGGGCCCTTTCTGAACATCACGGATGCAGTCACCTGAACGGACAGGCTGACTGAAAACTTGAGTCACCTCCTCTATGTTAGGCCTTCACACAGACCAGGATGTCTTGTTTGAAGTTTCTCTTTCATAAGTGTTTTAAATTGTGGCAAAATGGTCCACATGTCAACATTTACCATCTTCACCAGGTTTGCATGTATAGATCAGTGGAATTAAATTTCTCTTCCATAATATATTTTTTTAAATTAATGTTTATTGATCCTAGAGAGACAGAGAGCGAGCAGGGGAAGGGCAGAGAGAGAGAGACACACACACAGAATCTGAAGCAGGCTCCAGGCTCCGAGCTCTCAGCACAGAGCCCCACATGGGGCTTGAACCCACGAACCGTGAGATCATGACTTGAGCCAAAGTTGGATGCTCAGCTGACTGAGCTGCCCAGGCGCCCCTCTCTTCCATAAGTTTTAATACCTGTTATTAGTTACCACCTGATAGTACTACTAGGAGGGGGGACAAAATAACATTTGAAGTCGAATGCACCTGTGCCCCCGGGTGCCATCCTCTTGGGGACATGTCTGGAGCCCTTTCCAGCCGAAGCTTTGGATTCTGCCCAGACCTGATGTCGGCCCCAGAATCCTCTGCTTGTAGCTCTGTGACTTTGGACCAGTGTCTTTGGTTTTCTTGTCCGTGAAATCTAAGCAGTGAGCCTTCCCCCGGGGAGAGACGAGGAGTAAAGTAAGAACGCCCAGAGAGCAGCCGGTGCGTGCTGCCCGGTGAGAGGCGCCTCTTGTGGAGGCCGCCCTCGGGTGGTCACCAGCAGCTTCTCCGCCGAGCAGGAAGTGCTGAACAGGCCAGATCCTGTTCGAGCGGGCTAAAAAAATGAAAGTAACGCCAGCAGGAAGAGACTGGGTGAAAACCAGCCCGGCCTGAAGCCGATCGCTGACCTCCTGCTTCGTGAAGTCGATACTGACTATCCATTTCCTCCCCGAGCCTTCACCTAACAGGAAAGTCCCTGCAGGTGTGAGCTGGGTCTTACAAAGAAGGTTGGGAGATAGCAGCCCTGGAAAAATAATTCCACCTCTAAACACCTGTGTTAACAAGTGCTGTATTTGTACAGCTCTTTTCTTTTTCAAATGCTGTTGACACACACCTATTCTCTTACCCGCTCAGGTGTGGGCTGCATGGCATCTGGGGACCCGCTGGCCGGGGGCCAGCCTGCCCCGGCAACGCGCGGCTCTGAGGCCGGGCCCTTCCCGCGGCCTGTGTGGCACCCCGGCTCCTGGGGCGACCGCCTGGAGCTCAGCCAAACCCCGATGAGTGTGCGTCCCGAGGCGGAGTTGGGGCCCATTAGGGGACAGTGACCCCAGCTGGATAAAGAGGACACCTGGTCTGTTCCTCTTGGCCAGGTCGCTTTGCATTTTCACACCGAGGGGAAATTTGAACCCAGTAAGCACCTGAATACGGCCCTGACCAGGACGGGGGAGTGGGGGACACCGAAGTCCATCAGCGAATGGAGGGCGGGAGAGAAAGCCAGTTCCATGCAGGCGGGTCTTTCCGAACCCTCGAATTTGGCTAGCATCCCGTTGGATCCCAGGGAAGCCCTTGGATGAACTCCTGTCTCAGCCTGGAGACCTGACGTCCTTGGATGCCTGGTGCTCAGGCCTAGGCTCGACACATGACGAATGTCTGCATCAGTGTGACATGGGGGCCCCGAGTACCCCGGGGGCATAGCCAGACATCTTGCGAATTTATTCACGCTAAACCTTGTATCTAGGAAAGCTGTGCATTTACAGAAAGGCTCCCGCCCTCCACGCCCCTGTTAACAGGTGGCAGAACCTCAGTGGGTCTGTGTCCTCCGGGCGCCAGGGTCCACCCACCACTGGGAGCACAGGTGTTGGGTGGTCGGGATTCCACTAGTTTTCCCCGGGTCCTTTTTCTGCCCCAGGATTTCCCCCCAGGATCCCTTATTACATTCAGTTTCATATCTCTGTGACCTCTTCTGGTGACAGTTTCTCAGACTCCCCCTGTTTTGGGTGACCTTGAGGGTTTTGAGGTCAGCGATTTTGTAGAATGCCCCTCAACTCGGGCTGGTCTGATGTTTTTCTCATGGTTCGACCGGGGTGAAGGGTTTGAAGAGAAGACCGCAGAGGTCGTTACATGAGAGCACGTGAAGGGAACGTCCGGCAGGTGCCTGTGACACTTGCCGTGGCCTTGACCGGCTGGCGGACGCAGGGACGGCCCGGGGTCTGTGCCGCGAAGTCACCCGTGTCCTTCCACGTCGTCCCCTGCAGAGGCAAGTGGCGGAGCGCCGTCCACACCCACGGCGGGGGGCTGGCTCCTCTACAGGGGCAGGACTCACATAGACGGTTTAGCCTTCTCCTGCAGGGGTGCATCATTTCTTCTCCACAGTGTCTATCCACCATCGTTTGTTTATGTGGGTGCCGTAGACTTATTTCGAACTTGGCGCCAAGTTACCTATCCCGTCGCTCGCCTGGGCCGGTCCAGCTCTGGCCGCCTGGGGCTCCTCCAGGCTGGTGCCCGTGGTTGGGACACGCTCCCGTCCCTTCAGAATAAAGGAACTGCGGCACTCCACACCTGCGGGCTTCTGTTTTAGGCGCTTTATTTGCATTTTCACTGTGTAATAATAACTACTCATTTCTTCCCTTAACACACTCTCTCTCTTCCTCTCCGATCTTCAGGTTTCACTCTTGTCCTAAGAGTGGCGTCCCGGGGCAGTGAAAGGAGCACTGGCGGCGGGGCAGCGGTCAGGTTCATCCCTAAGCGTCACTCCTCCCCGGCTGTGTGGCCTCGAGCCCCAGCCTGCAGCCTCTGATCTATGCGATGGAGACACCACCGTGCAGCTCAGAGGAGGCTGTGAGTGCCCGCGGCCCGTGCAGACGGTGCCCGGCATGCGGGAGGCGCTCCCAGGAGCAGATCTGCCTTTCCTGTCCCTGGCTCTGGCACTAAGAGTGATCTTTTCAATACTTTGAAGTTCAGTTTTCTTATCTGTAAAATTGGGACTGGACCAGAATCTCGAAGATTCCCTTCCTGTGCATGTGGGCTCAGGTGCAGTTGACGGTAGGGGTAGTGGGGGGCAGGGGTCATGGAAGAGAACAGGACAGGGGCCCGTAGCCACCAGGACCTCGGCAGCCCGGCCCGTGACCAGTCCCAGCCTCGGATCAGAATGAGCTTTGCCACCCACCAAGCAGAGAAGATGGCATTTAGCACTAAATTTTACACTGAAAATGTAACCTGCACATCTGGGCGGAGCCCCCCATGTGACGCCGCAGCCGGCATGCCTTGGCTGGCCGGGCACCGGCTGGAGCCTTAGGCCAGTCCGGCCTGCTAGAATGTGAGGCATGTTTGCTCTCGCTGGTGTGCAAATGCGCACACATGTGTCATACGTTCTTAGACATCGGGTCTTCTCGGCTTGCTGTGTCCTTCTCTACCCGCAGTGGTATTTGTCAGCTTCTGGCGGAAGGTGGGATTTGGGTTGGGGTATGAGGTTGGGCTTCTGGTGTGAGTTTCCGAGGTTACAGGTGCTGAAACCAGGCTCGGCGCCTGGCTGTAGGTGGGGTGTGGCTGCCCATTGAGCTTCCTGTGGGAACTGGGGCTCCGTTAGTAATGGGGGCCAGTTCGTCAGAGCAGAAAAGGGGCAGATTGGGAGGGCGGGCCCTGGAAATGGCGCCAGGGCATGGTTGGGGGAGCAGAGCAGGTGGTCCTGGCTTGGGTGGCCCAGTGCAGGCTGAGCGGACGGGGTGGGCTGCAGAGAGGGTCACCCCAACCAGGTCTCCGGTTAGCAGGAGTCCAGGTGGTGGGTGCTCCAGGGCTCAGGGGTGGCGGGGGCAGGTGAGTGAAGGAGAAAGGGAATCTCAGTGTGAGCCTCGGTGTTGGTGGACCCCGGGGAGAGCAGAGGAGGCCTCGGAATGTCCAGTCAAGGGGGTGAGGGGGAGCCAGGACAGGCTCCAAGGGCACAGGTCTGCTGGCCTCCCTTTTGTACAAATGGTTGCATAGATTACTGTCCAGACGTCTTCCCACATGTGTGTAAGGATGGGTCACCGGGGACGTTTGAGGGGACAGTGTTTGTAACAGGATTGAATTGAGACAATGAGAATGCCCGTTAGCAGGGGATCAGGGTTCATCTGAAACATGTCTATGCAGTGGGATGTACACTCTGCACATACTGAAAAGAATAAAATAGGCCTGTAGGAATCGGTACCGAAAACACTGAAAAGACATTTCTGAGAGGAAAAACCAAATGTGGAGCAGAGAGTATCTTATTCCAGTAAGTGAATCGCAAATAGTGCTTGTACAGCGAATCAGTTAGGATGGGTTTTCCCACAAGGGACAAAATGCCTGACTAACACTGGGTAAGAAGACAAGGGTTAGGACACCTGGGGGGCTCAGTCGGTTGGACCACTTCGCCTCAGGGCATGATCTCGGAGTCTGTGAGTTCGGGCCCCTGGTGGGGCTCTGTGATGACAGCTCAGAGCCTGGAGCCTGCTTCAGAGTCTGAGCCCCCCTCTCTCTCTGTTCCTCCCCCTGCTCGTGTTCTGTCTCTGTCTCAAAAATAAATAAACACTAAAAAAAATAAAGGGTTATGTTTCTCGTGTAATCCCACATCTGGAGGGAAGTAATTGCTTCTTAGTAACGTTTTCAGGGATCCACCCTGCAGGGTGTTCCTGGGCCACCCCCCTGACACATGCAGGCTTTTAAATCCTTCCACTTACCTCCTCATGGTCCTAAAGAGGCTGCTGTAGCTGCAAATACACAGCCAAGTTCCCGGAACGAGAAAGGGGACTGGTCAGTGTCAGATGCATTTTTTTTTTTTTAATAATCTGGTAACTGAGAGCTTTCTAGATGCTGCCCGGCCCCTTTTTCCCCTGCTGCCACGGGCCAATTCAGTCCCGTATCTGTCGTTCAGGACAGAGCCCCAGGCTCACACCCAGTTGCAGGGAAAGATGGGAAAGCAAGAATCTGACTCTGTAGCCACTCTAACAGGGAGAGAGAGTCTGAGACGGCAGTTAAACTGGCCAGCCAAGAGCGTTAGCCCTGTGCACATAATGGGCCTGTGGAAGGGTCCTGGGGTGGCGGAGGCGGAGCTCTGGATGGTGACGGCCGCTGGGGAACAAACTGTAGGCTCAGGGGAGAGAAGCTACTTTTTCATTACATATTTCCTTACCGTTCTGACTTGCTTGTTACTGTGTACATATTGGATTTTTCAGTTATAAAAAGGTAGTTAATTAAAATCAAACTAAAGCATAAAGAAATGCAGGGGATGGACGTGGCAACTTGAGACAGTTGATTCAGGAGACAGTTGGGGAGAACCCTGAGGCTCCTGCTCCGGGCGGCATGGCCGAGGCCTGGGTGAGCAGGCTGCTCATGGAGGGGGTACTGGTGGTTCTGGTGGTGGTCGTGTTGGTGGCCGCAGACCCCTGTGCGGGGCATCTGGGGTTGGGGGATGGCGGTGGGCCTCACCTAGGTCAGCACAAGCAGTGAGGAGAGAAGGGAAGCCGGGGCAGGGGGCTGGGAGAGCCCGGGCCCCTCATCTTCTGAGCCTTGACTGGGTGGCTGTTCATGGCTTTCCTGCTGCCTTCTCTTCTAGAGGGCAGTGTTGAAACCAACTTCTGAGGAAAATCCCTCTCTGCCTTGCTATCGAGACTGACGAGTGTTTCTAATTCTGCTCACCAGCTGGACACATGTCTCTGACGACACAACGCCGAGCAGAACTGGGAAGAGGCTCTGAATCAGTCCTTGAACCAGATGACTGGGATGAAATTGGGAGAGAGAGAAGGACCATGTGGTTTTGCTTTTCCTGAGACTGATCTCACTTCCGGCGGGCAAGGGGCCATTTGTGCCACTGCACGTGCTGGGGAGGCTGGAGGGGAAGTGGAGGCCGGTGGCCTCAGTAAGTGCTAACTTCGTCTTTTCCCAGCTGATGAGTGATCTGTCACGGTCCTACATGTTATGTAGACTCATGACAGGACTTCTGTGTGGACCAGAGAATGGAACATTCTGACCTTGACCTGGTTTTAAAATCGAGTTGCAGGATTTTGCAGGAGAATGGGCCCCTGCTCTCCATCAATCTATCTATCGGAGGGTCTTCCCCATCAAAGTCTAAGGTGGGATATGCTAGTTTGAGCCCTTGAAATTTCCCTTTAGCAAAGGATGCGTCTGTCCCAGTGCGTAATTGATTTGCTCGAGTGTCAAGAGAATGCTCAATATCACATGAATCTTGATGCTCATGAACTAAAAATCCAGTGACAGTAATGCTCTGGCCCCTTCATGGCAATATATCAGCACTGACCAGATAGTCCAGGAAGGATTTTACAGAGATTCAAAGATTTTTCTGGTAGCCATTCCTTAAACTACAAAGCAGACGAACTGCCTAGATCTGGGGTCATGAGAGCTTTGTATGCACTTACTGCGGGGAACAGAAACCACCCCAGATATATTAAGTGGAAAGGGTCTTAATACAGGGGATTTGGTCTTTAGAAAGGGCCGAAGGAGCAGGTTCTAGGCTGGGCTACTGGCAGGACTCCTAGAAGAATCCAGAGCTGGGCATCAGGAGGGGGCCATCTGATTCTCCTGGAGAATCACCCCACCCCCCACCCAAGGCTGCAGCCAGGGGTCAGGAAGCCGGATCAGGACTCGCAGGAGCTGGAGGATGGGCACTGTGAAGTTGCGGCTGGAAGCCTCAGGATCTCTACCTCTTTCCGGACAGCAGCAGCAGCGAAGTTCTGGTCGGAACAGCACGAGCCTCACTCTGCCTTCTGATCATGTCCTTTGGTGCCAGCCAGTTTGCATCCCGAGCCCAGCTGTGAGGAGGCCTGCGGAATGTCTTCCAACTCTTGCTCGGGACTGAAGGAAAGGCCAGATGGGCCACTCCCGAAAGCGCAGCTCACAGCTGCCACAGGCGGTGGGTGGCTCAGGTGGACTCTCTAGGAAAAGTGTGGCTCAGACACACCTCAGGCTTTGCGTGGGTAAGTTATAGAAAGCAACCGTTTCTCCCAATTTCCACAGGTGATACCGGATGCTTCCGGTCTCGGCTCTCACCGTATTTTCCCACGGGGCCTTGAGCAAACACCAGCTGCCCCGGTTGTCGGATGAAGGTGTGTAGCCCACCCGAGGCCTGGAGCTCTGAGGCGACTCGGCACGGTATCTCTTAGCGCACACCTTGGGTCCTGAGCTCAGCAAGTCTTATAAAAACACTTCTGTGAGAGCAACTCTTTGTTCCTGGGTCTTCTGGACTTCAAGGGCACTTCACTGGGGGGGTTTCTGAGAGCTCATGGAGATCAAAGCAAATTAGGAGGAAGAGAACTTGTGGAAAGCTTGGTAAAGCCCGACCAAAAGTGGACTGTTGCCCAAGCAACCGGGTCTGGTGTGAAACGCTGGCCGCGCAGCCTCGGGGGCTCGGCCTCGTCGGGGCGGCCATGCCGGCCTCCTGCGCAGGTGAGGACTCGTGGCGTGGCCAGCTCCGTGACACTGGGGTGATGCCGTGGGGAGCGGAGGGCTGCTTTGGTCCTGTGATGCGTTCACTCAACCAGCGAGGGTAAAGGGCATTTTTTTTTCCCGTGGAAGTCTGCCTATTCCCAGCCAGAGTCTTGGTATCCAAAGGACGCAAAGGAGGGGATCAAAGTTTAGGAAGGGGTCCCTCCTGCCTGCGCACCCCTGGGCCCCAGTGACACACCCGAAGATGCTTAACAACTGACCAAAAGCCCATGTTTGACCACTTTTGTGATGTCAGCATGTCACCATGCGGAATCCTAGGCTTCCCACGTTTGGGAAGCGGAGGTCAAGCTCGGCTTAGTGATCCGGTCGGGGCTGGCCCTTGCATGCCACCGATGTCTGCGGTCCCCCTCATTCACACCTGTCCGTGACCCCTCAGCATCCACGGAGGGGTGAAGAGCGACCAGCCTGAGCACCAAGGAGACGGAGGGGAACACAGGCTGCCGGGCCCCAGGGGTCTGGCCGTGGGGAGGCAGACGTTGCCCTGACGTGGAAGATGGGCTAAAGTCACATGTGGAGACGGTTCTCCAGAACGAATGGTTTTGGGGCACCACCCTACCCACTTCCTATCCAGCACCAGTGACCTCAGATCAGCGACTTGTCCAAGGTCACGCAGCAAGTGACTGCCCTTCCCCAGGCTCCCAGGCCCCCAGGCCCGCTGGAACCCCACTCTCTCTCCCCTGTGGTTCGTTCCTCCTCCCTCCCCCCCTTCCAGATCCAGGAAGGAGCTGGAGTCCCGGGGCGGGCAGAGGACATCAGAGGGCTGTCCCTGGAGAGTCGGGCAAGCCCTGCAGGGACCTGGTCCAGCAGCGGGGCGGGGCTGGGCTGGCACAGACGCCCCTGTGGCTCGTCCTGAAGATTTCCAACAGGAAGGGCCCCTCCTCCATCTCTGTTTCTAAGCCTCAGGCCACCCAGTGTCCTTGGGAAGCTTGCCTCCAGGACCCCACCTCCCACCGCAGGTGCATCGGCTGTCTCTGGGAGGATGCCAAGGGTCAGAAGAGCTCAGGCGGCCGCAGTGCATCTGGGGCTTCTGAGCTGTGTGGCGTCAAGCCTGTCACTACACCTCTCTGAGCCGTGTTTTCCTACCACAGCGGTGAAGCAAACTGTTGCCATTTTTACGGACATTGACTGTGAGAAGGAAGGGGGCACCTTTGTAAATGTACTGGGCCCAGGTGGGAACGCCTCTCTCAGACCTGAGCGCTGAGCTGTGTGGTTTAGGGCACTCCTCATGCGACACTGTGACCCGACCTCCAGATGATCTGACTGAGGCTGAGGGCCATGCTTCTTGCCCAGAGGCCTCTGAGTGGGGGCCACAGCCCAGTGGGCGTTGGCTTCGCCGTAAGCTCTTGGGCCACCCAGAAGGCCCTGCCCCCTCCTTCCTGTCTTTCCTCTCTTTTTGCCGTGTTTAAGGACCTTGGCTCGAGAAGTGCCAGCCACAGTCCTGAATGGGCCCTTTCTCCCGGGAGGACACCTGGATGGAGGCGGGGGCGACCGGAGGCGGCAGAGTGACAGCAGGTGTACAATGGTTTGTTTGCCTCTTGGATCTTGGGTTTTTCCTCTGATAACATTCATAGAGGACTGGCCTGCTGGACATTTGCTTCCCGCCCTGAGGGCTGGCAGTGCCCTGGTTGGGGAGGAGGAGGAGGAGGAGGGGGAGGAGGGGCAGGAGGAGGAGGGGAAGGCTGGGGAGGAGGAGGCGGGGCAGGAGGAGGAGGAGGAGCAGTGAGGAGCCTGAACACACTGTTCCTGAAGGTGTTTAGAAAGTGGCGTTTTCTCCTCCAGAGCTTCCGCTCGGGCTGCAGCGGAGTTCCTGAGACATTTGCAATGTAAAGGGCGGCCGTCCTCCATGACGCAGGGGGACGAGATACCATCGGAACAAGAGTATATTTAGAAGACAGGAAATCAGCCCTCCAGCCTGCCCTTGACGTTACCGCAGGCCTTTTTCGCCTCGTGAGCGCGGCGGGCGGGTTGATAGAGGCCACAGAGCCGAGGGAGAGGACCCGGCCAGGGCCTTCCTGCTAACGCATCCCTTCCCTTTTCTCCTCCCGCCCTCACTCTGTGTCTATGCTTGACGGAGTGTCCCAAGGTGACGGGGAGGCATTGCTAGGAACTGAGTCATTGTGCTGGATTTTTTCAGCTGAGTCCCTGATTAGTAAACCTGTTTCAAGAAAGGGAAGATGCACAGGGGCTATTTTTGTGTTCTTAGCATCAATGTTCCTAATTCCTAGAACAGACACCAATTGCTTGTCTGCCTTCGAGTGTAGACAGACACGTAGCAGCTGCGTGACCTTTGGCTAATTAGACTTGCTGAGCACCGGTTTGCTCATCTGTAAAATGGGGCTAATCGCACTTACCTCAGAGGCAAAGGATGCAATGATCGTGTGTCCCCCCCCACCCCAGCACCCTTGTCTCTGCCGGGATAAGACAGCCTGCTCCGGCACCAGCGTGGGGCCCCCTGAGCCCCCCATGTGCTCCGTGCGGGGGTTTAGCAGTTTCCAGGCCATCTTTGGTCAGCAACTGGAGGACCCAAACGAAAACCTATACTTAGATCATTAACCAGGGGAACGTTGGCAAGTTTGCTGTGTAGATGAGCATTTGCCAAGCCGCTCTGTCTGGCCCTGTGAGGGCCGCTGGGGACAGAGAAGCACCATGGCCATGGCCGTGGCCAGGGACTCTGTCCGCGGTGGTGCTGGACACAGGAACGGTTAGAGGGGCAGTGTGGAGGGAGAGGCGGGACGGGGGCAGCACACTCAGCCCGGGGACTTGGGGATCGGCTTCTCCACAGGACGTCTGAGAGCACCTAGGGGGGGGCGGTGGCATGAGGAGGGCCGGGGCGGCTGGTCAGGGAGTTTTTACAGGCATGCTCAGGGCAGACACGTTCTCTTTTTAATGTTTATTTTTGACAGAAAGAGCATGAGCAGGGGAGGGGCAGAGAGAGGGAGACAGATTCTGAAGCAGGCTCCAGGCTCTGAGCAGTTAGCGCAAAGCCCAATGTAGGGCTCAAACCCATGAGCTGTGAGACCATGACCTGAGCCGAAGTCGGACGCTTAACCGGCTGAGCCACCTGTAAGGACGCAGGTCTGAATCAAACTGACCCCATGACAGGCTTCCAGGTTCCCTCTGACCTTGGAGGCCTAGGTCTCGGTTTCTCAGAATCATTAGACAGTAGAAGGGCACACATTGCCCAAGGTGGGAGGGACCACCCTTGTAACACCCAATCAGGAAAGGCCGGCGAACACCCTTAACATTTCTATGGGCGGGCCTAGAGATAGAAGCTACACCCTACGTGAGGGTCCTGGGTCCTGGGTCCACTCTGTAATTGGTTAACACTCTAAATAT
This sequence comes from Suricata suricatta, assembly GCF_006229205.1. Lineage (NCBI taxonomy): Eukaryota > Metazoa > Chordata > Mammalia > Carnivora > Herpestidae > Suricata > Suricata suricatta. Next base: position 159,552,462 of record NC_043703.1, read on the forward strand.
TGTGATTGGGTCCCGCCAAAAGTAATGTATATGGTTAAAGTTACTGCCGATAATGATAGGCGATAGTGATCGGGTCACTGTGCCTGTGTCACAATTTCCTGTAACTCCCCCTTCCCAAGCCCATAACGGCCCTGCCCCGCCTTTGTTCGGGGCTCTCCACAGGGATCCACTGCGCTGGTGAGGTCTGTGAGCCCCAGCTTATAAGCCCGTAATAATAATAAAGCCCTTTGCTTTTGCATGCGTGGCTCGGTCTCCCTGGCGGTTTCTGGTTTTTGGGGATGATAATGAAATCTTGGCCATAACACACCCAGGTGCCCCCAGACACATTCTCTCAGAATAAGCCACGTGGGGTACTGTGCCTTCCAAGAGAAACACATCTGTGGGTCTGTAAGTACCAGGCACTGTCAGGTTAGGGTCCACGGAGTGCTGGGCACTGTGCTCAGGTCACAGGTGAGGCTCGGACACATGCTGAACACCTCACCGTGGAGGGAGGGCAGGGGTGGGGTTTGCACTGAGGTGGCCCGGCTGCTGGGTGAAGGGACAGCAGGGCGGGGGGCTTGCCCGGGAGAGAGTGGGATTAACTTCGCCATGGAATTCTCCGTGCACTTAACTGAAATCCCATTAAAGAACCCCAGCAGATTCATTGCTTCTCCACAACGCAATTCAATGTGTCACATTCCGCGCATTTATATTGTGTGTGAAATAGAACACAATTAGCTATAGTATATATTACATCATTGCTGTCTTAGTTAATTCCCAGCCCTACCGCTTTCTTAGCAGAGGGTCAGAGTGGAACTCAAGTTGGTCAGTGTAGCTAAAGGTCAGCCTTTTCCACATGTTCAGAGAGGGAGTGGGGATCCTAGGTGAGTCTTGACTCCGGGGAAGTGTCATTTGGATTCGTCTCCAATGACCTGGAAAGCCCGGGTGTAATCGTTCGAGTGTATTTGAAGCATAGCATCTTGGGCTTGCGGGGCTGGCGTGCTGGCGAGGGGGGCCCTGCGGCATTGACCTGCATTTCTCAGAGCAGCTCAGTGTCCCGTGTGTGAAGTGAGGAAAATCAGGTTCCCCTGTGAAGTAAAATCAGAAGGCCCAGCCCAGAAAGCCACGTGCTGGGATGGTGACGGACAGGACTCAGCCAGGAGAGCCCCGGGGCACGCTGGGGGTGCGGTGGCTGTGGGCAGCAGGAGCCTGGAGGCTTCGAGGAAGTTCTAATGTGCCTGGAGGCCCAGTGCGTTTATGGTGTCTGAGGTCCCCGGCCCCTGGCCAGCTGCTGGCTCCGAGGAGAAGAGGCTGGGGTCGTGCAGGAGGCCCCTGGCCGGCTCAGGCCTCGGGCGTGGCTTCCTTCTCTGCTCTCTAGCCACCCAGAGCACCTCGGGGGGGGGACCAGTCAAGACCCCAAGGCCCATAACTTCTGTTTTACTGGTTATCTAGAACCCACCGGACCCTCCGCATTTGGTGGCGGGTGACGGAGGGGCGGTGGAGAGAGTGCCCGGAAAATCCTAGCCGTGTGGCCTCAGACAAGTCGTTAGAGCCTCAATGTTCTCTTCCTTTCAACGGGGATAATGATATTTATGACTCTCTGTGCAGAGAGAGGGAAACTACAGGAGGTATTTACGGATGTGCCCAGCACAGCGCCTGGCATACCGAAGGTATCTGGTAAAGAGACCATTATTAATAACACACAGCAGTTTGGGATAGCGCGTTCGGCTTCTTTAAGAGAACGTCTTGGAGCGCGTTTTGCAACCTCGTGTACTGTTGAAGAGACAACTAAATTCCTGTTTACATATAAACCTAAACGCTCGCATTCTAACTGTGCCGCCACCTTAAAAGACATATATTTATGCTTTCGGTTTTAACTGTTCATATGTTTAAAAGCGGCCCGCACTTTCAGAGTGATTATGCTAATATACATAAGGAGGTTAACAATCGCGTTGACTGCACTAACCATCTATTTGAGCTACATTGTGCAAATAAGATGTTATCTTAAATAAGCTCCTAATATAACCCAGTAATCACTGTAATGCTTTTTGGTGAAACTGTGGTGTTATTACTGAATTTAGCCACGAGCCTCAAACACCGAACCTTTGAGCAAATACCAGCAGGGCCTGGGTGGCTGCATTCCTGGCCCTCGAGGAGTAGGCGGGCTCTGCCATCGTAGGCAGGGGTGGGCCTGGGCGGGCTGGTGCTGTGCCTGGTCCCCGGACCCGACACCCACAGCAGCAGGTGAGCCCATGTGAAGGATCGCACCTGCCAGAGAGGTAGAGCCGCCTTCCTCCGAAGCCTCATCATGAGAGGAAAAGGAACTATGAATACCGCACAGCGCGCACTCCTGTGCCGGCAGAGGCCGAGTGTGGGCCTGACTCATTCAGTGGAACGCAGACCGGAAGGGGCTTCGGCCGGCTCCCGGCCTGCCTGCGGGGCAGACCCCACCTGCGCGTCCTGCTTACAAGGAGGGTGAGGTGGGGCCGTGGGGGCAGGTGGACTTCTTTGACTAGCTCCGGGCTGAGGGGAGCGCTCAAGTCTCCGTGCAGCCTCCCATCTCATTAATGAAACAGGAAAATGGCACCTCAAGGTACAAATGGAGGGTTTAAAAATACAATCACCTTCCTTCCTTCCTTCCTTTTTAAAAATGTCAATGGCTGGAAGCATTTAACTTAAAAGAAGGAAACGAGAGCGAAGCCAGCGGGATGCAGGGGAGCACACCAAATGCACTCCCAGGAGAGCTTTGGAAGCCTCGGTTAGCCAAGGAGCCCCAAGGCAAGCACGAACTCCAAGTTCGATGCCTGGCCGGGACACTTCAGCGTGGCTCTCATGCCGTGCTGGTGCCTGAACTTTCCACAGGGGACGGAAAGCTCTGTTTGTTCGCCGTGGAGAGAGTGGTGATCGGGAATCAGCAGACGGAGGTGAAGAGTCCCTGCGGCAGGTCACTTGGCCTCTCCGGGTGTGAGTGGTAAGTGAGGCGATGTGCTATCCCGGGGACCCCTGTCGGCTGCCGGTTAAAGGATGGGCACCGCGGGGCACTTTGCACACGTAAGGCGGTCTGTGAGTATTTGCGGAAGCCAGAATGCAGAAGACCTTGCGCATGTGACCTGCTTGTCAGGCCGTACGGGAGAAGCTCATTGTACTGTGTGGAGGCTCACGACGACTCTGCATAATGCTCATTTACATAAAGGGTTGTTACAAAGGCTCACACTGTGCGGTACGTGATGGACTTCATTTGCAACTGGAGAAAGCAGTACTTGGAGGTGCTACGACACTTGGACACTTGTCCCCGGTCACTCAGCCAAGATGCAGAGGGGCTTATAAGTGGGGTGTCCCTGTCCGTAAGGTGATGCCCCTTCTTCCTTGCCCTACTAGCTTAAAGAGTGCCTTCTCCTTTCTGATTTATGGGTGAGCAACTGGGAGTCCGGACATGGAGCGATTGCGCCATGAACAAAACTGGCCCCGGGATCTGGAACCTGGGGCTTCTCTCTCTTCCAGAATGCAGGGTGGCTTCACGAGTGCCATGCTCAGGAGGATGCTTGTGCAGAGGACAGTGAGAGCCAGCTGGCTGGCGGATCTACCCGGGGGCATGTCCCTCTGCATCAGGGGTGCCCCTGCCGTCTTGAACCCCCTGGAAAAACTTAGATCTCTTTTCCTTCCCAAACTCGTATAAATTCAAAGAGGCTGGCCGAGTTTGGTCTGCAGGTGCTGTTAGGCAGACTTATTTCTGTGTCTCAGAATTACCCGTGAGTTAAATTAAATTATGGCGGTAAAATTTAACTTTCAAGGCATGTCTATACTGTGCGGCCTCAGGTAGTGGCGGGGACCCTTGTGTCTGTTTTCCCTGGATTGGGTCTGCCCTCCCTCCTTGTCCCGGCCCCAAAGTGCTCATCGGTGTAGACTTCACGACTTAGGGATTTAGCATTAATTTCCCCATTTTGTAGATGAGGAGACTGAGGCTTGGCAAGCTTTAAGTGACTTGCCAGAGACTGGAGCTGGTCACTGAGTCTGATCCTTGAGCCTCTTGTCTTCCAGCCCAAAGTTCTTCTGCAAATGAATGAGTGGCTGCAGTTCAATTGTAGGGCCACGGAGGGAGCCGTGGTGGGAGGTGCAGAGCCTGAGGCTCAGGGCCAGCACTTGGCTCTCCTCTAACCCCAGTTTGCTCTTAGATATAGGAAAAGCCTGGGCTTTCTTGTCTGTACAACAGTCTGGGTGATATTATGGTCTGATTCCTGTACCCCAAATGCATATGTTGAAGTCCTTACTCCCTGAACCTCAGAATGTGACTGCATTTGGAGAGTGAGTTTTTAAAGAGAAGAGTACGGTGAAATGAGGTCCCGTGAATGGGCCCAAATCCAGTAGGACTGGTAACTGCGTAGGAAGAGGAGACTGGGGACACAGGCACACACAGAGGGTTGACCCTGTGAGGACACCATGGGAGCACGGCCCCCAGCCGGCCAAGAAGAGCAGCCTTTGGAGAAACCATCCCGACCCACACGTTGATCATGGACTTTCAGCCTCCAGACCTGGGAGAGAGGGCTCTGTTGTTGGAATGGCCCAGCGTGGGGTGGCGGGGGACCCGGACAAGGGGACCCCCATACACACAGATGGAAATGCTAGTGTGGAGAAACCGCGCTCCTTGCTGCTGGCCCTTGCACGATCGTGGTTGTGGTTAGGCTGCACGGCTAGCAAACAAGACCGAGGTCTCTGAGCTGGGGTGCACAGGTTCAGGAGGCCCCCCCCCCCCGCCGAGTCTCTCGCCTCACCCCCAGCACGCTGCCCTCTGGCTTCATCCCGGGCGGTCCCTCTGCTCCAAACAGAGGTGCTGTGCCTGGTCCCCGGCACAGCAAGGTCGGAAAGGGTCTTCCGTGGCCACGGCTGGCGGAGCTCAGTGGAAAGAGCCAATCCCGGCGGTGTCCGGCCGCTCACCCCGCAGGTGGGACTCTCTGCGGAGGGAATCGCGGTCTGCCCGAGGCGGGGCGGTTACTGGACCACGGGTCCCTTGAGCACCACTCCCGATTCTTACCCCAGATCGTACTGGAGAGAGGGACAGAAAAGGAATAAAAATTCTCTTTGGTTTCAGAAATGCCTGAAGGAAGCTGACAACACAGGGAAGCCCCAGAGGTCTGCACTGAATGCAATTGCTCCTTTGTAAGCCTCCTTCTTGGCTGTCTGCGGGGCTTTTAGAAACAGTTAAACGTTATCATACACCCATTGTGAGAGAATGACAGCCAAGGTCACAGAAAAACACACGCTTATCTCCGCTCATCTGAAAATGACCCTCATCACCGGCATTGTCTGCATCCCGCAGAAACCCAGGCAGGGTGCTCTCTCCAGGTGCGCCTGGTGAGGGCCACCGAGGGGGGGCGGGGCTGGAGGCGCTCTGCTGCCTCCCACGGAAGGTGCTGGGTGGCTCTGTGTCTGCTGAACGCCACCCAGACCAGCCTGGCCTTTGTGAAGAACCGGCTTGGTGACTGTGTCAGACGGAAGCAAGAACAGCGGGATCGGACAAGGGCAGCTGCCGACCGTGACCTGGGTTCAACCAAGTTCCACAAACTGTAACCTCTGATAATTGGGAGCCAACTGTGTGTGCTTCTCTACGGGGTCTACACAGGCCCACAGGGATTTTCATACTGTAGTGAGGACAGGAAGGGGCACAGGAGCCGGGGACCCAGGCGCCCAGGGTCACACAGCCAGAGAACGGGCTGAGCTGGGATCCACCTGTTCGTTGCAAAGCTGAGCCCCTTCGTTTGACCGAATGCCTGTTACCTGGGGGGCTTGGTTTCAGACTCTGGTCTCTGGGTCTGGATGGTGACGGGGTGCGGGGAGCAAGGGCACCAGCCGCGGATGTGGGGCTGGGGGGAGGTCGAATGGGGAGCACAGGTCTCTGAACGATGAAGTGCGTGTCTAATTAAACAAGTAATCCTGCAAATTTAAAATTTTTTTTATTTTTATTTTTATTTTTTTTAATGTTTTATTTTTATTTTTGATACAGAGAGAGACAGAGCATGAGAGGGGGAGGGGCAGAGAGAGTAGGAGACACAGAACCGGAAGCAGGTTCCAGGCTCTGAGCTAGCTGTCAGCACAGAGCCTGATGCGGGGCTCGAACCCACAAACGTGAGGTCTGACCCGAGCCGAAGCCAGAGGCTCAACCGACTGAGCCACCCAGGTGCCCCAATTCTGCAAATTTTAAAATGCAAAACACGTAAAGAGAAGCAAAAGAAATGTCCTGTATTTCCACCATCGGAAGTTTGTTACTTTACCCTTTGGCACATTTTGTTCTGGTCTGGTGTCTCCTACACAGCTGTTTAGTTACCTGGTTGCAGTGGTCCCTGGCTCCGTGGATGGGATCGAAATTTCTCTCATTTTCCATTTTATTCGTCCGATGTTTTAGTGCTCGACAAGTGGTTTTATTTTTATTTATTTTTTAAATAAATAAAATGTTATTTTAAATAAAATAAATATTCATTTATTTTGGGGGGAGAGGGGTAGAGAGAGAAGGCGAGAGAGAGAGTCCCAAGCAGGCTCCCTGCTGCCAGCGCAGAGCACAACACAGGACTCGAACTCACAAACCTGAAGATCATGACCTGAGCCCAAACCAAGAGTCAGACACCTAACCGACTAGCACCCAGGCGCCCCTCAGCAAGTGGTTTTAAATACAGCTGTAGAACAAGAATATATATCCAGTTTTGTAGCCTCTTGCTCTCATTTAAAATTAAATGTATTTCCCACATTTTGACCATTGTTTTCTAACTAGTATCTTTTAAATAAATGCATATAAAAACATAATTTAATGTACTTCGCTGTTTCCCTACTGTTGGACGTTTAGGTGTTTTCCAGTTTTTCAGAATAGAGTGTATTCTTAATAAATAATGAAGCAATGAACATCTTTGTACATAAAGCTTTATTTCCATATTCTGCAGTATTTCATTTGGATGGATTCCCAGAAGGGACGTAACGGGCCAAAGCACATGAACGTATCTTTTTCAGATCCTGTGATTCAGAGGGCTACCCACAACTTTTGAGAGCGCCAAGTCAGTGCGGGCTCCCAGCGGTGGGGCGCGTGGCCCCGGGAGCAGAGGTCTATGCAGACAGCCTAGGAGCTCTGAGGTCTATGCAGTTCTGCAAAACAGCTTACCCCGGCAGGCAGGAAGATGCAGGGGCTTGAGCCCTGGCTAAAGCTTACTTGCAGGGGCTGTGATAAATCACGTACCCTCTCCGGGCCTCAGTTTCCCCATTTGTAGAGTGGACACGAGAGTGGTAGCTGGTGGAATGGTGGGAATCAATGAGCCAAGTTACTGTAGAGTCAGCAAGACTCTGATATGGGAGTTGTCTGGCAGAGGGGCTCACTACCAGGTAGGTGCCCAGCCTGCAGCACCCTGGGGCAGAAGGGTGCAGTATCCCAGGACTTCTGGGTACAGCAGCTGGGACTCAGTACACAGCACCCTAGGCTCAGGTGTGCAGTGCCCGGGGCTCAGGTGTGTGGAACCTGGGGCTCAGGTGTGCAGTGCCCGGGGCTCAGGTGTGCAGTGCCCGGGGCTCAGGTGTGTAGCGCCCAGGGCTCAGGTGTGCAGTTCTCGGGGCTCAGGTGTGTGGAACCTGGGGCTCAGGTGTG
>NC_043703.1:159560158-159581979 GCF_006229205.1 Suricata suricatta
AGGACCAAGGGCTCAGGTGTGCAGTTCACAGGGCTCAGGTGTGCAGTTCCCGGGGCTCAGGTATGCAGTACCCAGGGCTCAGGTGTGCAGTGCCCAGGGCTCAGGTGTGCAGGACTGAGGGCTCAGGTGTGCAGGACCAAGGGCTCAGGTGTGCAGTTCACAGGGCTCAGGTGTGCAGAACCCGGGGCTCAGGAGTGCAGTACTCGGGGCTCAGATAGTACTTGGGGCTCAGGTGTGCAGGACCCGGGGCTCAGGTGTGCAGTACCCAGGGTTCAGATAGTCCTTGGGGCCTTGGAGGTCAGTCCCAGGAACGCTACGTCGTAGGCCCCTGTGCACCTCCTTGCCCGGGGGGAATCTGAGCTACAGTCTCTCACATGCTCTAGTCCTATGACTCAGTTTGCGGTTTGCTGCCCGTACTGAGTACACAGCCTCACTGTTCTGTCATTTGTGGCTTCCAGGGCTCTGTTTGCTGAAGGATCACGTCAAGGAGCACTCAGAAGTGAGCAGTGCAACTTCTTTTTCTGGTTAGATGTATCCTCATCCAAACCATCCCCACAAATCTCTTCCCAAAGCTGCAGAGGCAAAAGAAGAAGCAGACGAAACACATGCTGAACTGCAGCCCCCGGCTGGTGAGGGGCAGGTCAGAGGGAGGGACGAAGCCAGCAGAGGGCCACAGCACAAAGGGAACGTACGCCTGGGAACAAGTTCATATCCCCACCCTCCGTCCCTCTTTATCTTCCCTTCTTTCCTGGGTGCTCCTCTATGCAGCGTGCACGTGTGGCGGGGACACAAGGACTCAAAGGTGCAGCCTGGGCTCTGAGGGAATCTGGGTCTAAAGACATGACCTTGAGAGCATGCGTGATAGTAGTGCAGTAGGCTCTGGGCTTTGCCGGTGTGCTTGGGGGTGTCAGGGATGGCCCCAAGTCCTCCCCAAGGCCTGTGTGGTCACATCAGGTCTGTGTTTAAGGGACATGTCATGCAAAGGACAACAGCATGGGGGGGGCTCCGTCTGTGAAAAGCCCACTGACCCCCGAGGAAGGAGGGGTCTGGATCCCAAGACTGCACATGGCAGGCAGGTGTCTGGGGGACAGGTGGGGGCTGGGCACTCAGGCTGGGCGCCTGGGGGGTCAGAGATGCTTCCTGGTCCCCTGATGTAGGGAAAGTTCCACTGCACCAGGTCATACTCTTAGAGGTGGTGGTGGTGGGGGCAACCAGGCCTCCCTGGGTTCAGGAAAACCTCCCTCCCAGGTCCAAAGGGGATAGAAGATTGTCCTGCTGCAGCTGTGCTGAGAACGTGCGGCCCTCTCCTGTACCCAGGAGGTGGCTTTGCTGCCAGAATCACCTTCTTCCCATCTCGGGGGACTCCTGGGCCGGGAGCGGGCCTTCCTCAAGTCAGTGCACGCTCTGACCATCAGGGAAAAAGGACTTCCCCTTTTGGGTCTGCGCTATCTTGTGTGGGGAACCAACTGGTGTTTCTTTCTCCCATACCTTTGGGACTACACTTGGCAGCCTGTAAACATGCACAGGTTCTGTAGCTTGCACCAGTGTTAGAGAAGAATCTCAGTAAGTGCACGGATGGGGAGCTTACCGTCATGCCCTGGTCTTGCACGCTGACACTGGGTTCTCTGAAGAAGCCCGCAGCATAGGGGCCACACCTCATCGTGTTACAGATGAGCATCCAAAGCTCAGAGACTCGCTCCCGATCGCACAGCTGGTCAAAGGCAGGGAGCAGGCCATCGATGCTGGGACGCACCCTCCTAACCACTCCTCTGTGCACCTGCAGCAGAAGGACGGGCATGGCAGCGTGTACGGCATACGTGGCTTGCAGGAAGTTCTGCATTAAGGAGGTGGAGTTGTCAGGCCCAATTTGGAAGCCTTCAAATAAGGTGCATCTGGGTGAGGCCCTGGCAACAGGTCAGGGTCGGAGGCACAGGCTGACTCCTTCTGAAGGTTGGAAGGAAGGTCAGTAGAGAAAGGGATCGAAGCAGCGATTGGTGGGCTAAGACGTGAAGCGCAGGTCAGAGGGTGCAAAACAGCTCACAGAGACATTTAGCACCATAAAAACGAGGGGTCCTATTCATAATGAGGTCAATAGTAGATGTGGAGGAAAGCAGAGAAATGTGCTCGGGCCAGGGCGAATTCTGCGGCATCACGCATCCGTGTGAGCATGGGGCTGCCTTAATTCTTCTGAATCTCCCTTTATCTTCAATGGAGAGGGTCATGTCCACACTGGTCAAGGCACTTGTCCAGATTAAGGAGAAAATACACCTGGAGGCACCTAGACTCACTGGCGTGTACTAGCGGCTCAGTAAATAGTATTTCCTCCCGACAGTGAGGACTAAAAACGGAATAACCTGCCTCCATGGGTGGGGAACACCCCATCAGGGTGTTAGATCGCTTCGTGGGGGGCTAATGCAGAGAACACTGGGACACAGCCCCTCCGCCCAGTGCCATGGCGTCAGGACAGGGCAGGGAGGAGTCCCCACCCATGGTCGCGGGCGGCCGGGGGACCCCCACAGCCCGCCTGCTCTCCCTCCTGCCTGAGAAGATGTTTGCTGTGTTGAGGACTCAGCTTGAAATCAGTCGAGCTAAACAGGGGGAAGGCGGGCGGGGTGGTTGGAGTGGGGGAGGTTTCCGGTGGTGAGGATCCTGGTGGGGGGAGGGGCAGGCCGGCGCTGGGGAGCCCTGGCCCTGACCTTCCATCACAGCTGATAGCAAAGCTGATGCGAACCAGGTCCTGCCTGGTGCCCAAGTCCTGCTTTCTACGTGGGGAGGAAGATCTCTTTCCATCAGAAGGTCAATAGCAATAGGGGATAACTTGTGATTGAGCGGCGTTGAGTAAGAAGTCTGACGCGGGCAGGATCGCTTTGCATTTGGGTTTTTGGGAAATGGAATTGCTGGCAGGATCTGGACACCTAGCAGGCTGTGGGGCCAGAAAGCCAGGCAGAGCGGCTGACGGCTGTGGGGACTGCGTCAGGGCTGGAGCGACGCAGGTTTGAGAGAGAGGCTGGAGAGAGACATCACGACCCCGGGGAGAGACCCCTTGCTCTGGGCAGCGACTTCTTGATGGCCGGGCTGGGGTCACGTCCCTCTCCATGTCAGATGGTTCCCGGAGTGGGAGGGTGTCTGTGCAAGTTACAGGCTTGACTTTTCCAGCATGCCCTTCACGCCAGGGCGGGAGCTGGGTGGGGAGATGGTCACCATGGCCGGGGGGGAGGGATGGAAGGACAGAGCAGTGTCTCAGAGGAGGACGGCCCGGCTGGGAAGACAGGAAGTAGAACTGGAGGCAATGCAGACTTTTCTGGGGGCCGGGGGTGGGGGGCCCTGGGAGGGAGGGCACAGGGATGGGACCGCCACCACCTGCTGTGTGTGCTCCCTGCTTCTGTTGACACACAGGAGCCCAAGGCAGCGCGGTGGACAGGTTGGGGGCGCTGAAGACTTCGGACTGACCGTGGCCACTGGAAGGGGCGGACCACACAGTCTTCCAGTTACCAAGCGCCAGCCGTGCAGCACGTGCCACGCTCGGGGCTTGACACGCACTCCCTGTTTCAAAGCCAGCTCTCAGGGAGGCAGGCGGGCCCCCACCACCCCGAGGAAACAGACACAAGATGACAGAGTGGATGGCTCGGCGGGGCGGGCCGGCCAGGAGTTCTGGGACAGACTGAGTGACTTCTGCAGAACCCCTCCAGGTGATTCGTGGATCTCAGACGGTTCCCAGGGCCCAACGCTGGCCGTCTGCGCTCAGGGTTATCCCTCCCGCATTCGGCTATGACTGCCAGTCGCTGCCTCGCCGAAGGTTCTAAACAGTAAGCGTGGATGTTGGCCAAGTGAGACTGTCCCGATTCTTCAGGATTTCCCGCCTCTGCAAGGTCCTCTCTGCATCTCCTCTCCTCTAAGGACCAGGAAGTGTTCATGTCCGCGGAGACGTTCGGCGTGCAAGGTCTCTCCACCCTGTTAAACCTTTATGGAGTGTTTACAGACCTCGCAGAAGACTAAGAGAACTAAAATTACTTGTTATTCTGACATGATGTAGAAGGTAGTTAAGTCCCTTTAGAGGAATAAAGGTCAGGGACGTGGATTTTGGTTTCTTTGTGATGGAGGCTGTAGGAGGAAATCGTGGGGGGCATTTAAGCTGGATGCTGTGAGCATGGGAAGGGCTCTCCTGGAGGAAGGAACAGCACGAGGGAAGCGCAGAGGCGGACGTGGCCGGCGGGTGTGGGGAGCCCTTGGGCTGGAGCATAAGGACGGTTGGGGACATCAGTCTGCGGAGGTGCCAGCGCGTGGGGGGCTCTGGAAGCCAGATTGGGGCGTGGACTTGGTTCTCTGAGCAAAGAGTCGGAACTGAAAGGTTTTGGGGACTGTTATGGTTGCCTTGTGCACTCCCAAAAGATATGTTGAAGTCCTGGCCCCTCCGCACCTCAGAGTGTGACCCTGACTCGGAAATACGGTGTTCGTAGATGTAAGCCGAGGTCGAGTGGGGGCCGGGTGGGGCCCTGACCCAGGGTGACTGGCGTCCTCGTAAGAAGAGAAGACGCAGACGTGAGGGGAGGTGGGTGCGTGGTCGTGGAGGCAGAGACACGGTGTTCCCGCTTCTGGCCGAGGAATGCCAAGCCGGTGCCTTAGCTCACTCGGGCCGCTCGCACGAAGTGCTGTCAACTGTGTGTCTTGTCCACAGCAGGGGTGATTTCTCACAGGTTCTGGGGCCGGAAGTCTATGACCAGGGGGCCAGTGTGCTCAGGTGTCGGTGACAGCCCTGTCCCCTCCTATGTGCTCACAGGGCAGAGAGCGAGCTCCTGGCTGGGCCCTTCTCCTAAGGCCACCGATTCCATTCCTGAGGGCAGCCCCCCACCCCCCAAGACCCCGACTCCAAATACCATCACACTGGGTTGGAAGTTCAATGTATGGGCTTTAGGGGGACGTGAATGCCCAGGCCACAGCACTGGGGATGGCTGGCCACCCCCAGAAGCCCGAAGAGGCAAGGAAGGATTCTCACTTGCGCAGTTCAGGGGATCATGGCCCTGTTGACCTCAGTTCAGGACTTCTCTCCCTCAGAGCTGCGGAAGAGTAGATTTATGTCATCTTACGTCCCCAGTTGGTGGAGGCTGTGGGGCTTCCTGGGGAGGGGGCTGGTGGCTCTGATGGCCCCCTGTCTGGCCTTGCTGTCTTAGCCCAGGGCCCCGGGGGCATTGGGAGCTTCTCAGCTCACTACTGACCTCCAGGGTTGTGTGTGTGTCTGGGTGGGGGGGTGTTGCTCCCTGTTTCCACTACGCCCAGCTGGACCACCCATGCTGATGACCTTATGGGTTGGGGCGGTTTAAAGCTTGAAAATGTTTGTTGGTGTTGTTTTCTAGGAAAAGATACAGGCTTTGGGAAGAAATGACAGCATACACAGAAGAGCATTGAGGGACAGAGTGCTCAAGTCCCTATGGGGGGAGCGGGTGCCGAGGCCGGGGGTGGGGAGGGGAAGGGGAGGCACCTGTCAGTCGAGGTGCAGGGACAGAGGATGTCATGGCCGGCGTGGGTCTGGTCGGGGGGCAACGCGCTCCTGGATTTCGGTGGTTAAACTGAGGTCCCTGTGGCTTTTCCGCACACACTGGGGAAAGCAAACAGGGCCGTGGGGCCGGCTTCGGCCGCTGGCTGCAACCTGTTTGAGCCGGGCCTGGCCGGCTTTGCGCGAGCCAGGGCCGCGGTCGCTTCTACTGGAAGACAGCGTCGACATGGCTCTCCCGTCGCCCACTGCGTCCTGTGCGGCTCTTCTCGCTGCCAACACCCCCTCCCCTGCGCCCGCCCCGGCTCCTTCATCAGCCCGATTGTTGAGAAAAGGTGGAAGAAAAAGTCACCCTTGCTGGATACTGACAGCCGGGCTGCCTGTGTCCTGCACACTGAGGACATTGTTCAAGACGCTGCCACCTCTGTAAATATATTGGTTCTGTCGCGCTGCCAAGATTTCTGAGTTAGCGATCAACTGGCAATCCTTGCACAAACCCAAGCTGCCTTCCTCTGACAGGTTTAATCAGCGCGCAGTCCCTTTAAGAAAAGGTTCACGGTGTGTGCGGGCACACTCCCTCTGCCCCCTGCTTGCCAGCGGGGCAGGGGTGACGTGACACTGTGTTCCTCGGGGCACGATCGGGCAATGAGAGCACAGAACAGGGCGGGAGAGCTGTTGCTCGAAGGGGCTGGGAGCGATGTTGGCTCCCTGTTGTGCGGATGTGTCGTTGGAGAAGACCTTCAGCCAGAGATTCGAAGGGAAAGGAGAGCCGTCGTTTGTGTCCAACCTTTGGTGTTTAGAGGCTGAGACCCTCAGTGAGGAGGATTTCGAGCCGCAGGCAGCAACCGGCCTGGAAGGGAAAACCTGGCGGTATTTCTTTTGATGCGACCACCTTGGAAAACGGCGTGTGGCGATTCCGCGGCCTTCGGAAAGTCCGCCATCTGTGTTTTGTAAGATAATTTTATACAGGTGTGTCGAGTGCCAGGTAGACTATCTCTGACAGTGCGGTCATTTTAGCCATGAATCCACTTGGGATTAGAGAAGATTGTTTTTCAAGTTCTAAAAATAAATTAGGGGCTCAAAACATAAGCAAACCTCAGGTTCACATGAAAACAAATCAAGCTTGGACCAAAATTAGTAATAAAAGATGCTGGGCCTTTCAAGTAACTGATTTAATATGTAGAGTGTACAAAGGACAATAATTTGATAGAATTACCAGACACATTGTCCACCTGCCTTTCCTTACCCTCTCCCAAGTGTCTTTTAAAACAATTTTTTAATCTTTATTTTTGACAGAGCGAGCAAGCACGGGGGAGGGTCAGAGAGAGAGGGAGACACAGAATCTGAAGCAGCTCCAGGCTCTGAGCTGTCAGCACAGAGCCCGACGCGGGGCTTGAACCTACAGACCGCAAGATCATGACCTGAGCTGAAATCGGATACAACACCCAGGCGCCCCTCTCGAAAGTACCTTAAAAATGACTGTTTTGTAGTACAGGTTTACAATAGGAAATTCATAGAGACATGTGTACTTGGAGCAGGGTGGGGGAGGTGAGCGTTCGGGCCTCTCTGCTCTGCTCCTGACTTACTGGGTGACCGCGGCCGGAGTGATTAACTTTGTGCCTCAGCTTCTCCATCGCGTGTCAGCTGCCGCACAAGGGGGTAAGGGAACAAGCCAGCACTTGGGGAGACAAATAAGGAAAAGGCTGGGAGACCTTCAGAGTAAAAGCAGCACGGAGACTAACAAACAGCCCCCCCCACACCAGTCCCCGTGCCTCTGACTCTGGCCCCTTTCTTTCTCAGGACCAGCTGGTATTCGGTATCTGCGGCGCCCCGCTGATTTGGCCTGTTACTCAAAAATGTTGAAAGCAAATATTAACTCTAGATAGTGTAACCTGAGCCACATGAAGGCCAGGGAACCTGGAGAAAGAAGAACATCGCCGTATTTTAAATCAAGGGCACACGATGCTTCCAGAATTGCTCATAAATCCCTGGTTTGTGGCAGCAAGAACATGTTTGAGAAATTAATGCTGGGGTGTCTCAAGGAAGCTTTATAATCATGTCAGATCCGCACGCTGTCCCCGATTGCTGAAACTCTTCATGGCTGATAAGGTGCTTGTTACAGAAAATGGGAACTAAATTTATAGCCGGCTTCTGCGCAGCCAATTTACATGTTGTACTGCTGGAGCCGAGCAGGAAAGGAAATGTGTTTGAAGCCAAAATTGGCTTTGTGGCTCTGGTTGCCTCGCTCAGTACCACCTGCCTCCAATCAAACTGTCCAATTACAGGAAACAATTGTTTTCTTGCTTTCTGGGAAGTGAAGAAATTCATCCAGTAAAGGTCTGATTTCTAAACGTTTCTCCCCCTTACCCTCCCCCCGCCCCTTAAAAAGAAAAAAGAGCAGGAAAAAAAAACCCAAACATCAACACTGTTTTGGGGGAGCAAGTGCTTCTCTAGCAAATTACTTTCCCAGCTCAAAAATCAGAACAGTGCAATCCCTGAGTCTTGGCGTTATTGACCACCGACACCTGATCTATAATTATCTGCTATAATAATGTTATTAGCCATTCAGAAGAAAGACTCTCCCTTTTAAGAGGCAAGGCAGTAATTAAAGGCTGTGGATTTCACAGGTGAAATCTTGCAGAAAGTGCGATTTTAAAGTCACAGAATTTAGTGATCCACCTCTGGTTAATTAAACTTTCTTCTCAAAATAAAATCTTGCATTTGAAACAATGAAATCGGCGGCAACGATACTATTTATCTCTGAACCTGAGTCTCGTTCTGGAAACTCTGACTTGACTTGCTAAGGCTGACTTCCCTGCGTGAAGAAGCCGCACAGGACTTGAAGGAGACCGTTGGCGGCATGCTGATGATGGTTGGCGTCCACAGAGCCCGGATGCTAATCACAGCCCACTTCTTCCTCTGGCAGGTAATGTTTTAGCAGAAGTAACAAGCAAACGTGACTTGATATGCTTCTGTGTCACCTCCTGAATTTAGCTTTTCTTTTAGAAGAACAGAACGTCTCAATATTTTGTGATATGATTAAAATGTGACCTCCTGACACCCCCTCATAGGTACCGTTTCATTTTCTTCTAAGGCATTTACCTTTCGGAGACTACCTCGCCAACGCTTACTTCTACATTGGGTTTGTGCCACATTTGGGATTCCCCCAAAGTTATTTCGAGGGAATGGTCCCACTCCATGCCCTGAGTTCTCCCATGCTTGGGATGTGCGCTCCTAAGGATTCCGTTTTCCTCCTCCAGGAAGCACCCCCTGGTCTGATCAGCTCTCGAGTTCGCCCCTGGCCAGCCCTGTTTGGGCCTCTGTCCCAGGGGGGTGGTCTCAGACCTGACTTGCTGACGAGTCTCTCCCCGCCCCCGGGAATGTGAACTAGTTGAGGACCAGCCTACCTCTCTTCCATTTGGAAACAATGAATAGGTGAATGGTTTTGTCCTGTTTTTCTGGGTATTTCCTCCGAGGGCCCTTAGAGCCGTTTCCTTTTCATGAGGTCACCAGGACTCCACCTTCAGCTCTTTTCCTTTCATTCCACACACGGCCTGGGGACCTCGTGCCCTCTCGTGAGCTCACCTATAACCTGGGCCCCCGAACACCCAGGCAGAGGTCTTGCACGAAGGCTCTGGAGTCCGACCCCAGGCGGGTGCCATCACCTGAGTCTCAGTTTTCTTCCCCAGTCGGGGTTGGGATACCAACAAGGTCAAAGCTATGAACCTTGGCTCTGCTCACCTGTCATGCTCTGGGGTCCTGGCTGCCCGGAGCTCCGCCTCTGCCACCAGCTTCCAGCGGCTCCGGGGGCTCCCCCATACCTGGTGGGGTCTGCTGCTGGCTCCCATCGGAGCCACCGGGAAGTGAGTTTGCCGGGGCAGTGGATGAGTCTCACTGAGCCTTGTTTCCCTAGTGTCTAGAAGGTTCTCAGGAAATCTTTACTGAATGAATGGATCTGGTTTTAGCAACAGAGCCTGTCTCTCTCCTGCGAGATGCTCTTTATCCACGAGAATGAGTTTCGGGTACTGAAAATCTATTACTTCACGGCGATCTGGTGACTCAGGGCATCATTGTGGGCATGGGGGCTTTCCAGCAGTCTAGTTAGATGAAACCACACAGCAACCTTCCCGCCCCACCGGGTGACCTATTTCTCAATTTCTGAAGTCTCAACATCCATGGCCGCAGGAATCTGATGAGGCGGGGCCGTTTCGCCGCCGTGTTTGAAGAGAAAAGGGAATTGAAATGTAGGTGATTGATTTGGATCTTGAGAAGCTGATAGGATGTCATCCTGTTCTTTCCGACTGTGGGAGCTGCTCTGTGTAATGGGGTGTCCTGTGACCCTCACAGGACCTCCAGGATGGTTCGACCTGTCCCCACAGGGCCGAGCGGGATGGGAAGCCCGGAGGGTCTCACTGGGCCAGAGACTGACCACCTGGGCTTCCGCAGCCTCTCTGGGTGAGTTTCCTGATTAGAATGAAAAATCCCTAACAATTCTGTTTCCACCCAGATCCTCATTTTGCTTCGTGGCGCTGAAGTGAAAAGTGAACGCTGTGAGTCTTGCCTGATGCAGTTCATCTGTGAGTCAGTCGGGCCGGTACCTGGCGCTCCTCTGGGCCGCCGGGCAGTGAGGTCCTTGCTCCCCATGCCCAGTGCCACCCGGTGCACAGGCAGAAGCCGACCGCATTTTCTCTGCCAGCTTAGCGCGGACACAGAAGGGGAGAGAGGTGTCTTTTTCTCCCTTGTTCTGTCGGCTCTTATCCATCTTAAACTGCCCCTTGTGTCCGTCCCTGAAGATTCTCACTCCTCCCCAGTCCGGGGCCCAGACCTCACCCCCGTGACCTCCTTGGCACCCTGGAGCTCCCCAGCGGGCAGCTCGTCACGTTGGGTGTGGTTTGCTCAGCGTGCCACCGGCCTGGCAGCTCGTGGAGGGCATGAAGAGTGTCACTGACCGCAGTCCAGGCCACAGTTCAAGGGTCATCCGGCACAGGTCTGGAAGGAGTAAGCAAAAGCATGTGGTGGTGATTAGCCCTCTGCCCGGTGGACTAGTCAACTCTTCTAAGGACTGAAAACATAATGCAGGAGCCCAGGCCCGACCCTGGGCCAAAGAGCTCAGAATCTGGCACCGAGGCCTGGGCGTCAGCATCTGAAAAGCCCCCAAGGGGGTTTGTATGTGAGGCTCACTCAAAATGGCAGAAGCCGGGTCCACGTCTGGCTTTTCTCCCTTCTGGCCTTCTCAGTTATAATGGGGAGGCCTGTGGGGTGAGCTTGCTGGGTTCTAGGTACTTCTAGAACTAAAGGCACCCAGTGACCTTTAACCTCGGAGGCAGAAATGGTTGGTGCACTTGGGCTTAGGCCCATAAGCCTTGGAGTTGGGCAAGGCCTGCTTTGAGCAAGTTACCAAATATTTGAATCTGGGTAGGCTGCTTGACTTCTCTGAGTCTCAGTTGTTTGTCTGTGAAATGGGGATAATATTACCCACATCACAGAGGTGTGAAAATGAAATGAAGATATTGAAGTAATACTATTTGATGCTTGGTAGCGGTTTATTATTGTTATTATGAGGTCATTGGATATGCACGGGAAAAAGGGAGGGTGGGTGCTGGTTGAGTTTACAGAGGAAAACGCAGGCAGATAATGCCATATAAACTGTGTTCATTCGGACCTCCCTTCTAAACATCCCTCTAATCCTTGAACTTTAAGGAAAACTGTGCGCTTTGATTTCTGACCTTCATAGGTCAAAATATTGATTAGACTTTGTCTCTCTTATAGGAGGCTGGCTTTGTGAACTTCCAATGCATTTCTGGAGTGGAAATACAGTTTCATCTGCTAATTTCTGTTAACAAGGCAACAAGCTTTCTTAAATAAACAATTATATTTTTAGGGAAGTGTAAATTAAAGCACTATTCTTAATTTTGCTAAACTTGTCCTCCCTCTGACTGTAATTTACTCTGACAATCACAGTGTTCTTATAGCCGTGGAATTGTGCCGCTCTTAGCCAGCCCTGGGTTTTAGCTGTTAGAACATTGTGCTAGAGACTCTGTTTGGGACTGAGGCCTGTGGACAGGGAGGCAGACTGTACAGGCTGGTAACCAAGCCCCCGGCCCTTCGTTCCCTGCCAGGGTCACTGGAGGTACGGAAGCCGTGAACCAAAGGCGAGCAATTCAGCCTTCCAGTATGCGGGTGAATGGGCGAATGGACTCAGCAATGAGACTCCAGTGAAATGCTTACAAATTATGCAGAAAAACTGTGACTATTAATTCAGAAGAATGATGAGCGTCAAATTGGCTCAAAAGCTGTTATCTGAGCAAGACCATGAGCCTCCTCCCCGAGGGTCCCCCAAGTCTTTCTGGCATTTCCCCAAAGTCCCTCACAAACCACGTCACTTTGGGTTGCCGACATCTGCCATAGAAAGCTGCAGCTCATGAACAAACAAGGTGGCATCTTACTGCTG
The DNA here is from genome assembly GCF_006229205.1 of Suricata suricatta. NCBI lineage: Eukaryota > Metazoa > Chordata > Mammalia > Carnivora > Herpestidae > Suricata > Suricata suricatta. The sequence goes on from NC_043703.1 coordinate 159,572,098, forward strand.
TCATTGTCAGCTTCCCGAAGGCCACTGTCCATGGCAGAGTGCTCCCTCCAGGGGGCTCCCCAAACTTCCAGCCCTCGGGGGTGGGGGGGGGCAGCAGCGGCTAAGTTTCCTGCAGAGATGGATGAACAGGGCAGGTCTGCTGCCTGCTGTCTCTCCATGTGTCCAGTGAGTAGCTCTGAGGCCCCCTTCCCTTGGGGCAACCCCCCAGGCTCGTTGGGGAAGGTGTGTGTGGTCCTCCCCACACCGGACACCTTGATACAGAGCACAATTCCTGCGTGTGCACGGATGCACACGGGTGCAGATGTGTGAGTTCAGAGGAGGGAGTAACAGGCGAGATCCTCACTTCGCCCACTGAAAATTCCCGGGTACATAAGTAAAATCCAGACCAATCTCATTAAGCATCCGACAAAGATAGCATGACTTTGGGATTGATCAAGAGTCTTAAAAATGTTCACAGCCTTTGAGTCGGCATTTTAACTCCTAAGAATTTTTTCTCAGGAACTATCTCGATATGTTCGTAAAGATCTATGTTTGAGGATTTCATTCTAAAAGTTCTCTCACTGACATAGGCATAAAATTGGAAACTAACAACCTTGAGGTCCAAAATAGAGGAATAACTAAATATATTCTGATATTTACATACACATCTTAAAACATTTTGAAGTCATTAAAATCACATCGAAGAGTAGTTGTGTATGCCGGAATGTTAGGTTTAAGCTACTGCATATAAAATATCAGTGTGGTGTGAACTCAGTCATGTAAAAACACATATATGTGGCGTATATTTCTATGTGGGTGTGCATGATAACAACACTAGAAAGGGTGCCACCAAGATGTGGAGAGTGGCTGTACCTGGGTAATGAAACAACATGGCATTTTTTTCTCTTTTATGAGTACTCAGTTTTCGGAGTGCCTGGGCGGCTCAGTCGGTTAAGCACCTGACTTCAGCTCAGGTCATGAACTCATGGTTTGTGAGTTCAAGCCCCGCGTCGGGCTCTATGCTGACAGCTTGGAGCCTGGAGCCTGCTTTGCACTCTGTGTCTTCCCTCTCTCTCTCTCCCCCTCCCCCTCTCATGCTTTATCTCTTCCTCCCTCCCCCCCAAAACTAATAAACCTTAAAAAAATAAGTATCTATTTTCCCCTAGTTTTCTAGAAAGAACATGCATGACCCGCCCCGCCTCCCCCGTCTCAGATGCCGCAAACTCTGCCTGGGACCTGTGTGGGTCTGAGTCCCGGAAGCCTTCGTTCCTGTGGGGTCCGGCAGTTGGCAGACATAGGAGGTAAAGGCATGGGCTCTGGGTTCAGCTAAGTCCGCACTGGCTTCCCAGCTCTGCTACTTAAATGCCTTTGACCTTGGATGGGTTTCCTCACCCCTAAAAACCTTAGTTTCCTCGCCTGTCAAATGGGGATAACCATAAAACCTGCAGCATCGTCAGGGAGATGGTGTGTAAGAGGAGCGAGCGTTGTCCCTGCCATGTAATGGAAGCCCCGTGACTGATCTGTGTGCATGTGTGGCTCCGTGTGTGTATGCAGATGGGTGTGTTTTTTCACCTGACAAATGGATTCAAGATTGTTTTCACAGCTCTCTTCTTCAAGCTTTGCCTTAATTTATGCAAGAGCAGTGTTGTGTGACCCACTGGGCCGATGCCACATGAGGTAGGTAGGGGTCTCCTTGTGCTGAAGGAAAAAGGGGGTCAGGGAAGGGTGCTCCCAATCTGCATGTGAACAGAAGTGTTGTCGCCCTCTTCTGTCCACGGTGAGCGGAGGAGGGCTGCCGGTCCATCGTTAGCATCCTAGTGTCCACTCTTCTCCGCGCCATGTGCACGGACCATGGGTGTCCTCGGCTTGGCAGCTTCTCTAGGCAGAGAAGCTCCAAAGAACAACAAATGCCCCCTCACTCCCCTCAACAAGGAAACGGCGCACTCAGAAGGAAGCAACCATCATCATCATCATTGACGCAGAGTAAGGAGTGGAGGAAGTCTGGGTGTTTTCTCGGAAGCTGGGAGCCTGCTGCGCCCATGCCCACCCTCTGCTGCTGGTTCCCTCCTCTGGACCCGCACTGCTCAGAAGCAGCTGTTCGTGGACCTGCCCATCCCCCCTTCTGGAAAGCGCTGCTGTGGCTGTTAGGTGGGCTGGCTGGAAGGCAGGGTGTTCTGGACATGGCTGGAGTGCCACCACGGCGGGCGCGATGCAACGTCCAGGCCACGCTGGCCACGGGCGTGCCACTGCACAGCGATCCCATGGTGCGATCCCACGGGGGTGATGGCCGCAAGAACAGCACAGTGCGGGGCCAAATGCAAATTGCTTTAATGAACTTGGTTCAGGAGGTGCCAGGGAATTCTCGATTTTAGCAGAGAGTGATTTTGGGCACATTTACTGCTCTCATCCAATAGAAACACAACTGCTCCTAGAGACATTAGGTTGCGGTTTTAGGAGACGCTGTCAAGGAAAGCGGGCCACACATTTAACCCAATTTGCTGAACCGATTTTGGTTGCTTTTTTCAAAGTACTGTCAGACCTTCAAATCTTTGAGCTTTCTTTTTCTTCAGGAAATGGTTACTCTGAACATTTAGACAGTGTGACGAAGTGACGCTCACCTTTAGCCAAAGTGCCTGAGTGCCCTCCAGTAAGGGCTCTCAGGTCTGTGGTGTGATTCCTGATCCCAAGGGTTACAGAAAGACAGCCTCAAATAGCAGGGTGTTAGTGGGAAAATGTGGCACCGGCCACAGGCCCCACGAGGGGTCAGGGAATGAATTGCTGATGTCACCCACCTTGTAAGGGCCACCTGCTCCGTCCCGGCTGAATTCAGAGTGTATGACCCGTGTCGCTGTCAGAGGGGGTCATGAAAGGGGGTTCCACGCCCGCACTTAGAAGGGTCCTGCATGAGACTGAATGGTCTGCGTCACTGTTTTGAAATTCTTCGTCATCATGGGCCCGGCCCTCTGTATTTTCATTTTGTACCAAAGCTGCTTCCTTTTCTTTCTGGACACGTGGCTAGACCCCATCACCCACCCTCTCCTGCAGCCAGGAACGGCTGTGTGACTAGCTTCAGCCAAAGGAACATGAGTACCATTTAGGGGCGCCTGGGTGGCTCAGTCGGTTAAGCGTCTGGCTTCCGGCTTCGGCTCAGGTCATGATCTCACAGTTGGTGGGTTCGAGCCCGGCGTCAGGCTCTGTGCTGACAGCTCGGAGCCTGGAGCCTGCTTCAGATTCTGTGTCTCCCTCTCTCTCTGACCCTCCCCTGCTCACGCTGTCTCTCTCTGTCTCTCAAAAATAAATAAAAGAACATTAAAAAAATTAAAAAAAAAAACAACCAAAACAAAGGAACGTGAGTACCATTTGTAAGCCTGGCCTGCCCCCAGCATGAGCTTGGTTCGGGGGTGCCAGAGAAGTCTCGTGCTCAGCGGAGAGTCACTCGTGCCCTTTCACTGCCATCACCCGGCCATGACGCAGCTGCTCACGGGGTCCTTAAGTTGTGCTTCTCGGAGGTGCTTTCAAGGAAAGTCGACCAGGCTTTCCCCGATTTGGCTCCCTGGACTGGGTCCCCGGGGAAAACTCTGGAGGCCCGAGCTACTGCTGGCCTTGTCTGCAGGTCCGGACACCTGCCCCCCACCTCCCAGTCCCGGGCACTCGGAGCTGCCTGGACTCCCCTGGGAGCAAAAACTAAACATCTCCTGTGTCAAGAGACTCCAGGCTCAGCTCCGAGCTTTCTGCTGCCCCACGTGCTGTGATGCAGCTTCTGTTCGGTGGAAGGAAGGCTTTCTCAGAAGCCTCCCAGCCGACTGCTTCCCCTCACATTCTTGGTCAGAATTAGGCTTGGTGGCCGTCCCCGCACCCATCCCCGGCCGGGGCCAGGGCCCTGCCGCCGTCCGCTTGGGTGATCAGGACTTGCTCACCTCAGCACAACCGGGCTCTGAACAGTGGGGAGCGAGGGACGTGCCAAACAGTGTTCGCCACAGGGCATGAAAGGGAAGGCTGTGGGTTCTCTCCTTCCCAGCTTCAGGGCGATAAAATCGACATCTGACATTGTATACGCTTCAAGTGTGCAGGGCGAGGGTCCGATCCACGTAGAGATCAGGAAACAGTTACCACAATAAGGTTAGTGAAGACATCCACCACCTCACATAATCACATTTGTTTTGTGTGGTGAGGACATGAAAGAGGTATTCTCTTAGCAACTTTCAAGTCTGTATGTTTTTGTTTTTTAAGAAACAGACGACATATATTCGGTTTTGATCTTCCGAGGTGAGAGAGCAGCCATTCTATTTATTTGTTTATTTTGAAGTTTATTTATCTATTTTTGAGAGACAGCATGAGTGAGAGAGGGGCAGAGAGAGAGAGAGAGAGAGAGAGAGAGAGGGAGAGAGAGCATCCCAAGCAGGCTCCGCACTGTCAGCACAGAGCCTGACGCAGGGCTCGAACTCACGAGCCATGAGATCATGACCTGAGCCGAAATCAAGAGTCAGACGCTTAACCGACTGAGCCATGCAGGTGCCCCTAGTTTACTTTTTTGAGTAAGAAATTATCCTGTGTAAGTTCTCATGAATGGGGGGGAGGGAGGTGTAAAAATGACACGTGCTGCCCTGGGGAAGAGGAACATGCCTCATGATCGTGAAGTCGATCTGAAAATAGGAACGTTCCATGTGGGTCTTCAACAACAGCTACCGGCCTAAGCCCTTTGTTTTCCCACCTCGAATGGCCACAGTGCCACAGAAGGGGAAGGCGACGCAGAGCTCCCTGGGAGTTAGTTCTGATAGGCCACTGGGCGCGGGGGTCGGGGGCAGCGGTGCTGAGTTCCTGTAGAGTTGCCGAAGCTTCGGACAAACGCCTCTCTCTTTTCAGATTAGGTTTCTATCAATCTTGAATGTCAGCGCCTGCAAGTAGGAGCGCATCTGACTCTCTGCAGTGGTTCCATAATAGGATTTTATTTTTCCTCACGGAACAAGAGGACTAGTAACTGGCTGCGGGCACTCGTTCAGAAGCTCAGTGGCCTCACTGCCAAACTTCTGCAGTTTTCTTGGAGATCCGCAAACGGTGGCATTAGGGCTGCCAGAGTCCCAGCTGCATGCCTGAAGCAGGATGGAAACGTGGGGCAGGAGAGACGTTTGGAGCCCCGCTCTGTCCCGTTTTACCAAGAAAACAGAGCTTAACAGGCTCTGGTCCGAAGCAGAGTCCGGCTTTGGTCTCCCAGCCAGGATGCGGTGACACCCTTCCCCCGGGCCCTGCTACCAGGGAGGCTGGGGAGTGGGAGCAGATGGTGAAGACTGGTTTCGAACAATCCTGTCGTCCCTCGGACCTGTCCTACAGCTGCTCGGAACCAAAGTGGGAATCTTCCAGCACGAAACAAGGGAGGAATGGACATCGACTAGGCAGCAAATAGTGTAGGTCACGGTCTTCAGAGACGTCTGGGGTGTGGGAAGAGGTTTATAAACACAAGACAATTGAGGTTTAAAAAATACATCTGCCCAGGAGGTGGGAGGGTCTGGGTCTGGAATACTTCTTGATACAAACAAAGCCAAGATCACGTTGAAAACCAGAGCACAGCTGACGCCGAAGGCCAGAACATCGTATTCTTGCTGCCGGCGTTTGTCCTACTGGTAACCAGTCCCTGTAGCTTTCTCGGGGTGTTACTGAGTCTCCCTAGGACAGGCTGTGAATGTGGCAAATGGTCTGTCCAGTCAGCTAGACCACTGATGAGAAGGGCTTGACCCTCATAGTTCTTGACCTTCACAGTTGAGCTCCTTCGGCCCGAGTGTAGCATTTCACAGGCATCACCGTGGCTTCCCCGTGGGCCTCCCTTCACTGTCTCTGCCTCCCTGTGTCACAGGGACAGCTCTGTTTACCGGCCCTCCTCACCAGGTCTGAGTCCAGAGAGCAGCGCAGCCCAACAGAAGTACCAGGTGAGCCGGTGGGCTAACTTGAAACTGTCTAGAAGCTGTGATTTAAAAAGTAAAAAGAGGGGCTCCTGAGTGGCTCAGTCAGTTAAGCATCCGGCTTTGGCTCAGGTCATGATCTCACAGTTCGTGGGTTAGAGCCCCGCGTCGGGCTCTGTGCTGAACATCTCAGAGCCTGGAGCCTGCTTCAGATTCTGTGTCTCCCTCCCTCGCTGACCCTCCCCTGCTCGAGCTGTCTCTCTCTCTCAAAAATAAATAAAAACATTAAAAAATTTAAAAAGTAAAAAGAAACTCATGAAAATAAATTGCAAACTCTATTTAAGTTGTTGCCATATAACAAAAATATAATTTCAATACCTAGTCATAGAAAAATTATCAGTGAGCTATTTCTCCCTCTTTTTCATCCCAAGTCTTTGACATTTGGTTTGTAGTCTACACTTGACACGTCTCCATGCAGACCAGCCGAGTTTCAAGTGACCGGTAGCCACATGTGGCCAGTAGCCACCGTATTAGAGAGTGGAGTTGTGGAGGACACACAGTTCTCTGGTCTCCAGTGCCGGCACAGCAGTCGGCCCTTAGGAAGCGCTGAAAGAACACGTATGGCCACACTGTTGGAAATGGGTCGCTCACAAATATCGGTATTGGAGAGGTAGACCAGGAAGCCCTTGGAGGCGTGTGGCTGGCAGTCAAGACCACGGACAGCCCTACACAGCGGAAGGTGTGGCGTTATCATCAGGGCACCCGGATCCAACCAGTCAGCCTCTTTATGCCCGTGTTTCCTCATCTGTAGAGAGACACCAACATCAATCTTACAAGATGTCAAGAAGATTAAATGGGAAGATGTACACAAAATTCGTATGTAGCGCGCGGTACGTAGTGAAGTTGGGAGAGGCCATCAGTATAGTTATTTTAAACTAGATGTTCTGTGGGTCACACGGGCAGCTTGGGTTTCAGAAGCAGCTGTGTGGCTTGGCCGGAGCACTGCTGATGTAAGGAATGGGTTCTCCCAGCTTTGGGAATTACCCTGGGGGAATCTTAAAGCAATTCATGGTATTTTTCTTTTTTGGCCATAGCTGCAAAAAGTCACATGCCATCCATGGGGCTTGGTAAGAATGGGCAAATGCCAAAGGGGAGTGGCCCTTGCCCTGGGAGCTGCTCACTGTTCATTGTCTGTCCACAGCCTGAGGGTTCAGCTTCCCCTGGGAACTCAGTGGCAGCCAGGCCCTTTCCGAGTGGGGTGAGGCCCCAGGTCCCTTTGCCTGCTGCCTTCCGCTTCCAGCAGCCAACCTGGGTCTCACATGCCTGACCCCTCCTCCCAGGCCTCCTCTCGAGGCCCACTGACGTGTTTTGTGGAAATTGACTGTCTTGAAATATGGTTGTCTTAAGCAATGGAAACAAATGTTTCATTATCATACCCAGTTTTGAAAACAAAACAAAAAAAAGGGCACAACAAGCCACATGCACAGTGACACTAAGAAAAGGAAAGGCTAACTTTATTAAAAGGCTTCTTTGTGGTATCAGGCAGGAAGTGAAATGGCTTTAAATGGCAAACATTGCTCCATCGTTTAATGCACCAGTAATCTTGGCATTCTCTTCTGTCCCCTTGAAGAAAAAAACAGTACCTAGATAGAACCCAGATGAGAGAGGGGGAAGGGACTGAGTCACTGCATTGTCATGAAGCCCCTTGGAAGGCCTCTCATCCCATCGACGCAGGTTCGTGGGAGGCCCGATGATGGACGCATGTGTGGAGGAAGGTGCACTTTCTGTTGTAAGTTTGAGCCCGGGCTACCCGCTGAATTGCTGCCTTGTCATTGGTTCCTTCTGACCAACTGGTTCTCTCAAATCGGTCTTTGTTGGAAATACCATAGATGTCAAATTTTGGATTTTTACCTTGAAGTCCATGTTCAGAGGGTGGTAAAACCCCAGTCCCCACATATAACATTTCCTCCTCTGGCCAAAGGCCATTGTCATTCTTTCCTCTGTAAGTTGGTCTCTTTGCACAGAAAATAAAAACACGGTGAAGCATGAGTGGCTAAATCTTTTCTTGAAGAGAAAAAAATTGCTCTTACTTGGCGAGTACCAAATGAATAGAAATGAAAGGGAGAAACCAGGAGATTTACACCACTGATATATTCTTGCTTAGTCGCACTTTTTAAGACTTATTTATAGATGTCAAACAGGATATGGCACATGGGAGGTGTTTGGTGAATACTCCTCAACTGATTACAACACAGAAGCACATTTGAAAATCTTTAAGGAAATAGGTATACTTAAAAAAAATAGCAGTTAATTTTAATCAGTAACAAAAATGGTGGCCAGATGGAGTAAGCATCAAAAATCTGCCTATTATAAAATAGCTCTCAAGCGTTATGATTTTAGGATCACCTCTAAAAATTCTTAGCATGGTTTCTAACATCTTTTTTTAATTTAAAAAATTTTTAATGTTTATTTATTTATTTTTGAGAGAGAGAACACAGGAAGGGAGAGACAGAGAGAGAGGGAGACACAGAATCCGAAGCAGACTCCAGGCTCTGAGCTGTCAGCACAGAGCCCGACGCGGGACTTGAACCTATGAATTGTGAGATCATGACCTGAGCTGGAGTCAGACCCTTGACTGACTGAGCCACTCAGGCCCCCTCTCACATCTTCTTTTAATCTTTGCACCGTTCTGTCCTGTCAGGCGGCAGGCATTCAGAAAAGGATCTAAGGAAGTAAAAGGGATGTCTCAGGGCGTGGCTGGAGCTCACTAGTTTCTGGACATCCAACACCATTCTTTGTCATCCTGTCTCTACACGTTTCCTTCCAGCAAAAGCACCCTGGCCTTAAACCTCAGGGTGAAGGGCTTGGTGGCCATGTCACTTGCTCCTGGTACGGGGCTGCTCCCAGGTAACATCCTTGTTTGCTTAGTGTCTGTGTTTCTCTGTCTTTCTCAAGGACACAGGCCTAGAATTATTGTCTCTGACGTCCTGGTCACTGCCATGGTATCGGGGAGGTAACAGTTAACAAACCCTGGGTGAATGCATGAAGAGCAGATTTATTATTCTTTGGTGTTCAAAGCTATTAACTCAGTTTGTTGGTGGTGTTCTTTGTGGTATATTTCTCATCTTGCTTCTTGTCCTTCCCCTTCCCCCCGCCCCCGCGATAAGTAATGAAACCAGACTTCTCACCTTGCAAAGGTTAGTCCTATTTCTAAAGCCCTTTGGTGAGTTCTTTTGAGAGACTTGAAATGTCTCCTGGATCCCTGGGGAGACTCCTAGGTGAGGGGCCGGCCACTGTGGCTGCAAACCAAAAGAGCTTGCCCTTGAAGTTAAATGAAAAGGTCATTGTGTCCCTTCTCTTTTAATTTCAATCCCCCCTGCCTACCCGCCCCCCCATTGTCATGGGTCTGGCAGGGAAAGCCTGATCTCTCCACCTCCCCGAACTCCCTGCAGCCACATATACTCGTGATTTTCTTTTTGTTGTTGTTGTTTCTTCCCGCTTAAATGTCCTTGAAACACCCTTCTTGAATAAGGCAAGGGGCGGTGCACAGTCCCAGCGGCGAGCAGGGGTCCGCGGTGCTGGGCTGAGTTTCGCAAAGTGCTTTTTGTAAGGTCCTGAGAGCAACTGGGCTTTCCCAAGTGGTGCGGTTGTACAAATGCTCTAAGCAACGGCTGCTGGTGAGCCCGGTAGAACTTGTTTGGCTCGCGTTTCTCCAAAAGTGCTCCCAGGCTGATGGCCTGGGGATGGTTCTTCCTTGTTTCAATCTGTCTGATTATTCGAGTCATCAGACCCACGATTCCCTGTTTGGTAAGGCTCCGACCATTAGAGGGAAGTCCGCGTCATCTCGGCACCTGGTTAAAGGAACGGAGTACTCAGCCAGGGGGAAGCCATTTCAAAATGGGCGCGGGGAGGGGGGTGGGCAGGATCTGAGCTGAGCAGGGCTTGGCTGTTGCCATGGAAACTATCAATTGTGAAACCTGCTGGGTTTCCATTGGTGAAACCTGCTGGG
>NC_043703.1:159582079-159590893 GCF_006229205.1 Suricata suricatta
AACCTACAAACCATGAGCTCATGACCTGAGCCAAAGTCGGACGCTCAACCAATGGAGACACCCAGGTGCCCCTGATGTTCTTGAAGGAATCTTAAGAGGACTTGCATCTCATCGGAATATGGATATTTGTATATGCTGTATTAAACTTATTGTTTCTTTTATGCCACTTTTAACCAATACTTGAAAATGCTCAGGGCAGAGAATCATGAGCTGCCAGAAATGAAAGGGAGCTCAGAGATCATTGGACCCAAATCCTCCTCCTTTGCAGATGGGGAAACTGAGGCAAAGAGAGGTTAAATTGATAGTCTCCAGGCTACAGGTTGAGGTGGTAGCAGAGGGACTAGGGTCCTCACTTCCTTTAGGGCTCATTTCCTTGCAACATGTCTGGCCTCCAGGCACTCAGTACCTACCTGTTAAATGTGTGGCCGGATGGAATTTTCTTCTGGTGTTACTCCCTCCTTCCTTCTGCTCCAATGTCCTTCCAGGAAGGGTGTCTTTGGTCACAGAGGTAAGGCACAGAGAATTTGCTAGCCAAGAGATACCACACTCCTGATGAGAGCCATGGCTATGGTCGGAGAAAGGTCTGCTGGTCTAGGATGCATAGGTAAGACCTACCTCTGCCCTGGGGATGGGGCCAGAAATAATGGTCATCACCATCCCAAGGACTTTGGGTGGTAGCTCTGGGGTGGGGTGATGTCTTAAGGGGCCAGAAAGTTCTGGCATGTGGGGCAGGGACAGGAGGTCCATGGACCCCTCTCAGTGCTCCCTGAAGTAGACCCTGTGTGGATCGGCAGGTGACTTGACAGGAAAAGTGAAACAATGTGGTTTGATGTCCTATGCCCCTTGTGTGTTTGGGACCATCCGGGGTGGGGGCAGAGCCTGGCTGTGAGCAAGTGTGAGGCCCCTGCGTGAGCACATTTTGGAGGTGTCATGGGAAGTCACACAGGGTGGGAGTTGGGGATCTCCACTTCCAAGTTCCCTAACCTCAGAGGTTGATGTGGTTAGGTGCCAAAGTCGCCGCTTAACCATTGGGACTTTGTATTTTCATACATTTCCCTCTTTCTCTTGGATTGAAACCCGGCTTGAAATGCAGTGCAGGCCGTCACTGACTGGGCAACTTGAATAAGTGAATCCCTCGCCTTCTTCCACCCTCAGTTTCTTTGCTGACCGAAGGGAGCTTCTTTCGGACAAGTAATTGGAAACAACCCTCTTTAAGAGTTAAACTATAATTCAAATGAGAGGAGAAAAGGAGCCTGGCTCCAGTCAGGTCACAGTATGAGCACGTCCAAGGAGAGTGTGCATTTGCAAAGGAGAGTGACGATCCTAGAGGGAACACCCGGGGGGCAGACCCTCATGTCCAGCCCCTGCAGGGAGGGTACCCAGCCCAGGACCGCCCGCCTCCAGCGCCCCCTTCCCTGCTACAGAAACAGGCCCACCTGACATTAGGGCACATTCAAATCATAGAGAGTTCTCCACACTCTCGTTCGGAGGGCACCAAACACACTTCTGATTATAATTTGGCTTCTGGGTAATTTGCCTCCATGGAGCAACTGTTTGGCCATAGGAAGTGAGTGCTGTGCCCTTGGTGGTCATATCTGGTTTGAATACGTTGACACCCTTGGGTGTCTGCACTTTGTTTTCCGGTGGGTTGGTGAGCAGGAGTCAGTATGGCCCACATGTACCGCCCCTGACCCCAATGCCGTGTCCTTCCCCTCGCCTGTGTCATTCACTTTCCTCTCAGCCACGACCACTGTCCTTCTTCACTGATCACCAAGGGTTCTGAGCAAATTTTAATTCCAAGGAAGGGCTCTGGGCTGTCACCCCATAGCTCCATGCTATTGCAGGTTAGATGGAGGGTCTGTGCCCACAGCCTGAGCCCAAGGCCTGGTGATGCTCAAGAACGCTAATGGAAGAATGAATGCTTGGACTTAGGTCGACAGATGATAGAAGGCAGGACTCTGTCATTTGGAGGAGTGGAAGGACTGAAGTTAGTGGAAGGAACTTTAGACAAGGGGACCGGTGCTCTCGACTGGTATACACCCAGCAAGGGAGTTACTAGATCATGTGACTCTTCTATGTTTAATTCTTTGAAGAGCTGTCAGACTGTTGTCATATTTATATATATTCCTAACACTGATCTTGTATTGATTATATTTGTTGGAAATATCTTCCCCCATACATGATTGTTTTAATTATACAAAATTTTAATTTTAATATAAAATTTACAAATCTTTCCTTGATGACCTTTTGCTTCTCGTATCTTATTTAAAATGCTTTCCCACTGCAATGTTAGGAGATATTCTCCTCTATTTCCACATTTCCCATGTAAATCTTTAACTTACTGGAATTGGCCTCTTTAAATGTTGTGAAGTAAAGCTCTAATGTCACATTTTTTCCTGTAAAGATGACCAAATGTCCCAATCAGACATTCCCTAGTAATTTGTAAATAGACCGCTGTCCCGAATACGTATTTGCACACCAATGTTCATAGCAGCATAATATCCAAAAGGTGGAAATAGCCTGAGTGTCCATGAATGAATGGATGGATCAACTAAATGTGATCGATACACACAGTGAAGTATTATTTAGACTTAAAAAATAAGGAAATTCTGGCACAAGCCACAACATGGATAAAACTTGAAGACATCACCCTAAGTGAAGTAAGCCCATCACAAACAAATACTGGCTAATTGCACTTACATGATGTACCTAGAGTTAGTCAGAGTCCTAGAGACAGTAAGTAGGATGGTGGTTACGAGGGGCTGGAGGGAAGAGGGACAGACAATGGGGATTTTTTTGTTGAATGGATATAGAGGTTTGGTTTGGAAAGGTGAGAAAGTTCTGGAGACGGATGTTGGTGATGGTGGCGTCGCCATGTACTTAATGGCACTTAACTGTGCACTTCAAGATGGTTAAACTGGTCCATTTTATGTGACATACACTTTACTACAATAAAAAAAATAAATCAAGTGTGGATACATGCCACAACAAGGACAAACCTTGAAAATTCGCTACGTGGAAGAAGCCAATTACAAAAGACCATATGTTGTAGGATTCCATTTATATGAAATGTCCAGAATCGGCAAATCCAGAGGGATAGAAAAAAGATTCGTGACTGCCTGAGGAAATGAGGAGACTGGGGGTGGGGGCTAAAGCAAACAGAGTATTTTTGGGGGCTAATGAAAACTGTCTGGAATTCTGGAAATTGCTTCTAGGATTGATTAGAGTGATGGACACCCAGCTCCATGCACTAGAAGCCACTGGATTATGCATTTCAAAGAGTGAACTGTATGGTGTGTGAATTATCTTTTAATTAAGATGTTACCAAAAAAGTAAAGTATATATATATATATATACACACACACAAATAACTCCTTTAAAGTAAGGAAAGGCAGGGGCGCCTGCATGGCTCAGTCGGTTGGGCAGCCGACTTCAGCTCAGGTCATGATCTCACAGCTTGTGAGTTCAAGCCCCACCTCAGGCTCTGTGCTGACAGCTCAGAGCCTGGAGTCTGCTTCGGATTCTGTGTCTCCCTTTTTCTCTCTCTGCACCTTCCCTGCTCACACTCTGTCTCTCTCCACCTCTCAAAATACATAAACATAGAGGCGCCCGGGTGGCTCAGTTGGTTAAGCGTCCGACTTTGGCTCAGGTCATGATCTCATGGTTCGTGGGTTGGAGCCCCATGCTGGGCTCTGTGCTGACAGCTAGCTCAGAGCCTGGAGCTTATCTTTGGATTCTGTATCTCCCTCTCTCTCTGATGCTCCCCTATGCGCGCTGTCTCTGTCTCTCAAAAATAAATAAAAAACAGAAAAAAATTTAAAAATAAATCAGTAAACATAAAAAATAAAAAAAATAAAGTAAGGAAAGGCAACAATGAAGAGGAAAGTGGGCCCCAAAAATGTGATTAGACAATTCTCAGAAGCCGTGAAAGGACAGCAAATATATGAGGCCAAGTTCAGCCCCAGAGACATGCCCATGAGAGCAAAAATGAGATTGTGTCTCATGCTCTCAGATGGGCAAAAATCCATGTCTGAAAGCCTGAGCATTAAAATTGCCCTGTACTGGGGAAGGTGTGGAGCGATGAGGGCAGATCGGTGCACGGAGAACAGTTTGGCGGTGAATGTACAGAGCTGCACACTTTGACTCAGCAATTCTACTTCGAGGGACGTGCCTTGGGGAACATCCTGTGCCTGTGCCTGGGAAGTTCTGTGCAAAACCCTCCGTGCAGCCTTGTTTGCAATAGCGAGAGCTTGGAAATACCCGAATGTGTATCCCGAGCTAAGAGATAAACAAACTGTCATACATTCAAACAGCAGAAAACTACACAGCACGGAACATGCACTGAACATGAGCCATATTCATGTCGGTGAGGTTTTCCAACAAAGCATGACGTGAAAAAAAAATGAGTTACTGAAAAATACGTAGCACATGCTATTTATATAATGTTTATAAATAGGAAATAGAATATTCATATTATTTAGTAAGGTATCTGTGTTGTTCTTTTCTCTTTTATTTTTTAAAATTTTAATTAAAATGTTTAAGTTTCGGTATAATTAACCTACAGTGTTGTATTGGTTTCAGGTGTGCGATGTAGTGATTCGACACTTCTGTGCTTTGCTCAGTTCTCGTCACGGTTGAGTGTTCTTCCCCTCCCCTCTCCTGTTCACCCGTCCCCCACCCCCACCCGCTCTGGCAACCACCAGTGTGTTCTCTGTTGTTAAGAGTCTCTTTCTTGGTTTGTCCCTTTCTGTTTTCCCTTTGCTCATTTGTTTCAATTCCACATAGGAGTGAAATCATATAGTATTCATCTTTTTCCAACTAACTTATTTCACTTAGCGTACCATTTAGATCCATCCATGCTGCTGTAAATGGCAAGGTTTCATTTTTTTATGGCTGAGTAATATTCCATTGCATGTATGTACATCACTTCTTCTTTAGCCATTCATCTAGAGATGAACACTATGGGTAGCTTCCATATCTGTATTGTTTTTTAAAAGTATCTTTTCCCCTTAGGGGGACCTGGGTGGTTCAACTGGTTGAGCATCTGACTTCGACTCAGGTTGTGATCTCACCTGACATCACATGGGTTCGAACCCCCCATCGGGCTCCTTGCTGTCGGTACAGAGCCCATCTGACTTCGACTCAGGTTGTGATCTCACCTGACATCACATGGGTTCGAACCCCCCATCGGGCTCCTTGCTGTCGGTACAGAGCCCACTTTGGATCCCCTGCTCCTGTCTCTCTCCACACTTCCCCAGCTCATGTGCTCTCTCTCTCTCTTTCTCTCTCAAAAATAAACATTAAAAAATATTTTTCCCTTCTAAAATGAAAGCTCTGAAGGGAATTGGTCAAAATGTTAAGAATTATTAAATCTCAGATGTCTTTGTATGGGTGTTGTACTATTTGTATAATTTTCTGTGTATTTGAAATATTTCATCATTCAGAAAATATTTTCAAGACACTGTTATATAATTGAAGTCACATACCTTATTTTGGAAAGTAGAGGTTCCCCCACTTTTCACTTAATGGTAACCCAACCTGCAAGTCTCGTAGACCAGAGGGTAAGTAAGCCATTTCCAGCGTCTAGACTCACCTTGTACAATGAGCCAAACAGCAAACACTTCCCAGTCATCTCCAGTGTGAGCAATGTGAGGGCATGCCTTGGGTCCTACTAAGCTTTATTTTGTGCTTGCCCTAGTACCCGGCACTGGTGATGGCTAAGTGGGTGAACTGCTACCATGCCACACTCAGATAGGAAGTGCTGACTTGAACCTGAAGAACTGATTGGGGCTTTACAGAGATGAAGGTGTCGAAACCTCAAGGGCTCTGCCTGCTCGGTAACGAAGCTATGTCTAAAGATATTCACCTTCTGCCTATTGTTCTAGATTCAAATGCAAACCTCCATGCCACAGGGCCACCTTAGTAGGCCAATTGGTCTTGTGGAAGACCTTCTATTTTTAATTTAAAAAAATAAAAATAATATATGGAAGGTGTACAACATGACAATTTGATGCATAGGAAAAGGATGGCTGGAGTCAGGCTAATTAACTTCACCCCTCAGAGTTGCCATATTTCTCTTGTGATGAGAGAAATCTGAAATCTACTCTCTTAGTGAATTTCCAGTACTCAATACAGTATTATTAACTCTAGTCATCATGCCGTACTTTAGATCTCTAGATTTCCTCTTCCTACATAATTGCAGCTTTGTCCCCTGTGACCGACACCTCCCCTTTCTGCCACGTCCCCACCCTTGCTAGCCACTGTCCCACTCTCTGCTTCTCTGTGATTGGTTTTTATAGATTCCACATAGAAGCAAGATCATGCAGTTTTTTTCCTTTCTGTGTTTCGCTTATTCCACTTACTATAATGCCCTCCACGTTTCTCCATGTTTTTGCTAATGGCATGATTTCCTTCTTTTTTTAGGTTGTAAAATATTCTATTGTGTTTCTATCTATCTATCTATCTGTCTGTCTGTCTGTCTATCTATCTATCTATCCTTCAATCTACCATCTATGTATCTCGCATCTATGTATGTATGTATGTATCTATCTATCTGTGTATATTTATATACCATGATTTCTTTATCCATTCTTGGAAGATGCTTCTTAACCATGTGGGCAACTACAACCTCTCTCAATAGCATGACTATTGATAATTCAATGAAGTAAGGCTCATCACCAGGCTATCTGTATCCCTTTCTTAAAAATGCAGAAAAACTTCATTACTTTCAGGCAAATTGGTAAAGTAGGCTGGAGTGAGTGTCTCTGCTCGGCTGAGTGGAGATGTTGGGCTTTCATTATAAGTGGCAGAAAGCAAGCTAGTGTGACAGCTTCTCTTTGGTTGATGTGATTCTTTTCCTGACGTGGGCAAGGGGGACTGAATGTTGCGAACACGAGAGACAAGATAGTTGTGTTGGGAGAGTACATGTGTGCACGTGTGTGCACGTAAGGGAAGAGAAAGCAGTAGTTTTCCTCTTTAAACCAAATTATTTGACTTTGCCCTCATCAGCATAGCGAGATGCTGGCCATCACCCTGGGGATGAACGCACGGCCATCTCATTTCTGGTCCAGCAGAATAGTCCGGGCACGGTCTCCACCGAGCGCTGAACACCAGGGAAGCCCGCAGTGCCTTTAATAAAAGCCGTTGCTCCCCATTTCTGTGCAAAGAGTTTAACAATCATTACCTTAGCAGCTGAGATCCAGGCGGCAGATTTCCAAGTGTTGACGGTTTCAGAAATGTGTTTGCTTGGCCTCCAAGTAATGACTGAGAATATATTCAATTTAATGCTGAAAATCTGAAAATAGTGCCCAATTAGCTTAGTGTGGAAGAGTGTGATAATATTTTAATAACATGGGCTTTATGCAAAAATTTGCTTTCATCTGAGTAATTAGGGCTGGTGAAAGGTTTAATGTGTATTTATTGAGCACATAGTAATAACAGCGCGTGAGCAGAATAACAAGGCAACATGGATGCATTAGGGGCTTTCTTTTCTGCTCACTGAAAGTTGAGTCCTTTTTTCATTATGTCTGTCATGCTGAACAATAAGATTGGTTCTCAACTGAAATTAGAATGTCTAAGTGTTCAGCCCAAGCACATTAGAGAAATTACATTGGTAGAACACTTACTTCCTCTTGAAATGCTTTTGGGAAAATAGTTTCTTGAATCGGCCTTGCGGAGTCTTTGACAACATTCTCAGTGCTGCAAAGGCGTTATTAAAGAACGCCACAAATCTTTACTTTAGTGGAACCAGTGGAGAGTGATAGATGGCAGAAGAAAAGAGTATCATCTGGGTTTGAATTTTAAAGTACTTTGCGTAAAATGCTTCTTTCATGTCTGTCGACCTCCCTTTTCGAAAATAACCCAGGTCTAGGAGAGATGGTTTCATGGGATTCTGTTGCTTGATTCCCCCAGGAGGGATTTTTCTCCCTGGAGGTCATGTGACAGAGAGCAGGTAAGTGGTAGGTGGGGTCTGGCCTGTCGGTGGCGGCAGGATCCACGCACAAGGGGTCCCAGGACCAGGACTCTGCATGGCTGCTTTAACTGGCAGAATCAATGTCACATCTGCAGGCAAGTCATAACCTGTGACCAGAATGAAAAATTTGGGGTTAAAAATTCAGAGCTGTGTCTTCAGTTCATTCTTTGACCATCACAGTTAACGTTAATTTCTTTCTTTTTTAATTTTAATGTTTTTTATTTATTTTTGAGAGAGAGAGACAGTGTGAGCAGGAGAGGGTCAGAGAGAGAGGGAGACCCAGAATCCAACCACAGGCTCCAGGCTCTGAGCTAGCTGTCAGCACAGAGCCCGATGCAGGGCTCAAACCCACAAACTGTGAGATCATGACCTGAGCCAAGTCGGTCACTCAACCGACTGAGCCGCCCAGTTGCCCCAACATTAATTTCTTTCTTAAGTGCATGCTTTCAGTGCAGCTTATCAGAGGAATTTTTTTTAAGCCTGTGGTTCCTTTCACATAGCTTTTTTTTTCTTACCCCTTATCTCCTCTCACTAGGTGCTTCACAAGGCACGACTTTGAGAAAATAGTCATCTGTTTAGGGTCCATCCCGGCTGATATCAGAGGCACGTCCAGAGGAAACAGGCTGGAATGGAGGCTGAGTTACTATATCCTGCTCTGACAATGTGTCCTGCCCTTGGCCTTGACCTGGTTCCTCCTGGCTATCGGTACTCAGCGTCCACACTGGCAGTGAGGTGCCCTGAGCAGGTCTGTACCGGCTCCACCCTCTGCCCTGTGCCCGTGCTGCTGGGGAGGGCGGTGGGGAGCCCGGGAGCCGGCTGGGGGGTTGGGACCTTCCGCTCGG
>NC_043703.1:159590993-159632273 GCF_006229205.1 Suricata suricatta
GAGCAGGCCTGTGCCGTATGCGTGCTGGCCTTGTGGAACCCGCCTGCAGACTCAGTTAAGTTCCCCAGTCGGCTCTCCCTGGGCAGGGTTCCTCGGGGACAGAGGAAGAGTAAGGGCCCGAGAAAATCAGGAACCCAAACATATCCCAGGGGACATTCAAACTGAGTGGATGTAAGACAGTACGAACATTGTAGGTTCTTCTACGCTTGTGGGTCCAACAAGAAATGTTTACTGAGCGTAAGTGAGATGCTGTGGCCGATAGTCCTAGGTTACTGAATAATGATGTTGATTTCACCAACCTACGTAGGGTGTTAAAGACCAAATAAGGGGCATCTGGGGGGCTAAGTTGGTTAAGTGTCAGACTTTGGGTTGGGTCATGATCTCATGGTTTGTGTCTGATTCTGTGCTGACAGCTCAGAGCCTGGAGCCTGCTTTGGATTCTGTGTCTCCCTCTCTCTGTCTCTCCCCAGCTCATGCTTTCTGTCTCTCTCAAAAATAAATAAACATTAAAAAAAAAAAAGAAAAAAGACCAAATGAAATCACGAGGTGGTCAGATGTCCCTCTGGCTTCTGATTGCGTCAGGGAACCAGTATTTGAGAAAAACACTGGGGTGACTCGAGTGTGTCGATGCACAGGTGTGCATGCATGGAGTGCAGTGGAGAGACACCCGCATGACCGGGGGTGGGTGTGGGGACATGACGTTTCTGGGGTGGAAGGGACTCAGGCAAGAGCCAGAAGTTCAGGGACTCACTGGTTTTTGAAAATGCCAGTTGTAGGTCCCATGCGGTTTATGCCACTGATCCAAATATTATGCACCTTGCTGCAAACTTGTACCTGGTCACGTCAGTGTGGCTAGCAGTTGTGGCTCAGGTGGTGACGTGGGTGGGATTTAATGCCCAAACACTTAACGCCTGGTGGCCTGAGTTGGAATCCTGACATTATTTCAGAGTCAGAACTCTGGCGTGCCAACTCAGGGAGGAGGCAGGTCTGGTCACAGACTGGACCTGGAGTAGGGGTGACGGGTCACACAGGGCGTGGTGCAGGCGTGATGGGCTCCTTGGTTTGGGCTGGGCATCTGTGTGAACATGAGCATTTTAGATTTATGTCCTTCCTCTGCTCTACGGTGTACTTTAGTAATGATGTGAGCAAGGTTATAATTCTCATTTCAGTATGATATATGTCATAGACGCAAAACTAACCTACAAAACCAGAGGAGAAGACGGGCCGATAAATGAAGTCAGGCTACCGCAATAGTGGGTCACCCACTTCCCATCTGGAGCAACAGCTCGTAGAAAGGAAAAAAATTACTCACGTCTTCCCTCCATCCTATCAGCTTGCTTGCATGCCGCACTTAGAATACATTCGTTCTCTCAGTGGGAAATTAGAATTTTCTAGTAATACACTCAAAATCAGTAAGTAAGTATGTCAGCTGGGAGGTGCCCTGGAAACTCAAAGAAATAGTACAGAAACCAGGCAGAGAAATGCAAGGTATTTTCCTGTGGTGTAACCCAGCCCTTAATTTTTATGCTGATTATATAGTTATTATTCAATGTTATTTAACACCTGGGAAATTGACTTTATTTTACTGTTAAGAGATGGTAGACTGTAGCAGGGGGGTGGGGACGAGAACGTTCACAGGTCTTAAGTGAAATTAGAACTGCTTGCTTACACCAACAAGGAAGGTAACAAGAAAAAAAAAACAGAAAAGGCCCAGGAATCCAGTGAGACCCTAAATATAGTACAGTAGGTAATAGAGGATAAATAGTTCTAGCAGGTAAAAGCCTAGAAGGTAAATACCACACAGGCTACACCAGTTTTTCTTATCTAACCTTTTAAGAATGCTCTCACTGGTTTCCTGTTTTTTCCGCACCTGCAGCTGCGGAAGGAGATTGTTCCTGGGGGAAGATGCTGTTTGCTGTGGTTTCTCTACATCCCCGTTCGTGGGACTCTGGCTTTTTGCGTTATTTCACCTTATGGATTAACCCCACCAGGGGGAAGAAAGCCTTTGAAACTCGGCTTAGGATAAGCGACTGCTTATTTTCTGTTATTTATTGAGTACACTTACCTTAGTCATTTCTCAACACTGTTGCAGCAAGAACTGTGTGTATATGTACATATATACTCCATAACGTTAGTAGAGAGACAAGGGCTTGAGAGTGTTTCTCTGCTGCACAGACCTTCAAGGCTGGCAGAGTAACTCCACACACCCTCTCCCTGCATGGGGCTGAGAAACCCAGGGTGCAGGGGTGCAGGCGCACGGGCCGGCCATGCAGGAGGGAGGTGCCACAGGCGCCAATGGGGGGAGGGTAGATGGAGGGAGCACGCCCTGCTTCCTGGCAGGTGCAATCACCAGGGGCGCGCGTGGGTGCAGCCTGGAGTCAGGCGCCGCCACCCGCCACCATACCGTCTCCCTGCCACCCGTGCTCCCCCACCCTTGGCTTCCCGCATCCTTACCCCTCCCGCTCCTGCCCCCCACCCCCACGGCTCTCCGTCCCTCCTACACCCACAGCGCTCCCACCACAGGGCTAAGCATCATTACCAGTCCTGAATCAGAAAAGACTGCCAGATGGGACTGACTTCTCCAAAACTTCTCTGGCTGCAGAGACTCAGTTTCCCCTCTGGAGGGCTCTGAGGCAGCGCAGCTCTGGGGTGGGGGGGGCGACAGTGTCCCCAAGCTCATGGTGGGTGAGCCAGAGGGCTGGGGCCTGGCCGGGGATCATGCCCCCCGCCCCCAGTGCCCCAGTGCCGGTGCTGGCTGCCCTCTGCACGCTCCCTGGAGGGGCTCCAACCAACCTGGGAAGGCACCTCCCGTGATGCATGTTTTTAGGGGCCCCATTGCCCCTTGGCCCCAACAGCCAACTTGCTCATTGCACACGGCCCATCCCAAGATGGGTCACGAAAGAGCCCCCATCAGACTTGCAGCCTCCGCTGAGAGCATTGTCCGGGGTCTGTGACCTAGTGGTGGGGGCTTCCTCAGAGGCCCACCCCTCCCCCCTGCTACTCCCCCCCAGCCTGCCCGGGTCGGTGGCTTTGGGACATCACAGAATCTCAAAGATCTGCTACTTTGCCCACAAAACCAGCTTTCCCTGCAGCGCCCCCCTTTTTCTTTGGCTGTGAGTGAGGCCGAGACCTGGGGTGGGGGGAGGGTGGAGGCGGAAGGCTGCGGGCAGATGGGGTTTTGTGTTAAGAGGAGACGGCCTGCACTGAGAGCCTTTGAAGGGTGTTTTGGGGAGCAGGGAGGCTGAGTTTCAGAGACCATACGGCTTTCGTTTCCTTGGTGGCCTTCATCAAGATATCTCCTGCTTTGACATTTCCTGCGCAGAAACCTTTGAACCATATATATATATATATGTATATATGTATATGTATATATATATATACATTTTTTGCTGATTGTGTGTTATGTTCCCTAAAGGGAAGGGTTTTGAGTCTTTTCTATCGCCCGGCTCCGTGTCAAACTGCAGGAAGGTGGGTGGATGGATGGTGTCTCTGCCTACTGTGGGCCCAAGAGCCGGTGGAGCGGAGGCCTGTCTCAGGCCCCGTGTGGTCTGTGGGGCGTCCCGATTCCCGCCCTGTGCCACGGTGCTGGTCAGGGAGCACCTGACCTCGTCCTAAGGAACTCAGGCCAAGTACCCTCGGTGCCCTCCGCTGACCGGCACCACTGCCTGCCCGCCTCGCTCAGTCGGCTGCCCTCTGACTTTTAGATCTGAGCTCGCCCTTGTGAGTAAGCACCCCGCCGCCATGGCCAACGCCCAGAGAACTTCCACTGACCTGTCGGTGATGCCATATTTGGTATCTGGGTCAAGATGGAAAAAAATTGTTTTTTCTGTTCAAAGGTTTCTTACGAGTCATCTGTGAAGACATACTTTTTTGCTGTTCAGTGAAGAAGTTCAACGGGTGCTGATGACCGGATCTGGGGGAAAGTCCCACAGAGCTAAGGGTGTCCCCTGGTCTACGATTTGTCAGGGACGTGTCTGCCCTGGTCTTGGGTGGCATTGTCTCCGGGTCTGCCCTGGTCACCCGTCTCCAGTTGTTTCTTACCTGGAAGTGACACGGGGTTGTGCCTTCTTCCCAGGGGATGTGAACTTGGCTTCACTGAGGATGGAGTGGATGGGGGCGGGGGTGTTGGCCTGAGGCTCTGCTTTCTCTAGTAATGGTTTCCAGCCTTGGAATGTGCTGGAGGGAAGCAGCTAGGTCCAGAATCCAGCCACCGGCCATGTTTTCATGTTTTGGCCTGATGAGGAATGACCTCTACAGACAGGATGCCTGGGCTGGGCAGGGTGCCATCCGAGGGCCTCCTGTAAGGTGTTACTAGACTCCTGGGGGCCTTCACCCCTGGATGGCCCCAAGAGCGACGTAAGAGCCATTGCCATCCATGATCTCCATAAAGGAAGTACCTCTCTTCCCCCATCAGCGCGGATTGCTCAGTGCGATGATGGCTTATGCATGAGTGTGGGCCCGTGGGGCGCCATATTGAATGGAGGAAAGATCTCAGGAGTGAACCCGGATGGCTGAGGTGGTGGGAGGGGATGGTGGGAAGCTGCGGCCTTAGAAAGGGCTGTGGCCTTGAGGGTTTTTAAAACATTTCTATAATGACCCTGATACTTCCCCAAGTCCTCTTCCATTGCTCTAAAACTTTCTTGTCTTCGGCTCAGCAAACAGAACTGTCCTGCTCCACTTCTGAAACATCTGTGTTCCAAAGTGTAGACTTGGGAGGAAGACCATCTGGGTTGGAACCCAGGTTGGAATCTGGTTGCCAATTATTAGTTGTGTGACCTAAGTGTCTTTGCGCCTCAGTATCCTCCTTTGTCAGTTGGGAGATAACAGCAGTGTGGACTTCATAGGGTTAACGGAGTTCATGTTCGGAGCTCGAGGGCTCTGAGCTATTATTTTACTCTTGTGCTGTTTGGCTCAGCCATTGATCTTAATCTAGCTCTTGGTGTGTGACTTAGAATTTTCTTGTTTAAATAGAGAGGGAACGAGGGAGAGAGAGAGAAAGAGAGACGGGGCGGGGGTGATATAATTGACCTATTTCACGATTTGACTGAATGGAAACCATTTGCTAATGTGATAGTGTACACTCTGGGTTCTCATCTACTTGGTGCCTTCATGTGGGAATAAGTGGGTTAATCTTATGTGAGTTTCTAGGTCTTTAGACAGTTCGGGATGGTGAGGCTTGAGTGGCGTTCCGGAAGAACACTGCACCGTTCACCCTGGCGAGGGCCCCACTGAAGGGGAGCCTCTTCCGGAAGGTATTGGCCTGGACATAGTCAGTGCTGGCTCCAAGTTTATATAAAATGCAGTTTTAGGAGACTGTTAGTCAAAAGAGCCCTCAGTCTTCTGACTGAAAAATGAGAAAGTGTGGTGGTTTTGTCCGTCTGATTACTCAGTACCAGTATCTGAAGGTAGCATGCGTGCCCCATCAGAGGGAAATCTCCGGAATACCCAGAGGGAGCTGAGGGCCGGGCAGGGGCGTGCTGTCTGTTTCTGAGCAGCATGAAGCTGGGCAGCAAGTCCGGCTGGGACACGTGGGACACGTGCACGAGAGCCTGTGTGGCTGCACCTGCTGTCGCTCGGAACGGCCATGCATCGCTGGGAGCATTCTCAGCCGATGCGCTCTGAGATTCCCCCTCCTCCGGGAAGCCCTTTATGGCAATAATTCCCAACGGAGAGCTCTGCGAGTGGGTTTGGGAGCCTGCATTTGTTGTTTTTATTTAAAAATTTTAATTTTTATTTATTTTTGAGACAGAGAGAGAGAAAGAGAGAAGAAGCCTATGCAAGCAGGGGAGGGTGGGGGGACAGAGGATCCAAAGTGGGTCCCACGCTGACAGCAGAGAGTTTGACATGGGGCTTGAACTCACCAGCCAACCATGAGATCATGACCTGAGCTGAAGTCGGAGGCCTAACGGACCGAGCCCCCCAGGCGCCCCTGAAGCCGGGTGATAACCCCTGGAGCAAGTACTGAGTCAGGGAGGGCGAAGGGAACGCCTGATTTGCACCATGTGTAGAATGGGCCGTAACTCAAAGCCATTGTGCCCCAGACTCAGTCTTACTAAGACAAAGGGGTTTGAGTTGGAGACAGGCTTGCCCTGAGTCATTCATGGCCTTGCAAATCGCTTTGGTTAGCAATCATTCACATTTCCTAGAAAATCTTAGATACACGTAGGCTCCTCTCAAACACACCTCCTCCACGGGGCCCGCAGAGTGGCCAGAATCACGACCCGGTGACCCCTCACTCCCTGCGCCAGCTGGGAAACTCTGAAGGGTGCCAGGTGGAAATGTCGCCATCCTAAAAAAGAGATTACTGATGATACGGAAGAGAAGGGTGCCACCACCAGCTGCTCTTTACCGTGCACCGGCCCTCCGGGCGCTCGCTCAGGGCCTGTGTCCCCCGATTACACCTGTGGTGTCCCCCGATTACACCTGTGGTCTTCGTGAGCCGCGTGTTCTGTGCGCCGTTCGGATAAGGACGGTGAGGCTGAGTGAGGACGTGTTCATCTCGCAGTGGATTGCAGAGCGAAAGGAAAGGCTGCTGACGCGTCCCTGGCGGGATGAGTTCTGCCCCCGGGAGAGGCGACGCCGTGCGCTGATTCTCCGCTGCCTCTTGTCTCCCTTGAGCTCTGGGGCTGCAGTTTTGAACATGACTGTGCGTGGGGTGTGGGAGTGACTGGACAAGCAGTGAGGTTCAACAGAGGACCGCGTGAGGACTCAGGCTGTCTGGCACCTTGATCTTGGTGGGGCAGAGTAGTCTCTGACCTCCTGCTCTCTGCTGCTGTGCCGTGAACATCTCCCAGTTTGGAAAGCTGCACGTCTGGTGCCTCAGGGGACATGTAGTGCAGCGGGAGAGGGGAAACTCGGGGCTGAGTTTTGAAGAATTTGCAGCATGAACAATACACTTGGAAGAATGCTACCTCAGAGCCAGTTTTTGTTCCAGGTCTCCCGGAGATTAGATCAGGGGCTCTCGTTGCCCCTGCAATTCCCTGGGGAGAGTCGGGAAAGTAGTCTTAACCCAGAGTCACCCTCGACCAGCGGGTGGAATGTTTTTCCCAGGGGCTTGGGTAGACAGGTCTGAGGACGACCTTGTGTTGACTCTTGCCTCATGCAGAATGGGCAACAATGCAGAATGTTGACTTTATGGCCAGAGAGGCCCAGGGGCTGCTGTACCTGAAGAGGGCCCACCGCTGGGACAGGAGGACGGAGGTCGTGAACTGAGTCCAGAAAACCAGTTGGAAGGAGAATGTTTTTGTAAACACCAAAATCGTATCTGCTAATAGATGGCAGTGACCAAGGGCCAGACTAATGCTTCCATCCCCCAGTCATTGTCTGGGCCCGAGGCACCCCAGGGCTTTGGTGTGACCCTGTGAAGAAGGAAATGAGACCCTAATGGGGTCATTAAATGGAGACATCACAAAACTAAACTATTGCTTCCTGTGCACTCAAATCTGAAAGCCAAGATTTGCAGCCATTGCTTGCATTGGCTAGCGCTGAGTTTGCTCTCCTAGACGTGTTGGCAATTAGAGTTCTTGGTTACCATAAGGTGTCAGGCACACCTTTAGTGACAATGCTGTAGGGTCACAGGAGAAGGGTCACAGAGTTTGAAAGCCTGGTGTTTTGGTTCTGACCTTGACCTTAACTCAAAGCATGGCTTTAGCCATTGATTCACCATTCTGGACCTCTATTTTTTTTTAATGTTTTATTTATTTTTGAGACAGAGACAGGGAGGGCAGAAAGAGGGAGACACATGGAATTCCAAGCAGGCTCCAGGCTCTGAGCTATCAGCACAGAGCCTGATGTGGGGCTCGAACTCATGAACCATGAGATCATGACCTGAACTGAAGTTGAACACCTAACTGACTGAGCCACCCAGGCGCCCCTCTATTTTTTTATTTATAAATTCATATTGGGTTAAGTTATCTCTAATGTCCCTCAGAGTTCCAATTTTATAAGATCATAAAATTAAAATCAGACACTAAATTAATTTCAAATGGGGAGAGGAAGACACCATGTGGACTCCCTTTCCCCCCATTACTCATATCATCAACCAATGCAGTCTTTTCATTTATAACCTATTTTGTGCTTCCTCCTGATGTAGCATCTTGTTGTGTGTCTTTTCTCCCAGGTGGCTGCCTAGGAGTTCTTGATATTTACACTGGTCTCTGGCTCTCTGGTATCCTGCATTTGGTCTTAAAATAGGCACATGCTTAATCATGTGCTGACCTACTAATGGGAAGAAATCCCCAGGGTCGATGAGGTTTGGAAAGGGAGCCCCGGGGCGATCACAGTGCCCTTAACCCCAGTGACAGCCATTAAGTAAGCAGCCTTCCTTGTGTGAACATCTGTCCTTGGATGTAAGTTTTGCCCTTTTGAAAACCATGGTACCAGCAAGATCAACACAGAGCAGTTTTAGTACATGTGTTATTCCCCCAAACAAGTAGGAATATCTATGTTGGAAAATGTGTGAATTCTGGTATTTCATATTTTTTGCTACTGTCCTAATTGTTGGATACGTTATTTAGTCCCGAGGAAAGACTGCAGGAGGTTACAGAGAGAAGTAGTTACATCTGTGAATTGTGCACCTCTCTCTGTGACTGTGTCCAGCAGGTGATAGTCAAGAATTTAAGAATTCCACGACACATAATAGGACTTTACAGAAATAACATTGCATGTCCTCTGATTTGGAATAGCCATCCACCCTGCCCCAGTGTGGTGTCAGGTGCCTATCTTCCGTGTTCTTATGGCAGCCTTGACTTACCTCTTCTATAGCATTTCTCACCCTTTCTGATGATTTCTGCTAACTTGTCTACTTTGCACCCTGAATGGTAAGCTCCTTTAAGACAGGAATTGTGTCATTCATTGTTATAATTCGAGGGTCTACTGAAGGGTTGAATGGATGGAAGGATGAGTGGGTGGGTGGATGGGGGAAGGGCGAGGGGCACAGGTGGTGGGCAGAAACAGGAGCAGAAAACAAGTGACCATTCTTTGGCACAATGAATTCCTATCAAGTAATGCATGAAGTTCAACTGACGTAGGTGAGCTGTCTGACCCGGTGGAAACACTATGATGCAAAGGTATTGCTCACAGCTAGAACTGTTGATGTGCACACGCGTTTTTAAAGAGGGCAAAGATAATTCATCATGTAAGCAATTCGCTTATCCATGAAGACATAAGGCATATTTGTCCAATTACCAACTCGATCAATGAGATGATTCAGGAAGTCGGGTTTGGTTCATTTGAAGTAGTTGACCAGTTACAAGAAGGATGTCTAATTTGAAGCTATGCTTGTTTCCAGAAATACCAAGCTCATTATCTTATAGAACTGGCTCTCAAACTCAGTTATACAGGTGATCCTTGAACACCTCAGGGATTAAGGGTGCCAACCGTTTGGGCAGTTGAAGATCTGTGTCTAACTTTTGACTCCCCCAAACCCTAACTACTAACAGCCTACTGTTGACTGGAAGAAGGGCTTGCCACTAACACAGTCGATTAACACATACTTTGTGTGTTATATGTACTATATTCTGTATTCGTACAATGAAGTAAGCTGAAAGAAGAAAATGTTAAGAGAGTCATAAGGAAGAGGAAATACATTTACAGTACTGGGTTGTAAAACAGTATGTATAAGTGGACACGACACAGGTTAAGCCCACAATGTCGAAGGTCACCTGGACATTGGAAGTCCTGGGGAAGCTCGGAAAAAACCCCAATTCTCGGGCTATACCACAGACTTTGTCTCTGATCCCTGGAAGTGGTTTCCAGGCAGCAATGTCTTTTAAAGGTGATTCCAAGAGGCATAATGATCCCTTAACTGGGCTGTGACACACACATGAGGACACTAGACTATAAATTACAAGAAGGAATTGGCTCAAATATAGCAAGAGCTTGGTCTGGAGCTTTAAAATGGATCCTTTCTTTAAAAACATTTTTTTTAAATGTTTATTTATTTTTGAGAGAGGGAGAGAGAGATAGAGCACGAGTGGGGGTGGAGCAGAGAGAGGGAGACACAGAATCTGAAGTACTGACAGCTCAGAGCCCAACACGGGGCTTGAACTCACAGACCGTGAGATTGTGACCTGAGCCAAAGTCGGACGCTTAACTGACAGAGCCACCCAGGTGCCCTAAAATGGATACTTTCTAAAAGTATCTTCAATGAATGATTTATAAACTCATACCCACAAAAATTAGTGAAAGTGCGCTACAAGTCCATTTCACTGTTTTGAATTCGTTAGGAAGTACAGTCATTGTTTTGTGTCACTGGATGTCGTGCATGAATCGAGCTCTCCCCATGCTTGGAAGGATAAAGATGCTTACAGCTCCATGTAGACGCCATGCACGGGAGAGGTGAGCCGGTTTCCTGGCGCAGCTGCCATTCACTTTGTCTCAAATGCCACAGGTGCGGCGGGCCAAGTCTTTTAATGCCGAGTCCACCCTTGGGGATTAAACTCATTCCCAGAGAAAAGGGATTCATAAATCCTGGCCCTGCCTTCCAAACAGCAGTCTGATTTCACCACGGTGATCAATTGCTCCTATCAAAACAGACATCGCGCCTCCCGGGGAAATAATGGGATCCGACAGAACCGAGGGGAGCGTCTTCAGCACTTTACCAACAGGGGACCGGTGAAAAATTGAGTCTTGGGAAATTAGTGACTATTTTACTTTATTATTTTTTGGAAATTGTCTCAACCTCTCTTAAATGGTAAGTGGTACAGAAGAGCAGATAAAAAGGAGAACGTGATTAACTTTAAATGAAAAAAAAAATCCATCCTAAAAACGTCGCAGGGAGCACATTGGTTGAGGGGGTGGGGTCGGGCCGAGGGTTGGGTGGGCTGGCGCTAAGGTGTGTGGGGTTGTTTTACAGTCTCTCTGGCGAGGTTCCTTGGGCGGAGAAGCTGCTGTCGGGCGAGGTGGCTTACTGGTCAGAGAGGCGCTGCTTGCTGAGAACTCCTTCCTGCCTGCCCAGCCCGAGAGTGAGAGCTATAGTCTCACGGCCCTGGTTGGGGGGTGGGTGACGCTGGAAAGTCCAAGGGTCCCGGAGAAAATGCAAATGTTATCTGGCCAGAGAAACCTATTAAACTCTGGTTAGCCGGTAACAATTTATGGTCAGTCACTTTCCCCAAATAGCCAACTGGCGTCTTACTCGGGCCTAGAAACAAATGGGAGAATGGAAATTGATTACATGACTTCTCTTGCCCCGATTTCCCAACAGGGCATCATGCCAGACTTCAGGCTTCACTTGTTCTAAGACAATAACGTCCTCCCGGACTCCCAGTGTGAGTCAGGTTCCTGCCGCTGTTTCCTCCACTGGAGACCTTTTGGCTGTATCTTCTGCCCTCCCCACCCTCCCGAAGCTCTTGGAAGTCTCTCGGAGGGCCCCCAGGAGGATTGCCTGCTGCTTTTGTGGCTCTTTCATGTCCTCTAACACCTGGGAACAGAGAATGGCCGTTTGAGTGCGTTCACTCTTGTGTTCATTCAACAAGATGTGTTGAGCTCCTACTGTGTGCCAGACGCTGTGCCACATACCCGGGTATGAAAACAGAGAGTGGAGACAGATCTGTCCTTGGAGAGACCCAGATCAATGTGCTTTGTGTAGAATTTCAGGGGTCCCGTGCGGCTGCCCTGGGTTCTGTGAGGTGGAGGCGAAGGGGCTGGCTCTCCTTGCTGAGACCTGGCTTTCTTCATCAGTCCAGAACACCGGAACTTTCTTCCAGTTCCGAGTCTCTGCGACCTGGAGTCATCTCAACCAGAAATACTTCCTTAAGATGTGACTTGTTTGGTGTCTTAATTGCGAAAGTAATATACCTTCCTTGTAGAAAGTTTGTACCACACAATGAATCAGAAAGGAAATAAATTCATCGTAATTCTACCACTTAGGGATAATCACTGCTTAGCATTCTACTTTGATAATCAGCCTCTCATTATGCATATGTTCCTTTAATGAGGTCAGGAACAACTACCTTTTGTTTCTCCAGGAATTCCCATAGGCATATATTTTTTCCATCATTGCGTCTTCCCCTTTGACACGATTTTTATGATTTACTGTTAGTACAGCTACCATTAGTATTAATTCTCTTACTATTAATTGATGTGGATCAAGTGTTTACAACATGTCGGCAAGAATCCGAGTGTTTTATACACTGCAGGCCAGGAATGCCCAGTGTCCAGGTAAAGCAGGTAGTTATTGCTGTTCCTCAGACGCGCCCATCAAAGCCCACGGTGCTTAGACAGCGTGCCAATGGCTCACCTTGCAAATGGGTGTCCTGGCTAAGGAGCCCGGGTGGCCACCAGTCACGACACAACCCGGCGCTCCACATCTTTCTCTCGTCTGAGTTCTAAGTATGGATGGGGCCCATCCCCCCAACTTGTCAGTTTCCGGGAGAAATGACATCTTGATTAAATCCTTGCAGCTAGAAACTAGCATAGGATGCCTTCTTTTTAAATTCAGATAAATCCTAGCTGTAGAAGCATAAAGTCAAAGGACATGCTAACTCTCAGTGTATGCTGCCAATTTCTTCTCTGTCCGTAACTAGAGGTGAGACGTCAAGAGGTGACAGACAGACAGAGGGACGAGATGCAATGTCGAGGAGGAAAAGATCAGACACATCCCAAGACAGACGGGGATGCAGAGTTTGGAGGGAGTGCGCTCCCCACATCCCAGCACCTCCAGCTTCGCTAGTACTAAGAAGCCTTGATTTATTTTTATTTTTTAAATTTTATTTATTTTGAGAGAGGGAGAGAGTGCGAGCAAGCAGGGGAGGGGCAGAGAGAGAGGAGAGGGAGAATCCTAAGCAGGCTACGCACTTTCAGCTGGGAGCTGCAACCAAGAGTTGGATGCTTAACTGAGTGAGCCACCCGGTGCCCCAGAACCTTGATTTATAATAGATCCACGGCCAGCCCTATAGGTTATGGGTTTTACCAACCACATCATCTAAAGTTACTGATATCATACAAATGCTGACTTTTCATTTGCCCTGAATTAAAGAAAAAATAATATGGGCCTTTATTGTCTTTCTCTGCCAAAGTCAAGCCTGAAGCTAGTGCCAACTTTTCCCACATAGAAATGTCAGACGAAATCCCAGTGCCATCAAACGAGACCTTTATTCCTCCACCTGCACATTATGACTCTAATAAACACGTTATCAGCTCATGAAAATGATGGCAAACAGGTGACTGAAGGGTTTGGTAAGTCGGCAGCAAAGATTAACAGTTCCTTTCAGAGAAAGCTGTAAGAGGTTTCCCTATTTAAAACAATTGTGGCATGTGAATTTACAGCACTTAAATCATTATCGGCAATTAGTCCTTGTCAGAAAGGTTGCAGCTGGCTTCAATTACAGGTAAGATTTTTATAATTTGAACTTAGTAGTGTGTCTGATAAGTAGGACCTGGAGGAACCCCCTTTGAGAGGTTTACGATTTGAGGGAAACTTCAAGGCATTTCAAAATTCAAAAATTCATTATTGTCAGCAAAGCTTTGTCACTGGCGTCTGTTCTTAAGCATCTGGGAAAATTTCCATAAACTTCATCCTTCAGCGGTAGTCTGCCCTAACACAAAATTACTGATGATTAAAAAATTGCTTTTTAGATTACGAAGCACTACATGCCCATTATATAAACAAAATTCTGAGCAGGATAGAGGATACAAAATAAAAATAACTGTCTTTGACATCCCCTCATTCTTAGTCCACTAAGTTTCAGATCTAAGCAATTTGGGTTTCGATTCTTCTAGAAATGACCACCATAGCTTTATCTAGAATTGTTTTTATCCTTGTATCTTAATCAATTAACTTTGGACAGTGTATATTAACTCTTCACTAAGGAAGATGGAGGGGTGGGTGCCTGGCTGGCTCAGTTGCTAGAGCATGCAACTCTTGATCTTGGGGCTGTAAGTTCAAGCCCTGCGTAGGGCCTACTTAAAAAAAAAAAAAAAAAAAGGAAAAAAGGAGGTGGGATTTAGTGCCTTTACATACCCTCCCTTCTCTATTTCACATGTTGATTTTTGCTGATTATGTGCTTCTCAAATTTTTCCGTAGCTCCAGAACTTTAAGTACTATGCTTATCTATTCCTTGATCCATCAACTTTAGATTTTCGCCATTCTGATAGGTGTGTCCTGCTATTTTGTGTTTGTTTGAATGACGTATGAGGTGGAGTATCTTTTATTATAAGTTTTAAAAATATTTATTTATTTTGAGGGAGAGCATGAGCAGGGGAGGGGCAGACAAAGAGAGAATCCCCAGGAGGTTTCCGCAGGGTTAGCACAGAGCCTGCCTGACGTGGGGCTTGAACTCACAAAACTATGAGATCATGACCTGAGCCAAACTCAAGAGTTGGACCCTGAACTGACTGAGCCGCCCAGGCGTCCCCGGAGCATCTTTTTGCAGGCTTACTTGCCGCCAGCCTATCTTCTTCCGTGTAGTGCCTGTTCAGCTCTTTTGCTCATTTTTAAATCGCTTACTTTATTATTGTTGAGTTTTATGTGATTTGGGGGGTACATTTTGCATAACCGTTGTTGCTCAGATATGTCTTTTACAAATATTTTCTCCCAGTCTGGGGCTTGGGTTCTCACTCCTTTGAAACCATGGGAAGCCATGTCTTATCCAGAGGAGACATTGTAATTTTACTGAAGTCCAGCTTATGGATTCTTTCATGGCTCATACCTTTGCTGTTGTAGAGCCATCAGCTGGAGGCATTATCTGTTGATTCACCATTAAGAAAGGAGACAAAATTAGCATCTTTATAACCCCCACCTTTATTCCCTCTTTATCCAGCTATGTCCTCATACTTTCATATTATATTTACATGTTTATTGTAACTAAAAATTTTCTATGCTCCTAAGGATCAATTCTGAAAACCAAGAGTTTTAAAAACAGCATTTATATTACTATGGTTATTTATTTATTTATTTTAGGTTTCTTTATTTATTTTGAGAGAGACTGAGATAGCACGAGCAGGGGAGAGGCAGAGAGAGAAGGAGACTAAAAATCCCAAGCAGGCTCTGCATTGTTAGTGCAGAGCCTGATGTGAGACTTGAACCCATGAACTGTGAAATCATGACCTGAGTCATGATCAAGAGTCAGATACTTGGGGCATGTAGGTGGCTCAGCCAGTTAAGCATCTGACTTCAGCTCAGGTCATCATCTCATGGTCTGTAGGTTTGATCCCCACGTGGGGCTCTGTGCTGACAGCTCAGAGCCTGGAGCCTACTTCAGATTCTGTGTCTCCCTCTCTCTCTGTACCCCCCCTCAAAAAATAAGCATTATAAAAAGAGTCAGATGCTTAACCTACTGAGTCACCCAGTTGCCTTACTACTACAATTATCTAATATTTTTCCTGCAAAACAAATTAAGGAGAGTTCTCTGTTATTCCACTGGTGCTATTTGAAGGATAATCTTCCAAGACTCAGGAGTAAATGTATTTTTTCCCCTAAATTTTATCTATTGCTCAAAATTTGCACATCTTTAAATTTGCTCCATCTTTGGGTCATGCATGTTTTGTACCCCTCCTCTAACACCCCTCATGTTTTTTTTCCTTTGTTTTTTTTTACCTTTGTAACTATTGACTGAAGGAACATATGCATTCTCCTGTCTTTTAGACCTTTCAGGATCTTAATTATACAAGATGTAGAATTGGATTTGTTTCTGTCTTGAAGACTTTCTCTGAGCCCTCTTGGTTTCTCTTTTAATGGGTCCAT
This sequence comes from Suricata suricatta, assembly GCF_006229205.1. Taxonomy (NCBI): domain Eukaryota; kingdom Metazoa; phylum Chordata; class Mammalia; order Carnivora; family Herpestidae; genus Suricata; species Suricata suricatta. Next base: position 159,606,676 of record NC_043703.1, read on the forward strand.
TGCTTTCTAGACACCCAGCACAGCCCTCAGCCCGGACTTCTTTCTTTGACCTCCTCCCTAGTTCACTGTCTCCCCAGTGAGAGATGGGTGGGGAGAGGGAGAGGGAGAGGGAGAGTGAGAGAGTGTGTGTGTGAGAGAGAGAGAGAGAAAAAGAGAGAGAGAGAGAGAGAGAGAGAGAGAGAGAGAGAGAGAATATTGAGCAGGCTTCATGCTCAGTGCAGAGCTCAAAGTGGAGCTCCATCCTGTGACCCTGGGGATCATGACCTGAGCTGAAATCAAGAGTTGAGTGCTCAACTGACTGCCCCGCATCTTTTTTATCTTGAGTTCCTGTTTCATCTTGCCAGAGTGTAACTTCTCTGTACCACAGTTTCTTCATCTATAAATTTAGAATAAAAATAATGTCATAGGGTTGATGTGAAGGTTCTAAGTTAGTTCCTGCAAAGTGCTCAGAAGACTACCTTGCATGTATTGCTCTGTAATTTTTTCAGAAAGGGAAGTAAAACTCTCTGAGTCCAAAAACTCTTGAAAAATCTTTATTTTCTACCACACCATTTGGTTGATAGTTTGGAATAGAATTTCAGTTTCAAAATAACTCTTCCTTAAAATCTTGAGTGCTTTGTTCTTTCATCCTCTACCATTCCATTCTATCAGTAAGTCTAACGTCAATTTTCATTCTTGTCCTTTGTAGAGCATCTCTTTTTTCTTCCTTCTAGAAGCAGTTAGGACTCTTGTTTTATCATTGGGGTTCTACAGTGTTAGCACAGTATAGGAGGTAGTTTTGTATTCTCTTCTACTCATCCTGCTTAGTACTTACTATGCCCTTTCTATCTCAAAACTCAGGTCTCTCATTAGTTGGGAAGATTCTCCTGTTTTACTTCCTTATTTTCTCTTCTCTATTGTCTTATCTGCTTCTGGAGATCTAAGGATGCTATTAGAGTTAAAAAATTTTCTCTTCTGTTCCAATAATTATTTCTCTTTGCATTGGGATTAGTTGTCCATTTCTTCCTCTATTTTATTTTTTTCCTTTTCAAATTCCTGCTGATTTTTTGGTCGAATCTTAATGCATGTTGAACAAAGGTAGTTGGTGAGCAAAGGTAGTTGATGTGGTTTCCTGTGCAAATGTGTTGGTCTGTAAAGCAGAACCATCACCCTCTTGACCTGGACGCACATGGGCAGCTCTGGTAACAGGTGCACTTCCCTGAGGTACTAGAGCAGAGAACAGGCTTGAAACCTTCCATGATTGGTACTTTCCTCAAATTATCCCAATTCTTCAGAGGTAAAAATATATCCAGTAAAAATAAGGGCAATTGTTTAGTTGTCTCATAAGGCAAATCTGCACATTAGCTGAATTTTATCTTCTTTCATTTTGGGGAGAAGAAGGCAGCAATGCACATTATAAGAAACTGAATTGTAATGGAGGACTAGGCGGAGAGTTGATAGAGCAGCATAAACATTTGCAGAGACGAAGCATCATCGCATTTCTCCATTCATGATTTCTTGTGGTTCATCCATTTTTTTTGCTGCTAAAGAAGCTGATAGCCCGATGGGCCTTCCGAGTGCCCCTCCATGCATCCCCAGGGGCATCACTCACTAGGTGCTGTTTGCTGGATCCATGTGGTGGGTCTCATCCTACCTGATCCCCATCTCTGGGGTCTCCTTGCAGTGGCTGACCCTCCTGGGATCTCTGTGGGTGGCAGCCATCATCATGGTGGCTAACCCTCTGTCTCTAGCCCCTGTCTCTCTCTTAAGTCCCACTTGGGCGTCCCCTTCTCTCATTCACAGTCCCAAGGCTGAGGTCAGCATTTGTCCTGGTCTCATGGTCCCAAGTGCCCATTTCGCTTTGTGGTGTCCTAGCTATCCAGTGGTCCAAGCCCAGCAACAGGAGACACCACACAGAGCTCTTTAGTTCATCTCCTACATCTTAGTAATTACATGACCTTGTCTTTCTTAGCGTGGGCTACTTTAACCAACACCACAGACTGAGGGGCTTAGCCAACAGAGACTTATTTCTCACAGTTTTGGAGACTGAAGTCTGAGATCGAGGTGTGGCACATGCAGCTGGAGGTCCTCTCTGTGGTTTGCAGATGTGTGCCTCTGGCAGAGAGGAGGTCATCTCTCTGGTGTCTTTCTTAGAAGGCACCAGTGCCACTGAGGGGGCTCCGCTTCATGACATACTCACCTTCTAGAGGCCCCCCTCCATATACTGTCACATTTGGCTCTGGGCTTCATTGCATAGATTTGGGGGGACACACACTTGCAGTTTTGTATTTTTCACATGCCGGTTGTGTGTCCGCTTTGCTGTCTTCTCATGCTTTGGCTCAAGTCTTCCTTGTCCTGGTCTGTGTGGCCTCTAGATGTCTTCCCCCTGTGTATGTGTGTGTATCTCGCTCATGACACTGCACATATCCAGAGTGTGACTTTCGTGTTGCAAGGCCTTGTGTGTGGGATCATACGTGTCTGTCTGTCCTCTCCTCCAAGTCCTTTGCACCTCCACCCCCAATCTCTTACGCACCCACAATAACAACAACGAGAACAACCAGTGGTAATTAAGCTCCCCTTGGGTGAGGCTGTTTCTTCTTTTCCTGTTTTCTTCGCTTCTGGTCTCCAGGGCCTAGAACAGTGAATGACCTACCATTGGTGTCAAAGAAATAGGGTGTGAATACACTCAGTACCTATTTCCATCCATCTGACAAGTGCATCTTCCCCAGCTCCTGTCCTGGTCTTCTGATGGTTCCTCTTTCTTTCCCTATCAGGTGTCACAAATACAGACTACTCTGATAGCACCTGGAGAAGAATGTATTGGCCACACCTGTGGTTGAGTCCCGTGGGCATGGGAGTGTTAATCTTCTCTAGCAAAGCTACCCCAACTGGAAGTTGACCTGTCCTGTCAAGTATGTTGGGATTGTTTAGGGGCAGGATTGGTGAATTAAATAGATGGGTGTTGGATTCACACCTGCACCATCTTGGTCTTCAATCTCTGGTGTTTCTTCTAGCTATGTGATATATTTCTGATTTTCTGTTCATGGGGCAGGGAAGCTTTTTGGAGGCTTCCATTTAATTTTCCCACTGCTCCTACTCCAGAAATGAATGTAGTAGTTCTTCCAATTTCCAAAGTTCCTTTCAATTATATCTTTGGGGGCCAGGGGAAGGCTAAAGTTGAGTCTGTGGACCCGAGGAAGCCACTCTGAGCCAAACCTAGCTGGGTCTTCCTTACAGTTGGCCCACACGCCTTCACTTTAGTGAGGAGTTTCAGGATCATGATTCAGGTCCCCAATTATCAGTGTCACCTCTGATCTTGTGCCCATTAGTCCTCAGTGGGCCTGGGTGTCCCCTGTCCTCCAGTGTGTGGTCACCTGAGTATGTGGGATGGGCTGAGGAAGAATGAGGGGAGCATTCACATGTGCACCTGCTGTGACGCTGCAGGTATTTCCTCCTGGGGACCCTCTTGTTTTTCCGTCAGTGTGCTCTAGGCCTGAAAGCTGGCTCAGGTCCAGATGCCAAGTCTGGGGCTGAGATCCGGCAGGTTGAGTGTCCTGGTTCAGCCTCTTGATTGTCTCTCCTTGATTTTTTTTTTTTTTTTTGAGTATATAGGTTGCACAGTGCTCTCTTGGCCACCCACTTCCTGCAGTCCTAGTAGGACTGCGTGCTGCGTCCCTCACTGTCTCTGGGCCAGGCCCCTCTGGACACCAGCCATGTTGCCCTGTTATAGTTGTGCCCCTCCCCCCTTGCATCTAGTTCAATGCCACCGTGTCTTTTTATTATTTCAAGACTCCATCGCCCCTTTCCAGTTAGGGAGTCCAGTTCTGCAACAGCGGGATGGCCGCTTCCGGGCTTTGCAGCTGGCTCTGTCAACAGGTGCAGCCCTCGTTGGTTGCCCACATGGGGGCTGTTTCCGGGGCTCTCTTGATGGACATGGCTGGTTGGTATTCCGAACTCACGTGATACCTCTGCTCTGGAGAACCCACTTCCCTGAGCCTCTTCCTCTTTACTGCCTGGACGGCAGTCTGGCATTTCTGCTTTTTTGGTGTGGGTCGTCCCAGCATGGGTGCGGCCTGGGGGCCTGGCCCGAGTAACACTGTGCATGTTACGGCAGACACGCCCATGTGGATGTGTTGTCCCTGTTGTCCCACACTTAGGGTCTGTGCATCTCAGTCCATGCATTCCCTTGGGTCCTGTCCATGCCTCTCCGCCACCTGCTGCAGCCACTCTTTTCCTGTCGTAGCCCCGCACCTCCCCTGCTGGGTGCTGCTGTGTCCTGGTCTGGGGCTGAGAGGGCAAGTGGGAGAAGTTGCTGCTTCTGGGGCACAGGCCTCTGCAGCTTTTTCACGCAGGGAGGAGGGCTCGCCTTTGATAGAAAGAGAGCGTCACTTCTTCAGGTCCAGAGAGTCCTCAAGGGTTCTCTGTGACCACTGACCTAGAAGTCCCCACTACAGATATCAGGGTCCCACTCCCGTCCAGCCATTGGCGTCATGGACTTGTCGGGACTGAGGATCCAGCCTTCTCCAGAGCTCTGCAGCCCTGATGATGAAGTCCTGGTCCTAATCTTAACCTCTGGCTAAAAGAGATGTGTCTTCTTAGATGCTGCCAGTGAGGTCTATGATTTGCACGGTTCACCTTAAATTGGTGATTAATAATTCTCAGGCTTTCATGGTCTTTCTCCAATAGGTGATGAGACTCTGTGACAGCCGTTCAACTGCATCATCCTCATAATTACCACCTTCCGAGTCTCTCCAGTGTCTGCGATATGGAACTTATAGAGAGCGTTCCTTCCCTGCCACACTGTCTGTCCCAGTGCGCAGGCAGTGAAAGTCTTAACCCTGCGCCGCGACAGCCTGCCAAGGGCTTTCAGTATCCCACCTGCCGCCGGCGCAGGGGCCTCACTGTGGCAGCTCACGTGTGGTGGATCGATGCCCTGTAATCCAGTGCTGAGTCCCCCCATCTGAACGGGGCACCTTGGGAGCATAAGGAAGAGGCCAAGTGCAATTTGTCAACCTTTGTTCTAGTGAAGAGCACAGGGGGCATGTGATTTGAAAATACTTGTGCGTGTATTACAGAGGAGGGGACTTGCCGCTTCCAATGGTGGCGGCCCTCATGGGAGCAGGCACGTGTGATGGGGAGCTACAGACCAGCAGGGAATTTCCACCACCCAGAAGAGAGAAGTAGGTATCTTAGGCCAAGAGTGAACTTGTTTTAAATGACGGAAGTGGCTAAAGACTCAGGTAAATGAAAAGAGAGAAAGACAAGATTTGAAGAGTCTGATAAATAAAAAATTAGCCTTTGCGTTTCCTAGGAATTTCTATTTTTTCATGATTTTTATTTTTATTATTATATTTTTAAAGCTTATGTTTTCATTTTGAGAGAGAGAGTCAGGGAGAGAGGGAGAAAGCTCACTGTGCTGTCAGAGCTGGATGCTTAATTCACTGAGTTACCCAGGTGCTCCTTTTTTTTAAGATTATTGAGAAACATAATCAAGCCATTAATTTTCACCACCAAATTAGTAAACAAAACCACACTGTTTTCTTGGGAAGGATATCGGAATAATCTCTTGAAACATGACACGTGACTTACCACCAACCCCACTCCCAGTTCTGTCCCATCCCACCCACCATCTCCTGCCTCCCCTCTTTCCTTCCTCTCATTCATGTCTCTTTATTGAGTGCCGACCCCGTGCCACCCACCAACATAGTCCTGGGATCACTCAGCCCTAAGGGTCTGTTCTGTCCTTTCTTTAGGGTCTCATCAGCATGGGAATGACCCCCAGGGACTCGAGATTTCTAGCCTCTATTCGGACAGATTCCCTCTCTGTTGTATCTGGGCCCCCAAGGATTTCCCCCTTGATAGAATGAATGGAGTGATACTTTACATTGATTTAAGGAGTATTAATTATTATTTATAAAGTGTTGTTGAATGCCAGAACCAGCTCCGACAGGTGCGGGGTCCCTGAAAGGATGGCCAGGGTCGGCATGAGGCCGTGATGTGAGAGCCACATGGCACCGTGTTTCTAATTACGAGGCTGCCCTGCAACTCTTGAGCACCACTTTTCTTCCCTTCCCTCTTCTAAGGAGTGTGCAAGAAAAGCAGGATTTGTCTATTTCCCTGGTTTGCACGTACTCTCACTTGGGGCGGTCTCTGTTTGGTCCTGCGCTCTGTCTTCTTCGTGTTTGGACTCTGTATAGCATAGATACAGTCCACTCAAGATTCCGACTGGCAAGGAGCTGTTTTTTTTGGTAGCCAATCCTTTCAAGCCATATTTTTTTGAAATAATAAAAATAATTTATAAAATGCGTCCCCTGGGAGCAGCTGTGAGGCCACACGATTTGTAATTACTAGCGGATGGCTGGAGTGCTCACCCTACTTCACCTGCGTGTACTTCCAGCTGATTTCCTTTCAGTCCCGTTGCTCTGAGTGTGGTCATTCTAGGAAGTAGACGGTCTTGCGTGAACATTCTTGGGAAAGTAGGGAAATAAAGCAGGTAAGGCTTTGCCTGCCCCGAGTGTTTGGTCTATGGAAGGAAGGGATGGTTGTGTCCTTCCTCATCTTTGACTCATTGGGATTTGGCTCTGTTGGGAACAGGAGAAACAAAAGGATGAGTGATTAAAAGAACAGAAGGGTAGGGGCACATGGGTGACTCAGCGGGTTGAGCATCCAATTCTTGATTTGGGCTCAGGTCATGATCCGAGGGTTGTGGGATCGAGCCCCGTATTGGGCTGTGCACTGAGTGTGGAGCCTGCTTGGGATTCTCTCTCTCCTGCTGCTCCTCCCTTACCTCCTCTCTAAAACAAACAAACAAACAAACAAACAAACAAACAGGTGATAGTAGGTTTGCAATCAATGTTTGCATTCACTCTGTAATTATATGTAGAGTGTGCAGAAGTATGCACTAACTCCCTACTCTTTCTCCATTTGGTTAGAAGTCCATTCTTATTTAGATTTCGCTTCTTTTCCCCTTCCCTTCCTTTCTCCTTCACTTTCTCCCTTCCTCCTCCCTCCCTTCTTCCTCTCTCCTTTCTTTCTCCCTCCTTTCTCCTCCCTCCCTTACCCTCTCCCTTCCTCCCTTCCTTCCCTCCTCTTCTCTCTCTCCATCTTCTTTTGTGGATCATATCCTTAGTATTTGTGAGACACTAGTTAGTATATATCAAGTCATTAGCTTTGCAGCTCCATCAAGAATTCTTTTGTCTCACTGACTATGCCTTACCTTTATATAATACCCCAAAGCAGAGCCAGTTTAACCATTAGATGTAGAGGGGACAGTGCCTGAGGCCCAAGATAATTCCTGGAGCCTATGAAATTTGCTAACTTTAATTAGAATTGAAATGGAAATTTTTACATTGAAGAAAATGTCTTAATAAATAATATTAACATATGCATCTTTTTATCAACATGTAGTAAAATATAGTTTTAAATATTATTTAGTGGAAGAAAGGACCCATGAAGACAAAAATGCCTACAGCTCATGAAAGTTGTAATGGGGCCCCATCCCAACGGCTTTGTAGCTCTTGATATAGCCTGTGGTTCTTGATCTTGGCTGGACATTATGTCACCTAGTATATTTTAAAACAAAGCCCAGGCTCCATTAGTATTTATTAATTTTGAGAGAGAGAGAGAGACAGAGTGCAAGCAGGAGAGGGGCAGAGAGAGAGGAAGACGCAGAATCCAAAGCAGGCTCCAGTTTCTGAACTGTCAGCACAGAGCCCGAGGTGGGGCTGGATCTCATGAACCATGAGACCATGACCTGAGCAGAAGTCAGGATGCTTACCTGACTGAGCCCCCCAGGTGCCCCAGGCTCCCCACCATTCTTAGGGATTCTGAATTAATATGTCTGGGGTGGACCTTAGGCATGGGTTACCTGAAAGCCCCTCAGGCTATTTGGATATGCAGTCCGGGTTGGAAGCCACTGGTTTGCATGTTAGATCTTTCAAACTCTACCGTATACGGTAGTCACTGGGGGGTATTGGTAACTGGAGAATCGGGCATTGCAGCCACGACCCCACATTTCTGACAGGCTCCCAGGTTCAGTGCTGCTGCTGGTTCGTGCCCCACCCTACCCGAGCAGGGGTCTAGAGTGTGTGCCGCATGGAGGGAACATTCTCTGCTGTAGTTCCAGCACCTGCTGTTTCTTGAGCACCGATATTTGCTGGTCACTAGGCATGTTTTCCATACTCTTTTTAATGTCATAACTTCCGTGTGAGGGAGGTGGTATAATCCCTGTTTTACGGATGAATAAAGAGAGGTTTGGAGAAGCTGAGATGGGAGCCCAGGGCCCCCCAGAGACTAACTGGTAGTGCTGGGATTTGAGGCAGGTGTGAGCCTGCTCCATGCTCCTCCAGCCCCCGTGTGTCTGCCTTACCGGATGCTGAGCCCTTCAGCTAGAGGGTCATCACCTTCCTGCCATAGTTTTGATGAAAGAACTGTGGTTTAAAAAGAGTGAACAAATAAAAATCAAAAAGTGAACGACATTATTTTATATTATGTGGTGGACCACATTATGTGTGGTATTTGCCAACTTCAGCCTGCTCAGTTAAACCCAACATTGGTCTCATGGCATCATCATCTCCTGCTCATGTGCTGGCTACACCATCCGAGGGATGGTCAAGGCCCTTCTACAGTCCGGCTCTGCACACCATAGGAACTTCTCAACACACACTCACTCATTCGCAACCATTTCTGAGCCTAGGCTCCAATGCAAGGCCCTTGTCTAATTGCTGGACCTCCTGGTTTGTTGAGGGGCCATTGCTATTTGGGCAAGCTATAAAATAAAGACTTACATAACTTATAAATTATATGTTTATTCTATATGAAATTTAATTTTCTTGCCACAGCTTCAGCAAAATAATTATATTGTTGTACTGAAGATTCCCACAAAATTCGTGTCCTATTTACAGCAAATATCTAAATAGTTAAAATATCCGATGCAACTGTTTTCAAAGTCTACACAATTTGAATACATTTTCATTAAGGTATACATTTTAAATTTGCTAAAACTTCAAGGTATCAGAGTTATTTTTCACCTAGGTTTTCAAGGCGTTTGTTTTCTCCCAAATTGTTTGATCTGTTCAAAAGCAAAGTGTAGATTGTGATTCCTATATTCTGACAGTTAACATCAAAATTATTTGAATGGAACTGAAGTCTTTGTTTTTGAAAAATAAATCTATTGCAGTTTTTAATAGAAAGAAAAGTTTGCAATTCTAGTATTCACTACCCATTTGGTTGCCCATGTAAAGAATTGTATCACATTTTATGTCTGGACCTACATATATGCAAATATAAGAGTAATCACTTAACATAGCAGAATATTCTTCAGTCACCACGTCCACACCAAATGGTGTGGGCCTCTGGAACCACGAGTTGGAATATGAAGAGAAACAGGAAAAAGAATGATTGGCTTGTCTAGGAATCCACTGCAGATGTGCCCTTTGAGGGAAAGGATAAGACAAAAACATTAATCTGCCTTTTCTCTCATCTCATTGTTTCCACTGCTCCAACCTTTCCTTCACTTCAAAGCAATAGCAGTATCCAACCTCAGACCTTCATGGCCTGTGGATGTGGCCACCTTTGGTTTTGAAGACATAGGGCCAGTAGTGTGGCAAAGCGCAAGCCCAGCCTGCGTGGTGTTATTATGAGAACAGGTGTTCACGGGTGCCACCTTAACTCTCTGCTGCCTCTGTAAAAAGCCACCCCGCTCGGGGCACTGACGACAACAGGACTGTGTTCTGTCTCAGTTCTGGAGGGCGGAAGTCTGAAGTCTGCATCACCAGCCTGTGGTCAAGGTGATGGGAGGGCAGATCTCCCTCAGAAGGCTCTAGAGGAGAATCCAGTCCTTGTTTCTTCCAATTTCCGGTGACCACTAGCATTTCTTGGTTTGTGGACACATCATAACCTCTGCCTCCATGGCCACATCACTTCCTCCTCTTATACACACATCAAAGCTCCCTCTGCCTCTTTTCTGGAGAGATACTTATGTAGGCCCACCTCGCTAATCCAGAAGAATCTACCCATCTCAAGATCCTTAACTTAATCACATCTGCAAAATCCTATACAAAGTTCTGGGTATTAAAACTGAAATTTGGGAGGGGGGGTCCATATTCAATAGACTACGGATGAACTATGTCATCGTTGTGTGCCAGATAGTGAGTGGCAAGGTGCTCGCCTGTTCTTTATTAAATGAAATTTGTTTTGTGTCATGATATGTTGGACTGTAAGCATGGCACTGAGGCAGAGAATCATCTTCCTCTCTTGCCTGTCCTCAGGGCAGTATTGGCTATGAATGTTACTATTGCTCAGCACTTAGAACAGCGCCTGGCCCATAATAAGAACTATATGAACATTAGCTCTTCCATTTAGGACCAGGAAGTGGTGTCTGATCCCCAGGTTTTGATCAATGACCTCAGGCTCAGGGCCTTTCCAGGCGCCATGTTGGAAACAGATGTTCAGAGACGAGAAGACTGGGTACCTGGCTTCAACAGGCTCATCATCTGCAGTATTTCTCAGACGTGAGGCATATAGTGACTCCTTTTAATGGACAAGAGTATCTCCATCACCTGGTGTTTTTTAGACAAGTTCTATTTGTACAAACACACAATGAAGACAACTTTTTATGCTTGTAGCTCCTACACATCTCCAAAACACATTTCGCTATTTTGGTGCTAAGCAAACTGAAATCTACTAAAGTTTTACTTCTAGTGGTGACGTTTTGCTGACAGGAATGGGTTGTGCCACTGGCGGCCAGGCCAGGCCCTGGTGAGTGTGGCCCCGGCTCACTGCTTTGTCTCGGGGTGACTCGGTTCTCCTGCCCAAATGATCTGTTTGAACTTGTGCAACCTTCCATTCATATGGTGCTCTTTGAGATCATCTGACTTTTCCCTTGGCTCCATTTCATTATCTGTGTGTCATGTGGGTCTCTTTGCTCACTAGCCTGCGTCCATTACAGTGGAGTGCCAGCACACAGAGGGGCACAGGTGCCTGGTTATTTGGAAACTCATGAGGCAATAGAGAGGCAGTGTAGTATCTTCTTCTAAGGTGATGATCATAATGAAAGCTCTTCCGAAGGACAAGCATAGACCATGTATGCTGTGCTCTGAGTCCGATAGACACCCATCTAGTGACCGTATCTTGTGTGTCCAGGGCCCTTTCTCTTGTCACATGTTCAGCTTCTTTGAACTTTGCTTGCTACAAGATACTGCTCCATTTGGGTTTGAAGAACTGTGGCCCCAGACCTAGCTTCTGATCATCAACCTTGAGTCATTTGCTTTGTGCCTTTGCTGACACCTTTCCCATCATCTGGGATGCTTCTGTCTCTTTATGGCTGTTGAACTTTTCTCACCCTGCAGGGGCCAGCTCAGATTTGACTTCTTCTAAGAAGCCCTCTCAGCCCTTGACTCGGTTCTTTTCCATCATGGTGCTGACGGTGAATGGCCACATGTGATCCATCTATTTCACGCTTGATGTTATATCCTCCTGGATACTTGTTCTGAGTCCCCTCTTCACCCCACAGCACCTGAAAGAGTGTCTGCTCACACCAGATGCTCAGTGCATCTTTGGAATTCAGCTGGACTTGTGGGTCTCTCTTCTGCACGAGGGAGGGACCATGGAGCTGACGAACGGCCACCTTGGGAATAGGGACAACTCCCACTGTGTCCCTAAGTTGAGTTCCGGCAGACTTGGCAACACTGAAGTGCCGAGAAAGACCCAGGAAGATGCTTGAACAGGGACAGAGTTGGCAAAAGCCTTGTGAGTGTGTGTGTGTGTTGACCTGCATCCTGGAGGCGCTGGGAGAGATGAGGACAACAGGTGGGGTGCTCCTCTCCCCCAGGAGGCCCCCACCCCTGGGCTCCTCCGATCCCTCCCCGCTTTGTCTCCTCCTTCCTCCTGAGGGACTGGTAGTGAATAAAAGGGCAGTAAGATGCTCTTGAGGACTTTTTCCTACTGGCAACTTCGTTGCAAAGGGATTGTGTTAGTGATTTCCTGGGTGAATTCGGCTGCCGTCCTAGGACACAGACCCCTCGGCACCCCCGGTGCTGTGGTCTTGGGGGCTTCTCAACTTCTCTCCTTTCCAGGTGCTGCGATTGCATCTCAGACTACGCACGGCCCTCCAGGGTTGGGCTTTTTTTTTTTTTTTTGACTTGTGTAAATAAATCAATTATTTAAGGTGATGGCTTTGATCTCTACAAGCCACTGTTTGTGTCGGAAGAAACTTAGCTGCCCTTGGGGGCTCCCTCCCAGCCCAGCATGTGGTGCAGCCTTTCCTTCAGAGACCTGCTCCTCTTCCTCAGGGTGCCCCGTGCATGTGTGCATGGTGCATCCTTGCCATTGGAGGCCGGGAGCGCCCCCCCCCCCCTTGCCAGGGCCACGTGGAATTCCTACCGGCCGCCCCTCCTCTGAGAAAGGGCCCGAGGTCCAGGCTGAGCAGACAGTGAGTAGGTCCACGGTGCCCGTGATTTCTGCCCCCTTCCACGGTGGCCCACTCCCTACCTTTGGGGGGATTCATGCAGTGTATTTTCTGGGTTGGGTGACAAGAATTTGGGGGTCGCTGGGGATCTGTATAGATTAGCATTTATATCATATTAATGAGGAGTTAATTGCTCTTGCAACCTTCTAAATGCAAATGAATCTAGTGCTGGTTGCCTTGTCTTGTACCCAGTGCAATACCTTCTAGCCTTTCCATTACTGTCAAAGCAATTAGTGGTACACTATTAATACATAACAAGTTCTGTGTCTGCTCACCTCTTTTTGGGGGAAAGACATTGTTCCAGCATCATTAGGGTCATTGTAAAGTTACAGTCACTCCCAAAACACGGGGACATCTGACAGATGCCCCAATGACATCTGTGTGTGGAATTTGCCTGAATAGGACCAGCCTGCAGTGCTGTGGACTCTAATGCCATCCAAGACCCCCCTCCCCCTTGCTTGTCTCTTTTGCTTTCTACATGGATGAAATGATAAGCAGTTTGATTGAGGGGGGGACAAACTGGGGCCTGAGGCAAAAGGAAGGCTCTGCCCCACTTATGCACTCAACAAAATGCCCTCTAGGATTCATACCACAGAGAAAATGTAAATAGACGTTGTGCAATAGAAAACTGTGAGTACCTCTAAAGTCCACATTGCCCAATGTGTGCCTCACGGAGCTGTCCTGAGGAGTCTCAAGGGCCAAGGGGACAGGACTCACCACTGGAGGGTGGGGTGGGGGAGGACCCACTATTTGGAAACTGGAAGATCATGAAACAAACAACAGCCTGTCTTTATTTCAAATTTTTGAGATTTTGTACATCATGAAGTCTTTGCACTAATTTTTATTTTTAAAAATATTACCTTAAATATCATTTTATCTTGATTTCTGAGATTTTTGACTCCTCAGATGATGTCTTACTAAGCCCCATCCTGGCCCTGCCCTGAGCCCTGGAACAGGTGACTGTGTTGATTTTGTGGCAAGGATGGTGGTCCTGGTTTAGACAGAGTATTGCTCTAGGGGCTTGGGGATTCGGGGACTTTCTTGGGCTTCCCACCTTTTGAAACATTTTGGGGAAATCCCAACATCTTCATTATCTTTAAAATTGAGCAATCACTCTGCTAGGTAGCTGGGGGCAGGGGCTTAGTAGAGGTAGCTATTCTACATCTTCTTAGATGTGGATTGGATGTTATAAGGAAGACAAATAATTCTTCAGATAAAATTGAGTCATCTGAACAGGTGCAGTGTTGAAGGTGGACTTTGGATGCAGAGAGTGGGTTTTAATTAAGCTCTTCCACTTTTTAGCTGAGTCATCTTAGATTAGTTGTTTAAGATTATCGAACCTCCGTTTTCTTATCAGTAAATGAAAACAATGCCTATTTATAGAGTTGTTATAAGGATTGAATAAAACAAGTTGAGCAGGAGCACCTAGTGGGTCAGTTGGTTAAGTGTCCAACTCTTGATTTCGGCTCAGGTCCAGATCTCATGGCTTCGTGAGTTTGAGCTCCATGTTGGGCTCTGCACTGATGGCACAGAGCCCCTCTCCCTTTCTCAGCCCGTCCCCTGCTCATTTTCTCTCAAAATAAATAAATACACATTTAAAACAAACACACAAAGAACAATCTGAGCAAAGAATTCAGCACATGATAGGTGTGGCACGTTCCTAGTTTCCCTCTTCATCTGGAAGGAGGACCTGCGTTCACAAATGAATTCTCAGTTCAGTGCCCCAGGAAAGGGTCATGTGGTCTTCCATCTATTCTGTCACACAGTTACTGAGTGTCACTGTGTTTCCCCAAAGCCCTGGGACTTCAGTGTGGTCTCTGCGATGGCAGGACCTCTAACAAAGGCAAAGCCTTCAGTAATTTCTGGAAGAGCTGCGGCTCCACACAGATGCATGCCAGTCCCTTCTCTTCTCCTTGTGGCGCCTCCCTTTATCCTTCTTTTCTGCTCAGATGCCCCTGGAAACATCTATGTGTGCCACAGGGCCTACCACTGCTGCAGCAGAGGGGGGCACATCGGTGAGGGGGCCACCGTCACCATGTGAGGCGGTCCTCAATGTGTCCAAAGCACTCCATGTTCTTTGCAGATGTAGGAGGAAGCTCCTTTGTTGGGATGGGACTGTGGGTGTCGCTGCCTATCCCAAAGCCAAGCCTGTATTACGGGCCTCCTCTTAAGGGAGATGCTGCTAGCTGGTGGTCCCAACCTCCATTTCCAATGCCCCTTCCAGTTAGGAACAACCTAACTGGTACAGGGCTGGCCCAAGGGACAAAAGGAAGCCACGTTTGCTTAGAGTTCCTGAAAACTTGTGCTATGGTGTTGACTTCTTTCTTCTTTCAGATGGAACTAAAGCAGATGTGGTGGGTGGTGCCCCTAGAGTTCTTGCCAAGTGGAGGCCAAGAGGGAGAGGCCATTGCAGTCTTAGAATGGCACCACTGGACCAGAAAATTAAGTCCCTTCTTTGTTTAAGCAATGCTGTGGTTAGGTTTTCTGTGACTTACAACCAACAGCCTTCCTCTCTGTTGCACCAGCATCTCAAGTATTCCGGGGTGCATTAAGAGCCTCCAGAGGATAAATATGAGACTGGACCACTCCAGTGCTTGGTATGGTCATCCCTGGGATGTGATGAAGTCTGTGTCCCTGGCCTTTTCTACCCTTCAGATGAGTCATCATGGAGGCCCTGTAGTTCCTGAGGCAGGTAGAGCCCTTCAGGGTCCAGCCCCACTTTCAGCCAGACCTGCCC
The DNA here is from genome assembly GCF_006229205.1 of Suricata suricatta. Lineage (NCBI taxonomy): Eukaryota > Metazoa > Chordata > Mammalia > Carnivora > Herpestidae > Suricata > Suricata suricatta. The sequence goes on from NC_043703.1 coordinate 159,621,858, forward strand.
AGTTGTGTCAATCAAAATTGCAGCCTTTGCTTGGGCTCCAGCTGGGCCTCCTGCTTCTGGAAGTGCATCATGAAGCTCTTGATTGGGGGAAGGGATGGTTTCTACAGAGTAAATGTGCGAGAAGGGGGACAAGGGGAACTTTCTGAAACCTTCATTAAATACCAGAATATGGCCTTCTTCTAAGATATTCTTAAAAACCTACCCCTATTGATTTAAAGTCTGTTGATGAGAGGGCATACAAGTACTTATGTAAAATTGGAGGGTGTTTCAGAGACTGAAGAAGTCATGAAATGTGATTTTCAACACATTCTAAAGAAATCAAGTATGTTGGAGTGAGCGAGGTCATATTTTATCTGCTTTTCAACCAGACTGCGGTGCTGTGATGAAGACAGTGAGGTAGGGGTCCTCAGATTGCTCATTCTGCACCCCTCCTTCTTGGACTCCATGGCCCTTGGACCTCTGGCCTCCTTTGTTGCTCCTTCCGTCTGGGTCCTGCCTATCACCAGCTGTTGACATCTGAGCTGATTACTAATGTCAACAGCAGGTGAACACATGATGCAAATTAAGTTTTCCAAAGATTCTGCAAGTTTGGACTCAATGGAGTGAATAGAATTTCAGGCACCAGAATAGACTTTGTCGGGCTTACACGGGGCGGGGGTGGGGGGATGGTACTGAGGAGCACTGGTGAGTCGTGGAAGCATGACATTTTTTATCAGACAGTGAGATGCATCACCTTCTTCCAAAATTCTTATTCTGTGTAAGGGTGGCATATGTTTATCTAGAATAGCTCCTGATGAATCTGCTTTTTAAAAAGCTTTAGACAAAAACAGTCTTCTGTAGGTTGAGGCAACTGTGGGGATGCTAATTTTATAATGAGCCCTAAATTGATTGGCAGGATGCGAAACAATAATGGTGTAGAAGACAATTGGCTCAGAGAGAGAAGCTGGCAACTAATGGGAGGTGGCTAGGTTGGCAGAGGTAGGTGAGGTCCCTTGAGGCATGACACTACCAAACGAGTGTGGGGAGGGATTCCAACCAGAGGTCACGGGGCTCAGTCAAGGGCTCCAGTGGAGCTTGGAAGAGCAGAAGGCCCTGGTGTTGACCTGGCTGCACTCTCTGGCTTGTTGAAGGTGCTCTGGGCTGAGCGATGCAGAAGGAGGTACTCCCTGAGCAGAGGCTGTACCACCTCTAGGTCAGGCAAAAAGGACCACAATGCCCTGACCTGCAGAGAGCTCCGAAGAGAAACCTTTCCGGTCTGAGGAGAAGGGGCTCAATTTGGATTTTCCAATTTCATCTTTATTCTTGTAGTTTGCTTGCCTTTCAGTAATTTGTTACTTAAGCTCAACATCAAGACTCAAGTGATGGCGTCATTGAGTGTGGGGCCTTTTCACTCTTCTGTTTCCAGCCTGATGTTTGAACATAGTGGCCACACTGGAGTGTTTGCTGGTCAAATGGAAACACTCCTGTTGGTGGACAGAAGTGAGACAGAGCACTGTGGTCTAAGAGAAGAGATGCTCTTAGTCTTTTCTGGGGAAGCTGGAGGCACTGGCCTCTGGTCTGGGAAACCTCCTGCCCCAGGAATCTTTCTCGCCCCGTAGAATCAATCCTTTTGGATCAGTCTGGTGAGAGAAAAGATGTGGCACTTTTGGGGCCAGATATTTGCCTTTGGGACCGATACCCCTAATAATCACAGCAACATCGGAGCTAGGATGACTCGCGCATGTTTTCTCAGAGTTTTTCATGATTGGTTTTGGTCGGGAACATGTAGGCACGTTCCAAGTGTGATTTTGAGTGGGCTTGACTTTCCACTTGATCTACCTTTTCACAGGGGCTCCATCTGTCACGCTCTTTGCAAACTCACATGGACCATCCCCTGCCCTGTGGCCCCATTCTACAAACTCCAGGACAGTTTCAGTGTGCCCCACACCATCATTGGATGCCAAAATATTGCTTTGCTGTCCTTGTTCTGCGGTGGCCCCCCTCTGATAAGACTGGGGCTTACTTTTGCCACCCACACCGTTTGTGGCACCTGAATATAGTCAGCTCACATAGGCATTTTGCGGCGAACACCTCCATTGCTAAGATTCCTTTGAAGTCTATCTTTCATATATGGTATGGAGTCCATGCTGCCAACACTGACCCAGCCGTTTCAAAACCAGGAAGTTTACTTTGACTTCAGCTGTCCCTGTGTTTTAGCAGAAATTCTATGTTTTTACCTGAAGCATATAAATAACAATCTTCTGCCTCCGAGGTCTTGCTCAAATAAGTAGGTCATTGGCCTTCCCAGTACAGCAGAGTCTGTGGGTGACAGTGTGTGAAGCATTCACAAAAATAAGATGTGCATCAATTATAGTTCAGGAGTTCACTTTGACTGCCCTGTCCCAGTGTGTGTGTGTGTGTGTGTGTGTGTGTGTGTGTGTGTGTGCGCGCGCGTGCATGTGCACACATGTGCATGGGTGGGGACTGACGGCATTTGTGCACAGGACTCTGCTGGGCTCGTGCTCAGGCCTGATGTGGCTCTGTGTTACAAATGTCCTCACAAGAAGTAAGATTACATACAGAGGTTTAAAAACTCCCTGGAAGTCTCATATGCAAAGAGAAAGGAGAAACCCTTATTTTTGTTTAGCGATGTCTTCTAGTAACTAAAATAGTTTTAAAAGGACAGAGAGTTGAGTTCAAGTGTAAATTTACAACGTCAAATCAATGAACGCTTAGCAGCTACCCTCTCGGATAGGTGAAAGGGTAAATTGGGAATGGTGTCCACTCCCAAGGAGCTGAAACTCCATTACAGGAGAAAGATCTAGGTAGATACAGATGTTTGGAGACCGGTAGTCAGGCAGGTAGATAAAGTGCCCGTTGATTGAGTGTTAATGTGTGTTGGGCTCTGATGCCTTAATTATGTCATCACAAGGACTCCTGACAGTTTTACTGGGGAGTGGGCATTATTACTGGCGCTCTTTTTCACGCAGGCACACAGCAGTGACCTCACTTGTCAAGGCGTAAACACAGCCGGTAAGCAGGAGAGCCAGAGTTCAAAGCTGGATTTGGTGACCGTGATGCTTTTCCCATGCGCCATATTGGCCTTGTGTTGTTTGCAATTCTGACTGATTTCAGTTTGCTCCTCCACGGTGATCAACCCAACTGACAGAGGAGATGTTATTGAAGTGGTCACAGGGGTTATTGAAGTTGGGTGGCTATTGGAGTCTCTGTCCTTCTGGGGGTGAGAAGCCAACTTTGAGGTGTCCTGCCTGCACAGGGCCACAGGGAAGTGTGGGAGAGGAGAGGGCGCAGACACTCATGCCTCCCTGGTGGCAGCACGTGGGGGGACTCTGAAATCCCCAGGCCAATTATTAAGCATCGCCACTTGTTGGCAGAATGAAGGGCTTTAGAAGACTTTTCTTAAAAAACTGAAGCACGGGTCAGAATCAAGTTTAATCTGACGCCGAAAGTTAGAACCTGGGCAAGGCTAAGGAGTGGTTCAAACTTTGGAAACAAGTGGATCAACCACACGAAGTTAGGAGCGGTTAAGGACTGATTCGTTTTCAATTAAAATAAGATCTTGGAGCCGGGCTACAGGTTTTTTTGGCAACAGATATATCAGGGAGGATAATAGAAAAACTGAAGTCAGAGAGAAATTAAGTCCAGCTGACCGCTTGGTTCAGAGAAGTGAAAACACTAAAATATATATGGAAGAAAGGCTGTTAGAAATGCTTTCCTTATGTAGTCATGCATTGTTTGCATTCATGGGCTGAGTAATTCATGCCGTATTTTAGAGGGTCCTGACATAAGCTTACCTTGAGAACATCAGTGCTCTGTTCTGCTGCTGGGGTTATGGACAATATTGGATTTCCTCTTTCCAGAAGATTAAACTATGGCTGTGAACAGAAATGCCACATAAGAAATGTTGTTGCCATGGTTGTGATCCCAGATACGTAAAGACGAGGGGCGGTTGGGAGGGGCCAGCAGAGTGCGGGACACAGTCCTGCATGATGTAAAGACAGCCGAGACATTGCAGACGCGGGTCACGGAAAGCAAGCGGCTCACAAGGACCCTCATGTGGGTCCTTCCTCCTCTGGGGGAGTGAGCACACCTTTGCAACCACCTGGTAAAGCTGACATTTAAAAACTGTGTTTCTGTCCCACAGAGCTGCAAAGCCCTGATTCGGGAGGGCTGTGGGGAGAAAGTGGGGCAGCCCTGATGGGCCACTTAATTTCTGAAAGCCAGAAAGATTCCACGGAAAGGTAGGACACAGGGAAACAGTACATTCACTCATCCATCCATCCGTCCGTCCATTGGTCCAGCTACCCATCCCCACCTATCCGTCCATTTACGGAAGCACGATTGAGTATTATTTAACTTGTGTCTATTTCTGGGCAAGATGTCGAGGACTCCCAGAGGCACAGGCTTGGTCCACTGCTAGTTGTGGACAAGGTCGCCAGGCAGACACATGGGGTTGCGGGGCCCGACCTGCAACGGCAGAGGCGTGTCCAGTGTGGAGGCTCACGGCTGGCATACTGATGCTGTATCTGGAACAAGAGGGCCAGGGCCCCAGAGGGGGCCCCGTGGAGGCGATGTTAAGTTGCATTTCCTAGACCGCTCAGGAGGGCCGTAAAGAGAGGTATGGGGGGGGGGCTGATCGTGCAGTGTCCTGGGGGGTTGAAGCAGCCTCCTGACTCAGGGGCGTATTCTGCCTAATCTCTTGGCTTTCTGAGATTTCTAGTCTGTGTGGACTCAGTGCCACAGAATCCGGGCTCGGATTCCTCGCACAGTAAGTACTAGTCTTTGTTTTCCAGTTACCTTCGCACGGCTCCTGCAGGACTCAGCAGGGCCCTGGACGCAGAGGAAGTGCTCAGCGGCCGAGCAGCCGCAAAGGTGTGGATGTCCACTTCCAGATATACGCGGCGGCTCTGTCCACACTGCGTGCAGCCTGGGGACTGCTACTGGACACGGCAAAAGTTAGGTGTTTGTTCAGCACAGTGCCCTTTTCATTTCAGACGGAATGAGGCGACATTCATTTGTGATAATTCAGGGATCAACCAGAGTTTTAAGCTACATGAACTGGAAGAGTTACAGCAACGCAAGAAAGATACCAATGTTGCCTTTTAAGAGTCTTTACGGAGGGGGCGCCTGGGTGGCTCAGTCCGTTAAGCCTCCGACTTTGGCTCAGGTCAGATCTCACATTCGTGGGATCGAGCCCCACGTCAGGACCTGTGCTGACAGCTAGCTCAGAGCCTGGAGCCTGCTTCCGGTTCTGTGTGTCCTCTCTCTGCCCCTCCCCCTCTCATGTTCTGTCTCTCTCTGTGTCAAAAATAAATAAAACATTTAAAAAAATTTTTTTTAAAGAGTCTTTAGGGAGCTGCGACACTAAATATTCAACAGTGACTTCCTTCCTGTGACAATGATTGGTGAGGGAGTGCCTCGGATGTGTGGAAACAATGGATTCTCTGCTGTGTCTGACTCTTCCTCGCAGATGCTGTTTATAAATTTAAATTGCGGTGTGAGGGAAGACAAGGTACCTGGGCACAGTTAGGCTTCCGCCTTCGTAACCTGATTCTGAATCAACGAGATTTCACTCTAGTTCACATTAATAGGTTTTGCTTTGCCAACGTGTAAAATTGCCTGGGGAGGGGGAAGAGGTGGAGGCGATGTTTTGAAGGATGTATCGATTTTGGGGGGGCAGGCCACAGAAAACAGAACTCAGGGAAGTTCTAGTTCAAGCTCACTGACCCACACCGAGCAGGTGTGTGAACCGCAGGTGTGCCTGCACAGTGGCCGTGCTCCCAGCTTTTTGCGCAGTGTCTCCATCTGAAGGGTCGTAGAATCCTAGCCTCATCTCAAGGTCAGGAGATCTACTGAGCCCAGAGGGCGAACCCGGAGCCCAGAACATGCCGTGTGCACCACACAGGCTGCCTTGAAGCGGGTGTGCTGGCTCACAGCTTGGCCATGGCCGTGCTGCTAGGGAGAGAACACTTCTTTCTCTACCATGGACCTCTTGATGTGCATTCCTCACTAACCCCCATGATACTCCTGCACCAGGAGTGTCACCAAGAAGGGACCACACCAAGGTGAAGGTGAGTTGCTGGAAAGTTCTTCCTTCCTTTTGGTTTGCATTTGGCAGTGGGTCTAGAGGACTGAGATGTGTGGTTTTTTTTTCATGTTTTTTTTTATGTTTATTTATTTTTGAGAAGGAGAGAGAATGGGTGAGTGGGGGAGGGTGTGTGTGTGTGTGTGTGTGTGTGTGTGAGAGAGAGAGAGAGACAGAGACAGAGGCTCTGCACTAACAGCAGAGAGCCAGATACGGGGCTCGAACCCACAAACCACAAGATCATGACCTGAGCTGAAGTCGGACCCTTGACCCACTGAGCCACCCAGTCTCCTCCTTTTTTTTCCTTTTCTGTTGAAAGATCCAAGAGTAAACTTTCGAACACTGAACAGAAGAAACTGTTGCAAGACTACCCTATTGGTTTTGTGGCTTTTTAAAATCATGGTGGCCCTGACTTCAGACTTTTTAGGGTGTTTTCGTTTTGGGGGCAGAGGCTGGGCTGGAAGGAAGCCCATCTCGCAGCTTGTCCTTGACGTGGCGGGCAAGACCAGGGCCAGGGAATCAGCCAGCTCTGGATTTCTGAGGGAAGCTTTGCAGTTGCCACATGTTACGTATCCGTTGCTCACCTCTTTTTCAAAATCACCTGATCAGAATACAAATTATTTTTGCAATGCAGAGACACTTAGACCTTTGAGGCAAAGCTTCACTTTTATGGGCTTATTTTTCAAGGGGAGAACCGTGGCGTGTGCCCATGACCGTCACCTTTGGATCATCTGCTTCCATCTATAACTGGCTAGCAAACCTCTTGCTAAATGTGCTCCGGTTTGTAGAACATTCTGGTGTGTTGAAAGGATTTCACAAGAGGGCTGGCCCATTTCTCCTCCAGTCCTTCCCGTATTTTACTGCCTGCTCTTGCTGATAAGAAATAGGCCCATGCAATTTGGGTCGAAACGGCATCAGGGAAAACGGGCACAGTACCAAGTCCGGGGAGAGTGTCTTTAAAAAGAAAGTAGGTTTTGGCCTTTCTAACCTTGGTACACTTTGTCCTCTTCACCAAGGATTTAATTCACAGGACACATCACTCAGGGTGGTGACCGTGCTGCTCCTTCGCCTGGCCGGCGCTAGTTAACACCTAGATGGCCAGATGAAATTAAGAATTACTCTGTGTGCTCTCCAGAATGTCCTGCTTTGGACGCTCTGTTACACGAGCGCTCTACTCAGAGCACAGAGTTTTTGGAAGTCTCTCGCAGTATCTGCACATTGTATTTACTTTGCATTTTCTTTTGTTTTCTTTAATGTTTATTTATTTTTGAGAGAGACAGAGCACAAGCAGGGAGGGGCAGAGAGAGAGAGGGAGACACAGAATCTGAAGCAGGCTCCAGGCTCTGAGCTGTCAGCATAGCGCCCGACGTGGGGGCTCAAACCCACGAACCATGAGATCAAGACCTGAGCCACCCATGGGTCCTGCTACTTTGCATTTTCAAAGTTGCATCTTTACAGCTGATCTTGTGTGGGAAAACAATCCTATTTGTTTCATAGTATAAGGTCATTCATAGCAAGGTGACCAAACTGACCCCTGGCTCCTTAAAAAAACCTCAAAATGTCAAAATGTACTTGGTGTTTCTTGACCAGTTTTCAATTGCAAACTTAGAACAGAGAAGTGCCCTTCCCTCATTTCTCATGCCCTCCAACGTTTACACAGTGAGAATAAAAATGATCCTTTCTCGGGAGGGGGTGGTGGGAAACGCCTGAACGTCGGGGTGCGTCCGGGCAGCCTTCCTGACCGGCGGCTCGGGGTGCGCTTGCAGCGGAGAAACGTCCGTGTCCCCGTGATGATAGAATGGAGCTTGCTTTTCTCTCCGGCTGTTGTATTTTATCATGTGATTTCCCCAGATCCTTGAGGAGCGTTTCATCACAGAGGCTTGCTCTCGCAATGTCCGAGGGAGTTGTTCTGTCTCCGTTTTCCCCTGTGCTTTTTATTACCCCACGCTTAATGGACTTTTCCTGGCCGTTTCAACTGTCAGCGTCTGAAGTTCACTAGTAAATGTTGGTTCGCTTTCTCTGCGCTCAACGGTGGCAATTACAGTTCTTAATCAGCATGAGAGATTTGGGGGAAAGGTGGATCTTCCAACAGTCTGTCAGCGTAGCAGCAGGAAGTAGGTCTGGCAGAAAACGGAGGGAGACCATGGTCCATTCTCTTCTTGTGGATGGAATGTGGCGTGTCCTGGAGGCTCCCACAGAAATAAAGCCAAAAAGGGGAAAAAAAAAGATGCCACGTCGATTTCTCCCTTTGCTGCTATTGTTTATACTACACAGTTGGCAATTGATCCGTTCATTTTCAGGCTAATAAATTATTAATGGAATGCCTACTTTAGACCAGGCAGTGCCCAGGCATGATTCCAGAGACTTCTGGAAAATTCTGGATGATTCTGGACTCTGAGATGAGTAGGATGACCAGCAACGAACTGCTCTTAGGGAATAGTCACTGCAGGGGGAGACAGGCCTGGGGTATTAGGAAGGCACAGAGGGGCACCCATCTCGGCCTGAGGAGGCCCTGGGGAGCTGAACAATTAAGCAGGGAGCCAGCTGAACAATTTATGAAGGTGAGCAAAAGGCCTGTGTTCTAGAAGGATGTGTCTAGAGAACCGGAAAGAGTTCAGAATGGCCAGAGGAAAAGTTCTTATGGGAACCTATGAAAACTTCATTTATTCATTCATTCATTCCACAGTTATTAATGTTTATTTTTGATAGAGAGAGAGAGAGACAGCCCAAGTGGTGAAGGGGCAGAAAGAGGGGGAGACACAGGATCCAGGCTCAGAGCTGTCAGCACAGAGCCCACCAATGTGCGGCTTGAACTCAAGAACCATAAGATCATGATCTGAGTCAAAGTCAGACGCTTAATTTACTGAACCAACCAGGTGCCCCTATTCCACAGCTATTTATTGAGAGGCTACTTGGTGCTAAATGTGAAGCCCACCATTATGAAATGGGGCTAGACAGGCAGATGAGCTCACAAAGAACCTTGTGCGCTGGTGGAAGGCATACACGCATCATCCAGAGAGCCACGAAGAGCCTTGGGAGGACTTACCCACGAGAGGACATGATTGGATGTGTGCTGTGCGGTGGGAGACGTGTTGGGGTGGAGCAGCCTGGAGGCCGAGGGGGTGGACAGATGAGAAACGGCAAGCCAATGGCAGTAGAGGTGGAAAGGAGTTTAGGTTTTGAGTAAATCCGATCTATTTATTGGCCGGAAGACGAAGGGCAAGTCTAGGATGAACATCTGAGTTCTCTCTGGGGTAATTGCCGGATGGTGATGTCATTACCCAGAGGAGGGACAAAAGAGGAAAGGTTGGCAAAGATACTGAGTCCTGTTTTCAGTGGGTCTGACAGGTCTGGGGCAGCTGTCAGCATGGCAGGCATGAGGGTGACGCGTACAAGACTTGTGCGTTCCCCGGGTGACCGCGGGGAGAGAGCCAGGGCCTCGGGCACGGGCTGGGGGCTCTCAGCCCGCCAGCGATGAGGAATTTGTGGTGTGGATGACATCTCTCAGGAGTGGAGCAACAACCAACAGTGACTAGATCTGTGACCCCTCACTCGGTGCTATTGCCCCACGAAACCCTAGACCACTTCATCCTCACGAGGACCCTATTGAGACCGCTGTGAGCGCCCTCGGTGTGCAGAGCAGCGCTTGGAGGCAGAGAGCAGTTAAGTAGCTTGCCCCAGGCTGCCCAGCATGGAGGGGGGCTGGAGCTGGGTGGAGTTCGGGGCATGAGGGCAAGGCAGGACCCTGATGAGGGCCGGGAGGACAGGTGCAAGCCGGGGCGTGCCCAGCTCCCTTTCACCTGCCACCCCCCCCCAGGTTCCTGGTCTGACGGCGGCCTCATAACTGCTGAATGTTGATGTCCCGCCCTCCTTGCAGAGCAGGGAGGCCATATCTTAAGAGAGCAAGGTGCACAGCAGCCTGTGACACTTGCTGCTTCAAACCTCCAGGAAGGGAAGACAGCTCTGAGCCTGGCTTTCTTCAGGCCCAAACCAACCTCCCATCTTGGTAAGTGGAAACCCCCTCCCCTGGAGGCTCCTTATAAATGGCGGCCTCTCTGGGAAGTTCTTCCAGTCAGACAGGGTCCCTCTTGCCTCTACAGTCCCCTGGTGCTTTGTATGAGCCAATGACTTGTAACTTCTTTCTGGTCATTCGTGTCTTGATGTCCTGGGATCAGAAACTCTTCCTTATTTATTCGTGTGCCCTGCATGTAGTAGGCACATGATATTAGTATCATTAGGATCTCAATGATTGGATTTGAATGAAGGAAGAAAAGGTCCTGGAAGCTTCTTTCCCCCAACTTTCCCTTTTATGGGTGATTTTGCAACTGAGC
>NC_043703.1:159632373-159659769 GCF_006229205.1 Suricata suricatta
TTTCTTTAATGATGCCGCCTTGCAGGGAGGGATCGTGCTGACCTCTCAGAGTCTGTCCTGGGATTAATGGGCAATTCCGTTCACACACGATAAAAAGTTTCTCAAATATTCACATTAACTGATAGATGCGGCTGATCGAAGGTAACTCGGGAGTCATTGTAAGGACAGAACAAGAGGCCTTCATTGGCTTCGCTGTCCCCGCATGTGTGTTAGGTGTGGAGAGGGAGAGTCACCTCTCCTTAAGTCCTTCTTGATTTTTAGGGTGACACCTATTGAACTCTGACTCCATGGTGCCTTTTCTAGTTACCTGAATTGGTATCAACACTGGGATCTGTATTTAACACAACCATGTAAATCAGACCGGACTTTCTTTGGATGGTTCAAGTAGGGGCTGGAAAGGTCGCTTTGCTTCTGTTGGGAGGAAGCAGCTTCTGGAGTCCATGACAAAGCTCCTAACTCAAGGCCCGAGAAGTGCTTTCAGTGCATTGCTGGGTATGGGGAAGCCAGGCGGAGAGGGGACTTGGTGGGAACAAGCTGCTGGCTGCCACGGGACAGATCGTGACGTCAGGGGGAGCTGGAGTATGAGGACCGGTGAACCACATGGCAGCGGGGAGAGGCAGCGTGAGCCTGGCCGTAGGGTGTCCCGGAGTGTGGCCAGATGGGGAGCCTGGAGCCTCCAATCCAAATGGATGTGAGCTTGGGCTGGGGACGGCCAGGGAGCTGACTGCTGCCCCAGGGCCATGGGACGAGGCAAAACTGCAGGCCGGGGCTCAGGACCGTCCAGAGCCCCTCTTGTCACAGTGGGCCTTAGCTCTCCGTCTGGAAGGATGGTGGACGGCCAGCCTCACAGGACAGCTTCAGAAACTCAAAGACAATGCTTTTGGGACCCCCCAAGAGGAAAAGGCCACTCACCTGTCTTTGCTGCCTGGCCCTCTCGTGCTATTCATCACCAAGGAGAGAGGAGGGTTAGGATTGAAAGAGAAAGCCGGGAATGCTCGGAAAGGACGAGGAAGTGGGGGAAGTAAGAGGAAATGAGCAAACAGACACGCTCAGGTGGGAGGAGAGATGTGGGTGGGACAAGGCCCGGAAGGAGCACCGGTGGGTTTCTTTGTGGGAACTCGCTGCGAGACGGGTCTCCTGTTGCTGCCCCTCTTAGACCTGGTTTCAGACGTTATCGACCCAACTGTGGTTTTAATTTTCGGGGAGCCCAGGCACACTGTGAAGAAGCTCTCCAGCACCTGGACATCCTTACACTTCTGTGTTCTTTTGTTGACAGGATTCTTAAATGCTTGGGCTGTTTCTCTTTGAACCGTTGGGGAGACCATCATTTTCCCTCTGTATTACCGCCCCTCCCCCTCAGATCTTTTCAGTCCCTGGGGATTGGGGGTAAGGTGATGAACCGAGTTTGTTTCCAAAGCACCAAGCCAGGGTTGGTGTCCGGGAAGGGCACGCGGTGTTTCACACCAGCTGCCCCAATGTCAAGCAGTAGTTCATCGGTCATTTGATTTCTCTCCATTTGTGCCAAGTAGATGGTATCTAAGCCAAAGGGCAGGCCAGAGTTTTTGTTAGAAAAGGAGGCTGACATCAAGTTTCCAACCAGTAGATATGGAGCAGAGACCCTGGATGTCTGTCTGTCTTCTGTGGATGTCCAAGATGTGTTAGCTGACTCAAAAAGAGAGCCTGTCTATGTCAGGAAATGCTAAGAGTCTAGGGATCTGTGGGCCACAGGGCCATGTGCCTCCAGGAGAGGGGGTGGAAGGCACACGCGTCTGATAGGATAAAAGGCACGGGGCGGAGCTCTGACTGACAGTCTCTGGTTGGCCGACGACCAGGAATCTGAGTGGAATGGGCGGGGAGAGATTTGCTCCACTCAGTTACGCTCTCCCTAAATGGTGTCTGAAAACATACTGAAATGAGCTGGGGAGAGTCACGAGTGAAGACAGAGGCCACGGGTGAGATGAGTCTGCAGCCATTACAGAGACGCCTCCAGCACCCTGGTGGGGACTGAGGTCACCTCTGTCACAGAGGTCACAGAGCACTCCAGCTTCAGGGATGCTGTCCCGCCCCCTGGAGCAGTGGGCAGCACACTTAGGAGCCCTGGCACCTGACCCAGTGATGACTGTAGATGGGAAAGGCAACAGCCTCCTACCTCTGCGCGCGCTTGGCTGGCGCATTCTGTTCCACAGGAGCGGTGGTGCTCCGTGCGTGGGTTCACAGGGGAGCCCCGTCACAGGACAGTCCTGTATTCTTGCCTGTGGGCCACCAGTGGCCACTGCATCTGCAGCCCCCGGTCGGGAATGGGTCCTCTCCCCACTGCAGGGAGAGGGTGGAGGCCCAGAGACTGATGCTCCAGGATCTTCAGGGCCCAAATGTACAGACGCACGTGCTGAGGATTTTGCTAGAAGGGCAGGCAAGGTGCCTCACTTTCAGGAGGATCCTGAGTGCCCGTCATTTACTGGCTCCCTCCCCTCGTTCCCAGGCAGCCCCTGTCCTCACCTCCGCTTGGCTCCCTTCAACCCAAGTCTATATCAGGCTTGGTTTCAGTGTACTTTTTCTTCACCTAAATATGTGCATTTTGGTGCCCAAGACTTCCGGTTTCACTTTGCCTTTCTGGTCTGCACCCTGGGGGTTAAAGATGTCCCCTCTTTCATCCAGGGCCCCAGGAGAGCAACCACCAGGTCTGGATGAAGAGAAGGGAGAAGGAAGGGAGGGAGGTTCACAGGTGGAGGAAGAATTCCCCAAGAAACAAAGGTGATTCTGGCGACTCTTGCCTCTTATGGTCTGAGGGCAGACGGGCCCTGCTTCTGGTCTGGTGGTGTTATCTGCTACATCAAACCCCAAAGTTTGTACAAGGCAAGAGGAGCCGCAGACATAAGATTGTTGGAGAATGAACATCAGGAGAGAGGGGCCAGAGGGAGGCCTAGAGAGGAGATGGTCAGCAAACCGTCATCACGACTGATGCCAGGTGCATTCAGAGGCAGGGGAGGTGACCCAAGGCCATGGCTGGTGGACTGTGATGGGCACTGTGTCAGAGGCTGCCTTTGGGCAGCACACAGATCCCACCTCGCTGATGAAGAAATCGTGTTCTGGAGGTAAGCCCATCACTGTGCTGCTAAGGGGCAGACATGAGCTGGTGGCCTGGGTCTGGCCACCTCTGTGTGAAGGAAGGACTCTACCTCTAGTTCCCTTCTGTGAGGGAAGGAGGAAGCGAACGAAAGGAGAGAGGAGAAAGGCCTGTGAGCAGTCAGTGTGACTTAGGGCTTCAGTGGCTTGTCTATTTTCAGAGAGCCTGCTAAATCCCCTCTGCAGAGCTCGAGCGTTCTGTCCAGGGCCGAGGCTGACACCTGTCAGTGCTCTGGACGGCGTCGTTGGGGAACGCCGAGGGACAAACCCTGCTCAGTCTTGCTTCCTGCCTTCTTTTCAAAGCAATAAAACGCAATCCAATTGGACTCCCAGAACAAATAATTTAAGACCAATTCCCAACCGAACAGGCAACTGTAAATCGCGGGCCACGCAAAATAAGCTCACATTTTGAAGCACAGAACCAAATGAATAAAATAAACTCAGAATTTAATAAGGCCCCTCTGGCATGCGTGTGGAGACATTGAGCAGTGTACGGAAATTAATCTAAATTTAGAGGGGGGGAATTAGAAGACAGTTACCTATTTATTAACTCACCACTTCGCGGTGAACTGTTGTCCTGTTGTGAGGGGGAAGCTGACACTCATCAGCTTCCTTACTGAAAAACCATCACTTTTACATATTTGCCAGCATCTTTTCTTTGATGAATTTTCCTGTGTGCTCTATTTTAAGAGCTGTGTTGCCTTTTCATCCCATTTCTTTACTAAATATATATTTTCAGGATTTTCTACTTTTCCTTTATGGAAAATGACTTGGATGCACTGTGAATCTCCCAGTGTTCCCAGGTATAACATAATTACTGGCTGCTGATTACTCTTTTATTAAGGGATGCTCTAAGGCTTTTTTAAAAAGCATTTCTCCTCCTAACTCTGACACGACACAAGGCCTTCGTGAGAGTCACGCCAATCCCAAACAAATGCTGAGTGCTGCAGAGAGACCCGGGCTCAGGATGGCCCTTCTCGCTGCTGATTGGAGAGGGGAGAGTGCCCATTAAATGGCGCAGTGCTGAGAAGTGTGAGTCGCTGCCCTGTTGGAAGGAATATTGTAAAAATGGGTATATTTCTCCCTAGGGAAGCAATTCTTAAATTTGAAAACTGTGAAAGTGGATCAAGTATCTGAAGAGGGCAAATGGAGAATGTAAGTCATTTATCTATTCATGCATTCTATTAAAAAAATCGAATTGTTATTAGATGAGATGAGTTTGGCTGTAATTCCGCTGCCTGGACGAGTCAGTTGTTGAAGTGATATCTGCATTTACTCCTTGACCTTGGTGAAGCTAACTAGCATTCGAAGGCCTCCATTTCCCTGCCCTCGGGTTGCATAAAATCAATGGGAGATACAGAGAACAGCCAGGCGAGGATGTAGATCACACATGTAAGACCACATTGGGTAAGTGGGCAGGCTGGGTCATGGTGCTCTGAGAGGAATATCACAGGTCAGAGAGAGCAAGAAAGCTTCCTGGAAAAATGATGTGGGCAGTGATCTGAAAGAGAGTGAGAGTTGATGAGGGAGACAGTGAGAAAGAGTGCTCTCAGCAGAGTGAGCAGCGTGGAGAAAGGCCCTGTGGTCAGAGGGAGCAAGGCAAGTGGGAGGAATTGCAAGGCCAGTGTGTTTGGAGGTCTGAGAGGAAATCTGAGGAACCAGAACATATAGGGTCTTGTGTGTTAAGTTCGGAAGTTGTGCTTTATCTTAAGAGTGCTAGAAAGTCAGTGAAGGTCTTCAAGTGGTGTGTGTTTATGCGCGTGCACGTGTGCGAGGAGGTGGGCAGGTTGGAGTGAGGATAGTTATCACGACTTGATGTGTACTTGGCTGGATCCCTTCAACTGTAGGTCAGAGAGCTGAGTGGACGGAGGAAGGCTAGTGGGCATCCCCTGTCGCTGTCCAGGTTGGACATAGAAGGAATTTGTGCAAGAGTACGGTATGGAGATTGGAAAAAAGTGGATGGATCTGGATGTATTTTGGAAGTCAATGTAGGGTTTCGTGCTGGTTTGGTTATAAGCCAGTGGAAGAAGTAAAGGGTAGAATGTCTTGTGGATGCCACCCCCACAACCAGGTAAATGGTGGCCATTCCCAGAGCCAGCCAAGAGGTGCTATCAGGGGACAAGGATTAGGAGGGGGGTCATGGATTTCAGGTGTCTGTTTGAATTGCCTTTGAAGTGTTCTAGGGAGATGACAGCCAGGCGGTGAGATGGATCTGGAATGCAGAAAGCTCTGGGCTGAGTCATCGTTCCCAGGTGTCCATGCTGGGAAGTGGTTGGATCGGAGTGTGACTGAGCTCTCCCAGGACAAGTGTCCAGCAGGAGAGGAGGTGGATCTGGACTTGAGCCTTCAGGAGCTCCAGCAGCGAATGGCTTGGAGAAAATCAGTGAAGGCAGCAGAGAAGGTGAGACTGGAGAGGTACCAGTAAGACAGAATAAGAGAGAGGTTTCCGGGATCAGAATATGGTGGGCAGTGCTGAAGACTGCGGTGGGGGTTAAATGAGATGAAGAAGGAACATGTCTGGCTGGACTGAGGGAGGCTGAAGTGGTTGGCAATGTTTAATCATGCTATCAGAAAAGACTTTCCTACAGAGGCAGAATTAAATGAGATAATCCCAGCAAAGCACTGGTACATTCAAGACACTCAAGTACAGAGAACGATTTCTCTTATTTTCTGTAAGAAGAACAATTTATAATTGGTATCTCCAAGTTTTTCACCCTCAGCACTGTGGACCCTCTGGGCAAGAAGATTCCTGGTTGCAAGGGCTGTCCTGTATGTCATAGGATGTCTAGAAGCATCTCTGGACTCCACCCCCTAGACACCAGTATATACTCCCTCCCCAGGAATGACAACAAAAAGTGACATTGATAGATTTTAAGTGGTGGGCAAAACTCCTCTGGTTAAAAGCCACAAGTTGAGTGGAACCTGGGTGGCTCAGTTGGTTAAGTACTGACTTCAGCTCAGGTCATGATCTCACAGTTAGTGGGTTTGAGCCCCACATCAGGCTCTGTGCTGATAGTTCAGAGCCTGGAGCCTGCTTCAGATTCTGTGTCTCCCCATCTGTCTGCCTCTCCACCACTTATGCTCTGTGTCTCTCTTCTCTCTCTCAAAAATAAATAAACAATAAAAATATTTTAGAAACAATAAAAAAAGAAAAGAACCATGAGTTGAAATAAAATATTTTTTTTAGAAATGAATTTGATGGGCTTATCCATTTTCTTAATTTTGTAAACAAATAGCTAGACTAGTCTGGCATCCTCAGAATGGCTATGGTGTCAAAAATCGAAGCCACGGGAGGGGAGAAATAATTGATTTCGTATCTGAATATCAGAGCTGACATCCAATAAGCAGCAACTGTAGAAACAAAATTAGAAATTTGGATGGGTTGGCTTTAAATGTTTTCTCATTCTTCAGGAAGCGTGAAAGCAGACAATTTCTGTCGTCCAGGAAAGAGAAGCCCGCATTCCTTGGAGAAGACACGATCCACACCTGGGGGCAAAATCTGCCAGGGACCCCCCCCTCACCTTGGAGCTTATGCTTCACAACAAACTTTTGTTAATATTTATGAAGAGACTTAATGCCTTTTGGTGCAAAAAAAAAATTCTAAATGAACATTGCTAACAGGATGGTGCCCTATCTCCCAAAACATATAATCTCCCTTTTGGGGTTGGCAAAGTTTGCACAATAAATCTCATCCAGTACCACACACTGACTGCAGTATTTATCTTTGACACCCTGTGCTATTGAAATTCTTGACGCCTGGGAGCTGACTTCAGCAAACAAATTTAACAACCTAGTTAAAACCAAATAGTTTTATAGAGATGCTGTAACTTCTTTTTTAAGTTATAGCAGGATAGATTAGGGAGGCAGACAATAAAAGTCCTGTGGTTGCTCATATACTGCATATCACTGCAGAACATCAACGCACTCAAACCAAGCTCAGAGGCAGCCTGGGATGTCTGGGTTTCTAGAATTCAAAGCTCCTCTCTCTCAGCCCTCCTCTAGGCCAGAACAAAGGGCAGTTCAATTTCCTGTTGTACTTCACAGTTTTACAAGAACATTTGTGTAATATATATATTTTTTACTCTAAATGAACTAGTACAAAAGTTGTACTAATCAGCTGACGGGATGCTGTGAGAAAGGGCAGCCTTCTCAACAGGACGGGGTAGCCTTCATTTTCAGGAGAAGCCACTGATGCTGGAACAGGAGTTCTAGAATCTTCAAGTTGGGCAGCTCCCAAAATAAGACTCCTGAGCCCTCGGAAGAGGATCACAGACTTTGTCTTTCTTTCTTCTCTAAATGAGTCGGAGAGGACTGTTCTTCTGTTTTGCAAGGTATGTACGTGAGCTATAGCTCATGGCTCAACTTCTGTGTTGATTCAGCCTCACCATGTTACAAATACTGAGCACTCTGGATGGATATCACAGAGAATCTGCTGTGAGATTATAATCCAGAGTCACAAGGGAAATAATAAAGGAAGGAAGGGGCCGGGGGAAGGGCTAATTTTTATAAGCCTCTTCTTGGCAGCTGTGGCCCACTGTAGGGCAGAGCTCTTCCGGTGTCTCCACACTGTCGTGCCAGAAGTGCTCTTCATTCTCACGGGGACATTGGAAACTCCCTCCGGGGGTCATCTGGACCATGAATCTCTTGATGGGTGTATTCGTCAGGGTTTCCTAGAGAAACAGAACCAACAGGATATGGATAGACAGATGGATCTATAAGGGATTGGTTCGTGCAACAATAGGAGTGCCATGTTCTGCGTTAGGCAAGTGAGAAGCCCCAGGAAGCCCTCAGTGTAATTCAGGCTGAGTCTTCAGGGGAACAGACGGTGGAGCTTCGAGTTCAGATCCGGAAGCCAGAGAAGCAAAGATCAATGTCCTAGCCCAGCAGTCAGGCAGAGAGGTCCCAGTTCTGCCTTCCTCCACCTTCCTGTTCCAGAGACTGTTTCACACTGGGGAGTCTACCAATTCAAATGCTAATGTCAGCCGGAAACATCGTGCAGACACCCCCGGAAATAGTGTTTAGCCAAATATCTGGGGCACCCCATGCTCTGGTCAGGTTGACATATAAAATTGACTATCACACACGGCGCTTTTGGGAAAGCTGTTCTGATTCTAGGAATGTCAGGATTTCTATCATGGAACAGAGAGGATTTTTGCAGAAAGAGCCTTCTAGCTTCAAATGCAAATAGGTTGTGGGAACAAATGAGGAAGGTAAATCCCAGAAAGGTGATGGGACTTGACCCAAGTAGCACACTAGGTAAAGGCAGTGGGGGACCGGGCCTCGATCTCTTGGCCCCTAAGCAGTATGCTCATCACCCAATCCCTTTGGGTGGGCCATTTTGTGTGATCCTCACGAAAGACAAAATGGCGAATGGCAGAGGCGCTCGGGGGCACTGGGCTTGAAGAAGCCCTGGGGCGGTGGGGAGGGGCAGCCTGCTTCCGTTGGACCCTGTGGTTGTCACTTCCCTGAGCTCCGTGACCCAACTGTGAGGTGATTGCGTTGCCTTCTTTGTGCCCCATCCAGCTACCCACAATGCTTCTCTCCTTTTCCCTGTGAAGGGCCGGGGGAGCCTTCCGCATCTCCCTGCCTCGACTTCCTTGCTGCGCTCACTTCCTCATTCCCGCCTGCTGACCCCACGACTCCCCCCAAACCTGACTGACCAGCTAGAAACCCGCAGGGAAGCCTGTGGCCAGAGCGCTGGGCCTGCAGAGGGGAAGGGAGACCTCCTATTTCCGGTTCCGAAACATGGCTCCCACCGAGAGCTTCTGTGAGTGACCCCTTGCGTTGTGGTCGGTCACCTTTCCAAGAGAGGGTCCCGGGGCCCCAACCTGGAGCAAGCGACCCAGGCACAAGAAGGGGGTCTGCACGGCTTCGGCCCGGCTTAGTGGCCGGAGCAAAAGCACCGGAAGATACTGGCAACAGACACAGGGATTTCTCATTTTCAGTATTTTGGTCGCCACACTTCGAACATTTAACGTATTTAAAGGGAAAGCCTCTGCTTCACGAATGTAAATTCCTTGCAGAGAAAGTCCAGTTACTTTGTACTAGCCCTTCATTCTGGGCTCCTTGGCATTTTCAAATAAAATCTTTACAAACCAGCACGTTTGTGGGGCATGGAATACAGGCTGTCTGTCTGTCACAGACTTGGAAAGGAGAGGGGACACAGCCCTGTGACACAGGGCTTCTAATCTGGGAGGAAGTCAAACTGAAGCCAGGGTAAGCTGGCTAACAGTGAAAGAGCTGTGTTTTAAAATGTTTTTATTTAAGCTTATTTATTTGTTTTGAAAGAGAGAGGGAGGGAGAGAAAGGGAGATAGAGAATCCCAAGCAGGCTCTGGACTGTCAGTGCAGAGCCCGGCGTGGGGCTGGAACTCACAAACCAGGAGATCATGACCTGAGCCAAAGCAGATGACTAACCAGCTGAGCCATGAAGGTGCCCCGAAGAAGCTGTGATTTAAACACTAAGGATTTCTCCGAGCTGCCAAAGGGCCAGAGGCCTGCGGTGCTGTGTTTTCTGCGGTGGGCCATGTCCGTCTGGGATTCCGGGATTTGAACCGACTGGGTGCGGGATACGCACAGGAGCAGGTGTTCTTAGACGGATTCCTTCGTCCTCAGGAGGTCCCCGGGTCTGTGGAGCGGGGAGTCTAGGCTGTCTCGGGTGTGGGAAATGAGTTAATGCGCATAAAGCTCCTGGGCCAGCACCTCCCCCACGGCCAGGCCAGGCTGAGCTCCTGGTTCCAGATCCTGGCACGGCAGGGACTTCTATCACCGTGTCACACAGGAGGAAAGCAAGTCATGCTCACGTGAATCATGTGGCGGACACGTGGCTTGAACCCAGGTCTGGCTCGTTACTCCTTCCACCCAGACTTCCTGTCGCGGAAGATGCATCAGCACATCCTGGGAAGGTGTTTAAATAATTACTTTAATTTTCAGTCAAGGGGCATCTGGGAGGCTCAGTCAGTTAAACGTCTGACCTCGGCCCACGTCATGATCTCGCGGTTCGTGGGTTTGAGCCCCGCGTCGGGCTCTGTGCTGACAGCTCGGAGCCTGGAGCTGCTTCAGATTCTGGTTCTCCCTCTCTCTTGACTCTCCCCTGTTCACTCTCTGTCTCTCTCTCAAAAATAAAATAAAGAGATAAAAATTTTTTTTAAAAAATTTTCAGGCGATACATGCCCCATTGCAGGGTTGACCACAAAGTCAGTGTCAAGAGATAAAGAGGCTTCAGTGGGCTCTCTGTGTTGCACTCAAGACCATAGAGACATTTCTTTTTTCCTCTTTTATGGAGTTTTCCCTTCAGGTCGAGAGAGTGCCCTTCCCCACCAGTACTAAAGAAACAAAAATTAACCTTTTTTTTTTTTCTTACCCAAATACACCTTAGAACCTATTTTGGTGTCCTTGCTCCAGAAATCTTCTCAAGGGCTAAGGCCCTGGGGCACGAAAGTACACTTGTCGGGAGGGATGATCCGAGGATCCGACTCGTGTCTGATTATTTCCTCTACAAATGTCTCCTCCAGCCTGAGCTTCCTGCATCCCTCTTGATGGCATCCCTGCATCCCGTGTCCCAGGCCGGAGACCCCGGGCACTATTTGTTGTCTCCTTGCCCTTGGACCCACTCCCCACCTCAAGTGGCTGCCGATTCCCTCCCCTCTGGTCTCTCCCAAGCTCTCCCTCGGCAGAACCTTCCTCTAGCTGGCCTGTCAGTGCACTTGCCAAGGATGGGGACAGGCAGGATGGGACCTTCTGGGGACAGAAGTCTCCCAGCTTGCCTCCCAGGCCTGGATCTGCCCCAGTGCTGGGCACAGCGGATGGGGGATGGGCTGACAGAAGGACACCTCGAAAACAGTGAAGACCAGGGGCGGTGGGTGGGAAGGAAGGAGAGCCAGGAGGAGGGCTCAGCCGGGGGCCATCTCAGCGTCCGGCTGGCCGCGGGGTCCTCTGCTGCCTGTGCACTAGCATCTGAGGGCCCATGGGCAGGAGCTCTCTGTACCTGATCCCCGAACCCTGGCCCAGGGGCTGGATCCCTAGTTGGGCCTGAAAGAAATTAGGTTGAAGGGAACTGAGTCTTCAGCACCCCTCATTTCCATCAGCAAGGAATACACTCGATGTTGGAACTTGAGGTCCGCTTGGGCCATTTGCTTCTTTGTCTCCTGGGATGTCCAGCCTCAGAGGAGCTGCTTCTGTCCCTCGTTCAGCACTTTCCTGGGGAAATGCAGGGGCTCTTGAGCACCTGGGGACTAGCTCTTCCCTGTTGAAATCCATTGTCTATTCTGACTGAGCCCGGTTTGCTTTTTTGCCTGGTAGATGTTATTCAAAGGACTCCTCTCCTGAAACAAATTTGCCTGGCTCCCTGCTGGGTAGTATTTTGTTTTCTGTTTTTTTTTTTCAGGAGTACTTACCTCTGTAGAGTGGGGTTTGACATGGGGACCATAGGAGACAACCACTAAGTGCTCTGCATCCTAAAATCTCCTGAGTCTTTGTTTCTAAACAAAGATTTCCATATAAGGAGTTTGCTTAGTGAGTGAATTCTGACAGGCCAGGGCATTGAGCCATCCCTAAGTGGTTTCCCCCGCAGGCTGTGACCCTGGAGGCAGCTGGCCTCCCCTGGGAATCAAGGCCGCAGACCTAAGGAGCACAGGCTGATTTCTAAGGAAATTCCTTAGAGATTCCAAGTCGTGTTCGGCCAGGGCACTTGTCCCTCCTAAAAGTAGCAGAGGACCTCCCAGGAGGCAGCTCCGGAGGACCCTTCTCTGCTGCATGAAAAATCATTGACTCTGGCCAGATGTGACACTTTTTCAACCGTAAAACCCGAGGTGGGTTTACCGTTTCTTGGTCCTTGGAGGTAAGACCAAGGGCTCTTTATTGAGAGGCTGACCTGCAAGGGCAGCTGTTGAGTTAGGTCTGAGCTGCCTCTTTCCCGCTCTGCCCCGAGTCCCTGCCGTGGGGCTTCAGTCCCCCGACCTCAGGGATTCTGCTCGGGCTCCTCCGATGGCACGGGTCGGGGGACCTCTGACTCTGTGAGGCAGCTGGGATCCTGTCGTGCTGACTGTGAGCCTTGAAGACAAACCAAGACTGTGCTGTGTTCTCTAGAAGGAAAAGCCACCTTTCCCCATCTTGCAGGTGTCTGGAAGGGAGAAGTCATGCCGGGTGCGTGCAAGCGGCCCTAACCTCAGGGTCGCCCTCTGGTCCAGAGGTCCTGTGACCCTGCTGCCTGAATTGGGTGGGCCCTCTCCGCACACCCCGTGCCCTTCCTCTGGAACTCTGCTCGGTTCAGCTGGCCCACCACATCGCATCCCAGCTCTGCGGGACCCTCCGTGCCCGGCTTGTCTGACCGCAGCCACCGTCGGTGAGACGTGTGTCCCTGGGCCGCTCCCCTGTAAGAGGGGGGCTTACAAGGCCATCTCTCTTTTGCAGGTAAGTGCCAGGTGTGTAGTGAATTCTAGCAACCGCCCAGAATGTTTGTTTTCCTGCCCAGGAGCGAGGCAGTGTGAATCCGGCCACATCCCTGAGCCCGCCCTCACGTCCCCAACAGATTCAGTTCTATGTTCTACCTGGGCGTCAGGAGGGAGGGATCATTAAAAAATTTTCTTTCTTGATTAGAAAAAAAGGGGACTTCTGGGTGGCTCAGTCAGTTAAGCAAGCGTCTGACTTTGGCTCAGGTCATGATCTCACAGTTTATGAGTTGGAACCCCATGTCAGGCTCTGTGCTGACCGTGCGAAGTCCACCTGGGATTCTCTCTCCACCCCCTCCCCCCCCGTCTCTCCCCCACTTGCATTGTCTCTCTCAAAATAAATAAACGGATTTAAGAAAAGAAGACAAAATAGGAGT
Source organism: Suricata suricatta (assembly GCF_006229205.1). Classification (NCBI taxonomy): domain Eukaryota; kingdom Metazoa; phylum Chordata; class Mammalia; order Carnivora; family Herpestidae; genus Suricata; species Suricata suricatta. The sequence continues at coordinate 159,645,322 of NC_043703.1, forward strand.
TAAATACTATTTGTAGCTTCTCACTGCTTCAACAGTTTCTGCCCCTTTTGAAGGGGGGGGGGGCATGAGTATTGCATCAGGCTCCCTCTGGGGCTGTTACCACCGTCCACGCTGTCACACAGCGGTTTGTCCCAGATGCCTCTGTCCTCTGAGAGTGTCAGCCGGTCAGAGCGGAAGGAAGGAAGGCAGGCGGGAATACACGAATGATACGGTGCCCATGGTACTTGACCCAAGACTTCCAAAGTGATTAAAACAGCCAGCTGTCTTCTCTCCTCTTCCAGTTAAGGCTGAGAATCTTCTGTCTTACAACACTTTCTTTCTTTCCGTTTGAAGAATCTTGTGACTGCAGCCGTCTCAGATTTGTCCAGAAGAATAAATTTTATATCACTTTTTTCCCAGGAGTATTGGGAGGAAGATTCGGGATTTGGACTTCTGGTTAAAATTTGAGGGCGTGAAGGGATCACATTGTGTTATTTTCTGACTATTCCATTCCTATTTATAGAAATAGGTGATGAGGTTCCTTCACCAGGGGCCAAGCTGGAATTTCAACGACTGACAAAGTGGGAAGTAATTCATTTCTTTCCGCCATCTCATCTGATTCCCTCACCATCTTTTCTCCAGTGCTTCTCTTCCTGTTCTGTTCCTATTATGAACTTTCTTTGTCAAGGACGTTTCTTAGGATTAAGTGCTTATATCTGCTGCTTCCCAACATATCTGTTTGGATAGATTTAGGGCAGATCAAAATGCTAAGGATAGCCTGCCTTCCCTTTACTCCAGACAGAAACCTAAGGAAAATTTTTAACTGATGGCATCTGACTTCTTTCCATTATTACAGAATTATCCACCTCTGCACTCTACAGTCCTCTGGAAGTCTAGATCTTTGTGGTATTAAAGAAACTGTGAAAACCTGGAATAAATTCCTACCACCACCTAGTCCTTTCTGTTTTGTAGAGGCTGAAGATAGCTGGCCAACAGGGAAAGACACCAGGACACAGAAGAAACTTTGAACCTGAGCTGGACTCTGAGTCTTTATAAAATGGCTGATGATATCAATAAGAATGTCTTGCTTGAAGCCAGTTTCATTCTGGGGGAAGTCTGCTCTTGAAGTTCCTCTGCTAACCTGACTCTGTTTGCAGGTGGGGCGGGACGGATGGAGAACCTTGGCCAACAGCCCACCCACCTTGGGTCCCTTTCCGTGACCACGAGGGCCACATGGAAGTGCAACTGTCGGTCTTGTGGAAGTGAAAACTGCAGTGGTCCACCCTCCGGTGTTTATTTTGGGGCTTCTGGCTTGGGACTCTGCTCACCTATCTGAAGGACTAGCTTGAAGTGGACTTATTTGGGGCCTTCCTTTAGAGAACTCAGAAGTTTCGTTTATAGCCTTATCTTATTTGAAAGATCTATTGACATTAGGAGCAGAGATATCTTCAACTACAGTTTTCTACAACTTGCATTTTTGGTCCCAACCTCTGTGGTCACTGGCAGAACTGCCCTGAGTCCAGTCTTATTGCCAGAATGTAGCCCATGTCTAAAAGCCTGGGGCCAGGAAGGTCTGATCCGCTAGAGGTTGGCCTTGTGGTATCACCAGAGGTAAGTCGAAACACACATGATAACACCTGCCCTCCTCACTCCCCTATCCTTCAGAGGAGCAGAAACTGAACTTGAAGCTGCTGAAAGCTGGAAAGAGCATTTAATTTCTTTTATTATTATTATTATTATTATTATTATTATTATTATTTTAGAGAGAAAGCACACATGCGAGTGAAGTAGAGGGGAAATGGGAGAGAGAAAGAGAGAGAGAAAGAGAATCCCAAGTAGGTTGCCCACTCAGTGCAGAGCCTGAGGTGGGACTCAATCTTGTGACCCTGGGATCACAACTTGAACCAAAATCAAGAGTTGGATGCTCAACCAACTGAGCCAGCCAGGCAGGTGCCCCAAGAGTATTTAACTTCTGGGTTTTTTTTTTTTTTATTCAGTTCTGATTTTTAAATGATCCATTCTGAGGTTGTGAGGACATAATGTAGAGTCTGATTAGAGTAAATCCAGTGCGACTTGCATAACTTGCTTTAATCACTGCAGGCACAATTGTGGTGCCATCTCTTTCAAATTTCCAATTCATCTCTCACATATGCATATGCTTCTGTGTAACCTGCCTCTTTAGGGGTTCCTCCAAAATGTGTGTAAACTTGGACGGAGGGATAACTTCGTCCTAAGATGCTCCGTTAATTCTGCTTCTAAGTGCCAGCCATGGAAGGAACCAGAGAGTTGCTCAGTCTCCACCATTGTACCTGCCCCTTACTGTCACCTGCTGTCACTGCTGCAGATTGTCCTGCCACAGCTCTATGGATGCCTGTCCATTACGTGTTGATGTCCTGTGTCCTCCACCCTGCACAGGCTGGGGTGATGGTCCATGGGTGGCCTCTCCGGGTACAGTTCTCTAGTTCACAGGGGAGACTTAGTCAGAGGACCCCTGGAGCAGAGCACAGAGCCTAGATGCCATGCTCTGAGGGGTTCCCAGCACAGGCTATGCCAGACCAGCCCTCCGCAACAAGCCTTAGGCCATGTTTCGAGGCCCAGCCAACACACAGACTCCCAATGACTTGCTAGGTTAATTCCTCTTTGGGACTCTTGATAGCGTTCCTTATAGGCCTTGGGCCAGGGCCACCCACTGTTCTTCCTGACAGACCCTTAATTTTGAACATCTGGGTCTTTTGTTTTTTTCCTCAATAGGATTTGGGCTTCATTGATGTATCTCTGGGTCCATCTTCAATGGCCAGTTCCTCACACCAAGAGGAAGGAGATGTTTGCTTTTGTCTAAATACAAAAAGTCCATTAGGTCCCAAAGGAGGCCTTCAAGTGAAGCATCACTGAACAAAGAAAATGCTTTCTGAAGTGGATTTGTGTCACACACAAAGAAGGATGTGTGTGCCTGTGGCAAAGGGTGGTGGGTTGGTGGCAAAGGATGGTGGGTTGATTGGGTAGCAAATAGTTTTGATATTCGGTTCCAAAGATTCAAAACCCTAACGGTTTTGCATTTCTGTGGTTTGCATAAAGCACTCATGATCTCTGGACTCAGGACACCTAATCTCTCTACAAACTGTTCAATATCAGAAAGACTCATGAGTTCCTTGTTGCTAGAGTAACCCATATTTCTGAAGCTTCAAATTTGGTTTCTAAAATTTAGGTAATTCCTTTTCATAAAAAGAAATTTTTCAAACTTTGGGGAAATATTTCTTTAAAAATGACTTTTAAATTTTTAATATTAAAAAGAAGACCTATGTTAAAGATTAGTTTTTAAAGACGTCTTTAGACTCTTAAGGCCCATAACTCCTAGATAAATACAAATGAATGCCTATCAGAGATTTTAGTTAACTCATTAATTAATGAAGGAACCAATAAAATGTTACAACCAGCTCAAAAGAGAATTCAACACACACACACACACACACAGACACACACACACACACACACACTCACAAGCCATCAGGAGCCCTGAAATGAGTTTACAAGTAGATGTAAAACTGGTCAAAATCCATGGAGCAATAACCAATTGCAACACCACACAACACAACACAATTTGCATTTCTAGAACAATGATTTCTATTACTAGTGGGGAAATGGGATGAACAATGTTCTATCGAAACAGGCTGCAACTTCCATTCAAGTGTCCTTGAACTTGACCTATTTTCTTTTGCTAATCATAGTACTGACAGACTCTCTTCTACACAATTGCTACTTTTTTGTTCTCTCCCAGGAGGAGAAAAAGTCTTCTCAGTTCCACATTAATTTTAGAATCTATAAATTATTAGGAAAATCAGGTGACATAAATCTAGAAGTCATTAAAAAGTTTGTAGAAGAGTTCGGCTTTGGAAGAACGTTTACTTAAAATCTTTCTTTCTGACCATAAAAATAAATCAAAGCAAACAATTAATGAAACATGAAAATGAGCAGTAAAGAAAGATGAACATATTGCTAATAGGGAGAGTCATTGTGTAGTTTGTGAAATGTGCCCTTACCTACCGTCTCCATGGCTGTGGCTTGCAGACTGGCGTGATGTATACGCCCGTGCCCTGGGCTCTGCCCCACGTGGTGTTACATAAGGGAAACATGCCTCTAATTTGGTTCAAGTTCATATAAAGCCTTGCTGTGTAATTCAGCCTAGTTTACACTGACTGGACGATATAGCGCAGCGTTTGCACTATTTTGGAACGGAGCCCTGTAGACTGCTCTGACACCGACATTTTACCGTCATTTTAGCCTTGGATACTGAGAATTTTCTCCATGTATCCTTCACAAGAATTGCCTTGGTCTCACTGCTGAGCGCTGAGTGGATTTTGGACGCCACGTCAACCTCGCACATCACGCGAATCTGTCTGTGATGACACACCTTGTGAGTCTAAGGAGGATGGGCCAGGGAGGCGTTTTGGCTTAAATGTAGTTCTAGAGTCCACCGAAAAAATTCTTTTCCCTGGATTTTATGGCAAAGGTTTTTGTTGTTACTGCTGTTTTGCTCTCCTTTTCAGCTGGCTTTCTGTCCCCACCTGTGTTTCCTTCTGTTCGCACCCACTCACTCTGATGCGACACCTCCAAGGCGAGCTTGGGCTCCCCACCAGCTCCTGACCGCTTGGTGGCCGGGGCACCTGTCCTGTTCACAGGCGGGCTCCTTGCTCAGCATCAGGCCCAGCCCAAGCTCCTAGCAAATGTTTACTGAATAAAGTGATAGTGCACCTTAGTAATGCAGGGCTGTGGGGCAAAGGGGAGATTTCGTATTTCAGAACTAAACCAAGTTTGGTCTAACAGGGGCATTCTGATTTCCTTGTGTTTGGGGTCATACTATGTTAATATTGCTATTTATGTTTGGAGCAAGTCCAAGATCACCACTCTAGTGAAGGTACTGCCATCAGAGAATGGAATGAAGGCAGGATGAAAGGGAGGATCAGACAGACAATGTCAAGAAGAGAATTGATAGAGGGAAACCATTAGAGATCATTAGGTCCCAGGCCACACAGTTACTCTGAAATCTGGACTAGGTCCTGGGGGTGCCGCTGGCATCCAGCCACCCCTGCACCCAGTCTTGCTCACACCCTCAATCCCTAAGGACTAGGGTGTGGAACTTGAAGGAAAAAAATAGGATAGACACAGGAAGAAGACCACTTAGCTTCCAATCGGGAGGCTACGGAGTCAAGGTTATACATTCCTACTCATGCAAACCTGAACTCTGCAAAATGGGGTAATACTGCTGAATTCACAGAGCCGTTTTTATACAGATTTAACAAAACACTGTCTGTGCAAACGGATCTGGCTCATGCGAGGTGCAACACAGAGGATCAGGCCACGACCTGATCCAGGTGTTGAATCTTAAATTATTCCAGTGTCATCTTCCCCCCCCTCCCCCCCGCCTGCCTTCTTTTTATCAATGAATGATCTATTTACTCACCCGGGAGTTCAACAGAGCTTACTGAGCACCTGCTAGAAATCAGGGGTGCTCTGGGAAATTGAGAATATAAAGATTAAGAATGTAATCCTGGGGCGCCTGGGGGGCTCAGTCAGTTGAGTGTCTGACTTCAGCTCAGGTCATGATCTCATGGTTTGTGAGTTCGAGCGCCACATCGGGCTCTTTGGTGTCAGCGAGGAATCTGCTTCAGATCCCGTCTCCCTGCTCTCTGCACCTCCCTGCTCACACACACTTGCTCTCTCAAAAATAAAGAAACATTAAAAAAATACTATTCAATCAAAAGCTGTCCTGCACTCTGGCTCAAGATTTCCCCTAGTATGCAGAACAGAACAGCATTCCCATAGACAGAGAGGTCTGTGAAGTGCTCTGTGAAAAAGGGTCTATTTGGGACACAGTCTTGCTCTAGTCCCCTCCTAAGGAATCATCATCTCTAAAGATTTGGAGAGGATACACAGACCTATGGGACCCTAGTCCTGGTTACCTCCACAGGTGGGACTGGAGAAGACAAGGAGAGATGATCAGATTATCAGTATTTATTTTCAGAAACACATGAATTGTCTGTTTACCAGGAACATGTCATATTTTTAAGTTAAAAATTCTATAAAATAAGGAAAAATAAACAAAAAAATACCAGAAAAGGTTCTGAGAAGTCCTGCCCTAAGAAACCCTAGCACTCCTCAGATGTTTCTGACCAGGCGTCCCCTACCCGGCCCTCTGGAGCGTTCTCTGGGAGGCGCTGTTCTCATAAACACCAGTCCCTCTCGAAGCATAAGTCTTAGTATACTTTAACTTTAGAGTTAGAAGGCAGTTAACACATAACCGTGTGCCTTATTTTACTTGGAAAGAAAATGAGGGTCTAAGAGGTGGCTTGCCTCAGGTGGCATGGCTCAACGGTGGCAGACAGGGAGGGAGCCCCCCATTTCCTTCCCCAAGGAGGAGAAGCGTACTGTAATCCACTCGCGGGGGGCAGGACACCTTGCCCTTCAAAACTGAGACAAGTGAGCAACAGGGGCGATGTGGACAGGTGCTGCGTCCTGGGAAGTCAGGACACCAGCTCGGCCGTGGGGACCGCGCCGGGACGCTCAACATCTCGTGTCTTCTGGGAAGATAAATAAGCTTTCAGATCTGGGCTCAGGGACTTGCTGTCACCACCCTTGGCAACAAGAATATGTCATCACCCCTCTCTCTCCCGACACCGCATCCTCTACCAGAAGAAGGTCTTGGATCTCCCAGGCATCGCAACTGGACCTTGAGCCCTCAGCTCCTGGACCCACTTCTGCCCGGCTTCCCAGACCCTGCAGATGCTGGACAGGTGCAGGAGGGGCTGCAAGGGACTGACTTCGCTCGTCCTTCGGCTGGGTCCCGATAGGACCTTTCGTGAGAAGCCTTTGTGGGCATGAGCCAGTTTGCCCTACCAAACACAAGCAGCCCAGGGCCTCTGGTGACAGCCGAGGCCACATCTGCCTCCATCCACACCCCAGGTAAGAAACCCCGGGGGGACTGTCCTTACAAGGGGACAGGGAAGGGACAATGGGCATAACTGTAGTTCTACGGCCAGCAAAACACAGGGGGCGCAAAGCCACAGATTTTAATTTTGATATTCCTTAATTCAAACAACAGAAACAAAACAGAACACAACCCACACGCTTGCCAAGACCATGCGTGAAGCCCCCTCGGGAGCATGGGGCAGAGGACGGCCAGGGGGTGCTGGGCAGCGTCGGGTGGTCTCTGGTCCAAGATTGCCCGCATCTCTTATAAAAGGAGAGCGTGCCGGCCCGTGTGGGGCTGTGATTTATGAGGAGGAGACTGGCTATAAATCACACCACTTTGTTTTAAGCAGTAGTTTCAGTGCAGCAAATAAATGCAGAGAATGAGGGGCAATGGCTCTGTGTTCTAATCCACGAGTCTCATAGAATCAGGTTTCAGGCTGGAAGATTTTCGCACTCTTTGACCAAGCGCCTCTGCGTGGAGTACTCGGTGAGGGTCCGAGACCAGAGAGTGACTGCTGGGCGCCTCCAGGTCGCAGGGAGGAGGCCTTTGTCACCTGAGAGAAGGCCAGCCCCAGAGTTGGTTAGTCAGTGCTTTCTCCGTGGTCTCAGTGAGGAGTCTGATTTGCGATTGCTCCGAGGGGCTGCTCGGAAGCTTGCTAGCTACAGGGGATCATATATCCAAGAGGGGAGCAGGGTACATACGTGCTTGGAGCAGTTCTCCAAATACTTGTGTGTCACGGGGTATAATTTGTTACGGTTGTAAAAACCAAGGCTTTCTGATTTCTGAATAGACACAAGAAAGACCCTTAGGTCATCTTCATGCATTAAGTTTCTATCGTACCTGATTGCTCAAGAAAATTGCCTGCATGCCTCTGCTTAGCTGGTTTTCTGGCTCTTCCTGTTTTTGATAGCTCCTCGAGGTCACTGGCAGTGGTCACAGAAGGCTAACATCAGCCACCTCCTGCAGCTCTAGAGCACGGCCCGAGGGGCCCCAGTGAGAGGCCTTAGAGCTGGAGACCAAGGAGACGGTTCCTTCTGCTGCTCCCAGAGCATCTCTGTCAGGAAAAAATCTTGGGCTGTCATTATTATCACCACCACTTTTGCTGCGTGTGAAATCGCTGCTCCTGGCGCTCACTAGGTCCCGAAGGATGGAAAGGCAAGACTGTGGTTGATTCCCATCAGCGCCCCTGTATAGCCAGGATGAGAAAGAAGATGTGGCTGGATGACACCCAGCCAGTACTCAGAATTTCTAGAATATGTTCACTTTTATTTGAATATTGGATACCACTTATGTCTTAATGGTTCCTAATTCTGTAGATCTCATATTACTCAAAAGATGGAAAAACTTCCCCCAGAACAGGGCTCAAACTTTTGGTCCTCTTGTATTTCTCAAAATGCCTAGCACTTTGGGAAGTAATAGATGGAGGTTGTACGTGCTGCCTTGAATCGAGTGTCTGTGGAGACAGGAGAGCCACCGAGTGAGCATCGAAGCCCCGGAGTTGCTCAAAGCCCTGTGGAATTAGCCCTTTTTCCCCAAAAGCCTCTTATCATAAATACACTAGAGAGAAAAAGGGGGGTTATGATATCTCTTTTTGCTTCTCCTATTCTCTTGCTGGTATTGAAATGATCAAGAGAGTAGAAAAGTGGTCAAAAAACCAAAAAAACAAAAAAAACCCAAACCCACGCAGAGGCAAGACATGAAGAGAGGTTCGAGAACCACAAACAGGGTGGCCCCAGAATGACTGAGACAGACCAGCACCCTGCCTGCTTCTTGTGAAACCAGCAAGTCTCAAAGTGTCCAAATAACAGAAGCCGCTCGTTGGTCTGGGCGATGGCTTTCCCCATCGGGGCAAGCTCATTTTTGAATATTTGCATATGTTTTCACCTTAGGGTTTCGGGTTGACTTTGAAGTTCATTCTTTCAAGGACAGGAGGGAATTCCTAATGGTTCACTAACAGTAAAGTTCCTGGCAAAGAATTTCATCTGCATACCGTTGCTGTAGATTTGGGTGTTCGTGTAGATTTTTATACTTTCTGTTTTAAATGAAAATCTTTTCATTGAAAATAACTGTTCTGTTTCTAATAAAATTTTGAAGCGCTCTATACATCTCTCAGAGGGTGGTATGGCCTGAAGGCGACCTACAGATGGTCAGTGCTTTCTAGACAGCCGTCACTGCTGGCAGCGAGAACCAGGCCATGTTACTTGTGAGTTGGGCTCAGTGAATTCCAGCTAAGACAACAACCATGCTGTATGCATCCCAGAGGGGAACTCCCACTGCACTGGGTAGAGGGAAAGCCAGGAAGTTTCTGGAAGTGCTCACTGGTTCCTTTAGGCACCATTCATGGAGGGTATTGCACTGAGAGTTGAGAATATAGTGACCAAGGACAACGTAGTCTGTGCCCTCCAGGAGCTTGGGGTCTCTGAGGAAAGAGGCCATTGTGATAGACATGTCCGGGCCTCCAGAAGGGATCCCCCAGAGTGACAAGGGAGAGGGAGTGACAAGGACAAGCCAACCGAGAGAGGTGCTGCGGGAAGGGAAGGGTGTGTTGGGACAAGAGATTTGATTCACCTTGAACGATGAGTCCTGTAGCCACAGATGAGGGAAAGACTTTTCAGCTATGCAGATGGATACTGGGATTTGACAGGATGATATTTGGGTAAGGTGCCTTTTCCAAAACACAAATATGATAGAAAACCAAACCCTCTTTGATCTAAAATCTTGATGATTGGTGCTTTCGGGGAGGCATCGGGCTGAACCACTGGAGCATAGCCTCTGGGGAGGGTCCTTGTGTTCTCATCAACCAGCTCTATCGCCTCGCACAGGACGGGGCTCAGTGTGTGCTTGTGGGAGGATCTATGAGCCTCTTCAACTTTTATTTCCTGCATCTCCTTCTTTTAACACTGGGAAATTAATAGTAGTAGAAAAAAATGTAACTGCCTTATAATTTAATGGCTATCTCGGAGACAAGGGAGAGATTTTTTTGTTTCTAAGACAGGTTAGTCTGCATTATCATAGACTTATTTTCTCTAGAAATCCATAGGGTTCTTCTAAGGTGACCGATCATTTTGCTACTGTCTCCCTGGCCCAGTGGAAGAAAGTAGGTGGTTTTTTTTTTTCTTGAGAGTGAGAATTCTGAAATACGAGAAGTCCATAAGCTGTGGCTTCCTTTTGCGCCAAACTCAGAGGTAGAGCATGGGTTTCTGGTTTTCAGTTTTCTTACCTTCTCACACACCAAGAAACCACAAACAGGGAATTAGGACCAAAAGACTCAAGCACACATAGACCACGGGCTCACTCTCCCTCAGCAAGCACCCAAAAAGGGCATTTGCTTCCAAAAAATGTTTTCTAAGGTTTTTCTTTTTTTTTTTTTTGAGAGACAGAGTGAGCAGGGAGGGGTCAGAGAGAGAGGGAGACACAGAATCTGAAGCAGGCTCCAGGCTCTGAGCTAGTTGTCAGCACAGAGCCCGACATGGGGCTTGAACCCATGAGATCATGACCTGATGAAGCCAGATGCTTAACCTACTGAGCCACCCAGGCGCCCAAGGGCATTTGCTTTCCAAAAGAACTACACTGAGTCACTCTTTCAGTGTTTCACAAGAATGAACTCATTCAATCCTCACAACAGATGGGTGAGGAGGAAATTGTGATCATCTTCACTTTACAGATGGGGAAGTTGAGTCACAAGGAGGGTAAGAATTTGCTCAACATTACCAGCTGGGCAATGGACTGGGTGTCACGGCAGGTGGGAGGCGCCTAAAGTGCAAACCACATCATCTGCATCCTGAAGAAGGCAAAACGCTGTCCTATGGATGGACAAGTGCAACATAATGATACTCACATTTTGTGGTTAAAAACAACATAGAAATATGGACACTACGTTTTCAGTTTTACACAACTTTAAATGTTATTATAAGAGAATAGAAATTAGAACAATTGTTACTTTTTTTGCCAAGTGACTGAGATGTGAGTTTTGAGGCCTGGAATTCTATGAGCATTCTAAATCTCCAAAGAATCCTTAAGAACTAGTTCTTACGAGCACATGAAACAATGTTCAAACAATCAAGGAAAATACAGTGAAAAGTAAGCCTCTCCTCCACTTCTGATTCATAATTACTGAACTTCTTCCCTCAGAGGCGACCAGAATCAGGTGTTTCTTGTGTAACCTTCTGGAGATATTCTGTGCACATATACGCTTATGTGTCTACATAGATTATTTGGGGTGTGGGTGGGGGAAATGATAACTTACTATGTCTAAATAATTCAGCACTTTGCTATTTTTATTTAAGATTGAATGAAGGAGTGGGGAGCCTGGGTGGCTCAGCTGGTAAACTGTCCAACTTCGGTTTGGCTCATAATCTCACCATCCATGAGTTCGAGACCCGCATTGGGCTCTGTGCTGACAGTTTAGAGCCTGGAGCCTGCTTCAGATTATGTGTCTCCCTCTCTCTCTCTGCCCCTTCCCTGCTTGAGCTCTGTCTCTCTCTCTCTCTCTCAAAAATAAAATAAGATAAAAACATAAAAAAAGGGATTGTATCAGGAATTCAATATGAGCTTGGTCCACCGTAGTACATTGAGTCTCATCAAACTAGTCATTACAGTTGCTTTTAACTGTTTTTTTTATATTGCTTATAAAAGTAATTGATTTTCTCTCTATAACATTTGCATCCAGCCATCGTTCTAAATTATCTTAGTGTTTGTGATGGTGTCTTCAGTGATTCCCGTGTATGTTTCAGGTTAGAGGTCACATAACCTGAATTCCTCATTCTAATTTTTATCCCTCAATGTATTTCTCTTATCAGATTCGATGGACTAGTGCCTCTAGCACGCTGTCAGTGGCATTTTTGTCTTTTTCTTGACTGAATTGGAAGGTACCAGTTTTTTTCCATTAAACATGACGCTCATTTTGGGGTTGATGCACACACACAAACTAAATATCCATCAATATGTACTTAATTCATTTTATAGATATTATATTTTTATATCATATTGATGAATCACCTATCTTTTCCTATATTTCAGAATATTTATTAAAAATGGATGTTAACTCCTATGAAATGCTTCTTATTCATATATGGAGATGATCATTTGATTTTTTCTTTTGATATGTCCAATGATGATTTATGTTTAAAAAAATTTTTTAATGTTTTATTTATTTTTGAGAGAGAGAGACAGCGTGAGCAGGGGAGGGTCAGAGGGAGAGGAAGACATAGAATCTGAAGACAGGCTCCAGACTCTGAGTTGTCAGCACAGAGCCTGACGTGGGGCTCAAACCCACAAATCGTGAGATCATGACCTGAGCCAAAGCCAGACACTCAACTGACTGAGTCACCCTGACGCCCCTATGGTTTTTTAATTAAAAAATTTTAATTTCAGAATTTTAATACAGTGTCATTTTAGCTTCAGGTGTACAATATAGTGATTCAACAACTCTGTATACTACTCAGTGCTTATGATAAGTGTCCTCTTCATCCCCTCCATCCATTTCACCCGTCTCCCACCCAACTCCCCTTTCATAACCATCAGTATGTCTTCACTGGTTTGTTTCTTTTTTCTTTGTTCATTCCTTTTGTTTCTTAAATTCCACTTAACAGCAAAGTCATATGGTATTTCTCTTTCTCTGACTTATTTCACTTAGCATTATTCCCTCTAGGTGCATCCATGTTGTTGCAAATGGAAAGATTTTGTTCTTTTTATGGCCATGTAATATTCCATATACTATATATATTTATGATATTTATTTATTTATATGTTGATGGACACTTGGGTTGCTTCTATAATTTGGCTATTGTAAATAACACTGTAAAAAAACATAGAGGTGTGTGTATATATATATATATATTTTAAAGTAGGTTTCACACCCAGTGTGGAGGGTAATGTGGAGCTTGAATTCATGATCCTGAGATCAAGATTTGCACTGAGATCAAGAGTTGGATGCTTAACTAACTGAGATGTCCAGAAGCCCTGGGAGTATATCTTTTTGAATTAGTGTTTTTATACTCTTTGAGTAAATAACCCGTAGTAGAAATACTGGATCATATAGCAATTCTATTTTTAATTTCTTGAGGAACCTCTGTATGGTTTTCCAGAGTGACTGCACCAGTTTTCATTTCCATCAACAGTACACAAGGGTTCTTTTTCCTCCACATCCTCACCAACACTTGTTGTTTCTCAGGTTTTGATTTTAATCATTCTGACAGGTGTGAGGTGGTATCTCGTTGTGGTTTTGATCTTCATTTCCTTGATGATTACTAATGTTGAGCTTCTTTTCGTGTGTCTGTTGGCCATCTGTAGGTCTTCTTTACAGAAATGTCAGTTCATGTCTTCTGTCCAGTTTTAATTAGATTATTATTTTTTTTTTTTGGTGTTGAGTTGTTTTTTATATATTTTGGATACCAACTCTATCAGATGTGTCATTTGTAAATATATTCTTCCATTCATTAGATTGCCTTTTAGTTTTGTTGATTGTTTCTTTTGCTGTGCAGAAGCTTTTTTATTTCAATGTAGTCCTAGTAGTTTATTTTTGCTTTTGTTTCCCTTGCCTCAGGGGACCTACCTAGAAAAACTGTTATGGCTGATGTCAGAGAAATTACTGCCTGTGCAGTCTTCTAGGATTTTTATGGTTTTGAGTCTCAGATTCAGTTTTCTTTTTCCATTCTGAATTTCTTTTTGTGCGTAGTGTAAGAAAGCGGTCCTGTTTCATTCTTTTGCATGTAGCTGTCCAGTTTTCTCAACACCATTTGTTGAAGAGACTGTCTTTTCTTCATTGCATATTCTTGCCTCCTTTGTCAAAGATTAGTGGACCATGTAATAGTGGGTATATTCCTGGGCTGTCTGTCCTGTTCTATTGGTCTATGTTTCTATTTTTATGCCAGTACCAAACTGTTTTAATTACTACAGATTTTTAGTATATCTTGATACCTGGGGTGGTGGTACCTCCAGTTTTGTTCTTTTTCAAGACTGCTTTGGCTCTTCAGGGTCTTTTGTGGTCCCACACACATTTTTGGATAATTTGTTCTAGTTCTGTGAAAAATGCTGTTGGTATTTTGATAGAGATCACATTAAGTCTGTAGATTGCTCTGGGAAGTATGGACATTTAAATAATAATTATTCTTTCAATCCACGAGCAAGGAATGTCCTTCCATTGATGTTTTATAGTTTTCAGAGTTCAAGTCTTTCACCTCTTTCATTCAGTTTATTCCTAAGTGTTTAATTCTTTTTGGTGCAGTTGTAAATGAGACGGTTTTCTTAATTTCTCTTTCTGCTTCTTCATTATTAGTGCATAGAAATGCAATGGATTTCTGTATATTGATTTTGTATTCTGTGACCTTATTGAATTCATTTATCAGTTAGTAATATTTTGGTGGAGTCTTTAGAGTTTTCTATATATGGTGTCATATCATCTGCAAGTAATGGAAGTTTTACTTCTTCTTTACCAATTTGGATGTTTCTTTCTTTCTTTCTTTCTTTCTTTCTTTCTTTCTTTCTTTCTTTCTTTCTTTCTT